>NC_051082.1:27840873-28140873 GCF_004664715.2 Peromyscus leucopus
CACCCCAGCCCCTCACTGGGGGATTCTAGGCAGGGGCTCTACCACTGAGCCACACCCCAGCCCCTCACTGGGGGATTCTAGGCAGGGACTCTACCACTGAGCCACACCCCAGCCCCTCACTGGGGGATTCTAGGCAGGTGCTCTACACTGAGCCACACCCCAGCCCCTCACTGGGGGACTCTAGGCAGGTGCTCTACTACTGAGCCACACCCCAGCCCCTTACTGGGGGATTCTAGGCAGGTGCTCTACCACTGAGCCACACCCAGCCCCTCACTGGGGGATTCTAGGCAGGGGCTCCACCACTGAGCCACACCCCTAGCGGCTTATCATGTTTCTCAGTGATCTCTGCTCAAGTTCACTCCGGGACCCTGACCTTTGGCCATGTGATCCTTGGTGTCAGTCTCATTCATGGAATCACCGCATTGAGTCAATGGAACATTAGGAAACCTAATGATCATGCAGACATAGCTTTTCTAAAGAACTGTAGAGAATCGGGCATGCTATAGACACTGACATTTGATCATGTTGAGCAAACCTATGTGACTAGTATTAATTTTAATTAATTAATTAAATTTGAATTAAGCTCAAGGAATTTTAGGCTTGTACGGGAAATAGTATTAGTTGATTCTTATACCCAAATATGTTTCCTTTCCTTTCCTTTTTTCCTATTCTCCTCCCTGTCCTCTTTCCTTCTTGAACATGGTTTGCTATAGCCCAGGCCATCCTGGAACTCTCTAGGTATCTGAGGATGCCCTTGGACTTCTTGGTGCTGGGATCATGGGCTGCCACCATGCCAGGTTTATAAACACTGTTTCTAATTTTCATCCAAATCTATTCCATTGTACCCTCCTGCTCATCTTTTGAGGTGAGAGAGGCATTGGGAAGTCAGCTGATTTGGTCAAGGTCAAAGTCAGGGGCACCAGGCCTTAAACTTTCTAACTTTAGGCCTAGTACTCTTATCCTGATATTGATGAGTTTGGTTTATACAGAAGCTGACAGAAGATAAAGCCTTTTTACTGACAGGGGATGTTTTTAATTTAACTTCCATCCATGCAGGTGTCCATCTTTCTGTCTATCTGTCCCATCCGTCTGTCTATCCATCTATCTATCTATCTATCTATCTATCTATCTATCTATCTATCTATCTATCTATCATTCTTGTGCTGGTTAGAAATTTGTCAACTTGACATAAGCTAGAATCATCTATAAAGAAAGAACCTCAATTGAGAAAATATCTCTATAAGACTGGCCTGCACACAAGACTGTGGGGTATATTATTGATTGATGATTAACATGGAAGGGCACAACCCACTGTGGGTGATGCCATCACTGGACAGGTGGCCCTGGTTCTATAATTCAGGCTGAAAAAGTCACAGAGAGCAAGACAGTAAGCAGCACTCTCTATGGTTTCTGCCTACAGGTTCCTTCCTTTGAGTCCCTATCCTGGCTTCCCTTTATGATAGACTTGCAAGCTGTAAGACAAAATCCTTTCCTCCCCAGGTTCCTTTGGTCATAGTTGGTTATCACAATAATAGAAAATAAACTACAACACCATTTTTTCTGTTTGATCCATGTACCCTTGCCAATCCCAATCATTCAATTATTCATCTGTCTATTCCATTTCATGAACCTTCTCTATAAACCCATTCAATCCATTCGACCAGTTAATTACCCATCCATCAATTCCCATTAATCTATCATATCATTTCCCCATCCATCTAGCAACCTCCATCTGCTTTATCATCCATCTATCCATCCCCCTTTCATCCATTCATCAATCCAGATATCCAACCACTTCTTCCATAAACTCTTCCAACCCACCTACCCATTCATTCAGTTATCCATCCATCCATCCATCCATCCTACTCACCAAAATCCATCTATTCTATTCATCAGTCCGTCTACTCTGTTCCATATCCATCCATCCATGCCCTTCATCTACCTTTACCAACAACCATCCATCCATCCCATTCATCTACACATTCATTCTCACTCATAAAAATCCATCTACCCATTCCAACGAACATCCTCCACTTCACTCACCAATCCATCTAACTAACCCACCTATCTATCTTCACCCAACCACAACCACCCATCCCTCTTCTTTGCATCCTTTATTTAGTGAGGGTCTACTAAGCACCAAGCACTATGTAACATGGGCCACAGATCACACCGCCATTGAACCCTGTGAGAACAGTATCTACATGGTTCTTTCTGCCACTGCATATCTAGGTCTAGTTCAGGTATGGCTTGGCACACAGATATCCCTGAATCAAAGAAAGAATGAGCAGACCTTGTCTTTGAGAACCCACAGTATGCACAAAAGACTGACATTAAAACTTGTGACTTGGTTTCAAATCCACCATGAACTGAACAGGAGTGGGGGTGGGGTGAGTCTTGCTTAGCTGTCAAGAGTCACTAGGTAATAAAGAGTCTGATTCCCACAGGGTCAAGAAACCCAAGTAGAACAGACATGTCCCACGGTACCAGGTCTGCCGTTGAGTCCCCTGGGTGCTGGCTTTCTTGCCTTAGGCCACCGGCCTCTGTTGCCTGAGGTTCTAAGTGAACGCTACCAATATTGCACTGCCCTCATCCATGCTTTCCAAGCTCCCTTTTGTCTGTTTCCACCAGTTCAGGTTGATTCAACAAAACTTCTCAGGCATCTTCTATGTGCCTGGCTCTGGGAGACACCAGAGCCCAGGAACACCCTCCTGGAGGAGCAGGCTGGCCCTCACTTAACTCTAGGCACAAGGAGACTGCCAGGTGCCTGCTAGGCAGCTGGGAGCCGGATGCACAGGGGTTTCCCAGCTCAGAGGCCAAATGACAGCTGGGTAGAGCACACCCCACTTGGGTACCCACTGTAAACATCCAAGAAATCTAGTGATGGCTACCGAGAGGACGTTAAAAATAATTACCCTCTGAAAATATTAGATTTGCTCTGGATTGTTCATTACACACAATGGTTTAATAGGACTTTTATTGAATAGCTGCAGAGCTCTGGGCCGAAATCAATTTGCCTTACATGCGGAATTTTGATGTGTGCTGTTGACTTCCCCAACACGGAGCAATTTGTAATAGCTTTGGCTCGCTGTTGTTTTCAAAGCTCCCTGCTACATCACAAGCATTTATTTCTGACCACAAAATTACATTTATTCAACAGAAAGCAGCTCCGGGTCTTTAAGAGGTTAACTTCTGGAGTGCTTGGCTGCTCTCCAGCGCTGAGGAGGAGCGCGGGCGCATTGGCCCCCTGTACACAGGGGCGGCAGCGCCAGGCGGGCGGCCGTGATTAATAGAGTGCTGAGTGCGCGCCTTTCCACATGCGAGCTGCTCAGGCCCCGGCTCCCATAGATCATGGGCTCGGCCTCAACATATCTGACTAAAATTGAATTTGGCTTCTCTCTCAACCGTTCATTTCCTATGTTATGCAAGGTTATATCCTTTTCTGCATGAGCAGAGCTAACCCAGCTGCAGCTTCGGAGGGGAAAATGTGCTTTCAATTACAGAGCTGGTCTACTTGCCTCAGCACAGTTCCGCGCCTCTAATTGAGCCATCACCCAGCCAACCTTCAGGAGGACCCTGTGCTGCGGGGGCCTTGGGGTTTTGCTCTAAGATCATTAAAATTCCCATTGCCACCTTAACCACAGTGGTCCCTTCCACTACTGTAGAAGGGCCCAGGGCTTGCGGGTAGCTGGGCTGGATAAGAAAGAGGTCCCTGGTGCAGAGCCAGGGCAGATAGCCACATAGGAGAAGGTGTCCCTGTGTCTTGTGCCTCTAGAGTTTGTCAGTCTGTCCTGTCCTCAAAGTGCCTGGAGCTCTCTCTCTACAGGCCCCCAATAAAGGTACTTGTAGGTACCTCTGATGTCTCTGATCCTTAAAAAAATTAGTTTTTATGACAGGGTTCCATGTGCCCAATCTGGACCTAAATTTGCTATGTACCCAAGGATGGCCTTGAACTTTTGATCCTCCTGTTTCTAGCACCCAAGTGCTAGGATTACAGGCTCTATAGCCAGTTAACACGGGCCACATGTGATCCTGTATAAAATAACAACAATAATACACATTTATAATATATAACATATATAATACATAAAAACATGGATTACAATAGATGTATGCAGCTTTTTTAAACCATCTCTACAAACTATGTAGTGGAGGCTGGCCCTCCATTCACCCTGCTCCACAGGCTGGCCTTGAACTCGGCACCCTCCTGTGTCAGCACTGATCTTTACTTCACTGAGCGGGTAACCCTTCTCTTACTCATCTGTCTTTGTTACAGGGTCACCCAGGAACCTTGCAATGGGCAGGGAAAGGTATTCCTTCTTCTTCCCCACCTGACCTCCATTGGAACTTCAATGGTGGACACTCTGAACGGGATTGCCATTTCGCCTTCCTTGTCAGTGTGTCGAAGTCCGTAGCTTTCCTGGAGCACCTGGCAAACTAAAACCCATCAGGGGGCCTGGAATGTAGCTCAGTGAGGAGAGTACTCGCCTAGTATGCAAGAGTCCCTTGATTCCATACAACACTTGGAAAGTAGAGGAAAGGGGACCAGGATTTCAGGGTCTTCCATGGTTACATGGTAAAGAAGGCTAACCTGGGCTACATGAGACCCTGTCACAAACAAACCAAGCAAACAAAAGTCATGCAGTTTTTGCTATGTAATCAGAAACAGGATTATTTTGTTCTGAAACAAATACTGCAAACAAACAAAGGTAGAGAGACTCACATCGAACTCTTATAAACAAATTTGCGTGCTGTCGCTTGTGAGTCCAGGGTGGTAAGGCCTGCAACAGTGTGTGCAGCATTCTTTTGGCCATGGACTCCAACTAGGCAACAACTTAGGCTTGGTGATTATTTTCAAATTTTTGAGTCTGTTTTCAGAGTTAAGTTTTACTTTACTCATTTACTATTTGTCTTATTGGTGCTGGGGATCAAATCCAGGGCGTTACACATCCCATGAAAGAGCTCTGCCCCTGAGCCATAGCCCCGCCCATCTGCCCCTTGTTGAGGGGTCCTAGTCAAGTACTCTACCTCTGAGCCCTGTTCCTAGTTTTTGGTCATAAAGAAATTGGTTTTAACACAGATAGGTTTGGTGACTGCTGTTGGAGTACACAGGCAGCTTTTTGCAAGGTTAAAAAGGTTCTTTCTATTTATATCTTGCTAGCAGTTTTTGTTTAATCATTTTTTAAAAAATTAAAATTATTTCCTTTATTCATGCATGTGTGCACCTGAGAATATGTCTGTATACCACACGTATGCCTGGTGCCTGTGAAGGGAGAAGAGACTTCTGGATCCCCTGGACCTGGAGTACAGGTGGTTACCAGTTGCCATGTGGGTGCTGGGTACCAAACCCAGGTCCTTTGCAAGAGCTGCTCTTACCCAGTCCTCATGAATAGACATTTATCAAAATCTCTTCTTATAATTAGTGAAATGGCAGCTCCCCATTCATCTGGCCATGTTATAAAGTAAGATGAATGCAATCTTCCTGTTGAATCAAACAGCATAGGGAGATGCCAAGCCTCGTGGCTTCTTCCAGTTCCCTTTCTTGGGGCTCCTGAATCATCTATTTATAACTAAGTAAGAATGACTTGGACTTTCCTTCTTGTCCTGTTCTTGTCTGATTCTGACAACAGGGTTATAGTAGCCGCTGAAGGTAAGTTAGGAGTTGTTCATTTTCTGTTTTCCAATGGAGTGTTCTGTCTATCCCCTGAATGACCGACAGAACTCTTTCTCCTGGGGGAGGTGTGTGCACTGTGTCATATAGCACTTCGCTCCTAGCATAACTGCCAAACCGACTTGTGAGTGACCCTCAAAATTGAGCCTAAAAACTGGTATTCCATCACAGAAGGAGTTTGGGGAGACACTACACCCTCGGCCACTTCCTCTTACATTTCCCAGGTGTTTGCGTACAATTCTGCTCCAATGGCACGTGGCCCTGTGCTTTTGGGAGGCATAGGGTAGACAGACCGTGGAAGTTGGGACTCCACCTATGGAGCAACAGGGACGGTGCTGTCCATATGAGACTCCGTGGTGCTGTGGCTGCTCTGGAGGCACCCAGGCTTCCCGCCTATACTTTGCACGAAGCCCAGGAAGTCCCCAGGTAGGACTTTGGTGGCAGCATCCTTGGTGCTCTATAAGGATTGTCATCCCTTGGCTAAGGTAGTGCACTCCCTGCTAGAGAAAAGGCCATTTCTAGAATTTTCTCTCCTCTCCTTGTCCTCTCTGAGAAAGGTGTGGCCTCTAAGGTACAAGGCCAGGGAGCCACTGGCCTAGGCAGTACTAGTGTGGAACCTGGAGGAAAATCTCAGGTAAAAGTTCAAGGTCTTATTAGAAGACAAATAAGAGTGGAAGTCTTGAGCTAAGCAGCAGCTTCCAAAGAGTACAACAGTTTAGTTCACGTAGGGATAATAAACATGATTAATTGTATTCAAAATAGATAAAAGAACTAAACAGAAATGAACAAAAAAGCACCCAAAGAAAGATATTCAAGGCTAGTTCTTTAAAAAACAACTCACACAGCTGATAAACCATTTTACTACTAAAAAAAAAAAAAGATTAAGACAATGTAAAGAATGGAAGTGGAGAAATATATCACAGCTTCAGCAGATTAAAAGGATGAAAGGGCTGTAGAGAAGGCTCAGGTCAGTTAAGAGCATTTGTTGCTCTTGTAGAGGACCAGAGTTCTGTTCCCAGCACCCACGTGGTGGCTCACAACCATGTCTCACCCCAGCTCCGGGGGATCTGACCTCTGTATGTCCCAGGTGTGATGTTTGTTTGTATTTAGACAAGGTCTTGCCATACAGCATTGGCTGAACGGAAATGCAGTATGTAGCTGACATCTAGAACAAAATCCTCCTGTCTCAGTCTCCTGAGTGCTGGGTGGATTATAAGAGTGCTCCACCAGGCCTGGCTGTGAAGGACTGTTTAAATTACTGTTGGAGTAGACATGCTTCAAGTTGGATTGAACGCTGAGGTTAACTCCCGCTCCCAATTAATTGTCTGGGCTTGTGAAACAGAAAATTAAGTAGAGCAATCAATCAATCTAATTTCAACATGAGTTAAATTTGATGACTTTGCCATAATAATTACATGTAATCGTTATGATTATAAAATTTCAAACTTTTCAATCAAAGACAACAGTTACTATTGGCTTCTTCTAAAGGTATTTCTGACCTCCTTTCACTTTAACAGCCTGTCTGTGGGGACAGGGAGGCGTCCCTTGTGACATCGGGGAGGTGGAGGGTGTTCAGGAAGCAGGAGACTGTGCCCCAGGGTTTCAAGACTCAGGGACAGTCAGTCCCACTTCCACAGCTTCTCACCCCGCCTGAATCCAAAGGAGCCGAGGCTCCCTTTCCCATCAGCATCCATCTCTGCTTCCTAAGCGAGGATGCAAGCAAGCTGCCTTAGGCTACGGTCGCCAGCCCATCCCACCCTCACACTGTGAGCCAGTCAACGTTCCTTCCTTAAGTGGCTTTTGTCTGGCATTTTGTCACAGGAATAAGGAAAATAACTAACATGAAAATAAAAGGTGCTTGAGTATACAGAGAACACAGAGGCTTACTTACCTCCCCTTGGAAGCTCTTGAGCAGTGGTGCTACCTGCTTGCGCAAATCCTGGGTGGAGAGGAGGTCAGGAAACAGCCATTGGAGGAAAGAGAAGAAGAACATGGGTTAGGATTCCAGAAGGCTCTGTGCAGATTATCACCACAGAAAATCACAAAGCAAGAGCCTGTCCTAAGACAAAATGGAACAAAAGAGTGTAACCCTTCTAACATGCACATGTGTGTGTGGTATATGTACATGTTCATGCAAATGTGTGCATGTGTCCTCCTGGAGGCTAGGAGCTGACTGTCTGCCTCACTTGTTCTCTGCTTACTTTGAGGCAGGGTCTCTCACTGGCCTGGAGCTGATTCAGCTCGGCTGTCTGGCCAGCGAGGCCTCAGACCTGTCTCTGCCTTCCAACATTAGGATTATAAGCACATGGCCCTACACATCCAGCATTTATGTGGGTGCTGGGGATCGAACTGGGGTCCTCGTGCTCACACGGCAAGACACTTTACCCACTGAGCCCCCTCCCTTAGCCACAGTTTCCCAAGGGCTACATTCACACATGTGCCACCTTTTTACTTCTTGGCTCCTCCAATGGACCGTCCCTGCATTTCTACACTAAGTTCAATGACAAGAAGCAACGGGATGCGTTCACAGGCTTTTCTTGACGCAAACACTGCCACCTGTGGAGACCACTGGCCCCCAAAGATATCCTGAGACCCGTGGATCCACGAGTGGACACAGTGAAGTGGCATTGCAGCTGTGATTATGTGAATAATCGTGAGTCAGGGAGAGAATCCTGGACCGTCTGGGTGGGACTAAGGTCACTGGAGTGCCCCAGAGAAACACAGGAGCCTTCCAAGAGGGAGTCAGGAGGGGACGCAGACACAGAAGCCGAGACTGGGAAGACAGGAAGACGTGGGGTCCCGGCCAGAAGACAAGTATAGCCTGGCAGAGCTGGCTCAGGCTGGAACCAGACCTCCCCAAAGCTTCTGGAAGGAATGCAGCTTCTGCTGGCACCTCCATGTCCACCTCGTAAATCCTGTTCTGGACTCCCACCCTCCAGCAGTGTCGAATGATGTATCCCTGTGGTTATTGCAGATGGCAGCAACAGGGAATAAAACACTATTCTCTTCAGCCCACCACCCACTCCAGAAAGACAGGGTAAAAATCTAGCAGTGAAGGGCAAAGAAGGATTAAAAACAAAGGATGACAGGAGAAAGATTTGTGTTTCTCGAGTTTTGTTTTTGTTTTTGTTTTTTTGAGACAAGGTCTCATGTAACCCAGGCCGGCCAGGAACTTATTATGTAGCTCAGGATAATCTTCAACCTCCATCTCCCAAGTGCTGGAATTATACAGCCCTATTTCTACAAAGAATTAATTTTACTCATTTATCATTTTGCATATGTCTTTGCACCTGCATGCGGTGCCCACAGAGGCCAGAAGAGGGTGCTGGATCTCTTGGAACTAGAGTTCCCGGTAGCTGTGAGCCACCTGTGAACAGAAACCTGGTCCTCTGCAGGAGCAGCAAGCACTTTTAACCACTGAGTCACCTCTCCAGTCCCAGGCTTTACTTTTCACAAAATTATTAATAAGGATTGGATGTAGTGGAGCACACTTATAATTTCAGGACTTGGTAAGTAAAGGTGGGAATCTCAGAAGTTCAAGGTTAGCCTGAGCTATCTAAGAACGAACAGTCTCTCCCCACCCCCCACCTCCACCGTGTGTGTGTGTGTGTGTGTGTGTGTGTGTGTGTGTGTGTGTGTGTGTGTGATAGTCTACAATCACTTTACTATTAAGTCTTAGTACACTGTGGCACACCCTTTGCTACAGGTGGTTGACCACCTCTACCATGGGCAGCTCAGGACAAGAGATGCATTTACAAACGGGTACTCTCTTGTGAGGGAGGGTCAGTAGGAGAGGCTAAGAGACTTCAAGAACTCTAAGAGAGCCAAGAGGACGCAGAGCTAAGCACAGGGAGCTCCAAGAGAAGGCTGTTGCTTCTACAGACAGCTGCCGAGCTAAGGGCCAAGGAAAGAGTAGCTCTAGCAGCTGGGAGGCTCCAGGGACCAGAGAGCAGCTGGAGTAGGTTTGGAAGCGGCCACAGCAAATGTGTAGACCGTTTGGTTCAAGCACCAGGGGAAAGGACAGGGAGGAACGGGGCCAGGCCTGAGAGTGCTAACTGGATGTCCACTCTGTGCTGGACACCACAGTCCTTCACCTTTGCCCAGTGATCCCATCCACACTATGCCCTGGAACACTGAACAGAAGGATGTCCACAGCTTAGGAAGGAAGGCAATTTGTCTAAGGTCATGGAACCGGACGAGTTAGGATCTGAAC
Organism: Peromyscus leucopus; assembly: GCF_004664715.2. Classification (NCBI taxonomy): domain Eukaryota; kingdom Metazoa; phylum Chordata; class Mammalia; order Rodentia; family Cricetidae; genus Peromyscus; species Peromyscus leucopus. The sequence goes on from NC_051082.1 coordinate 27,850,758, forward strand.
TGAACTCAGTCCCCCCCCCCCCCCCCCCGCCGCCCCCCCCCCCCGCCTCCTCTTCTCTCACTAAGCTGAGATTGTATAAAGGATTAAATCACCACAAGTGTGGGATGGCATGATGGCAGTAGCCACCAAAAGAGTAACACGGTACTGATGGACACGTGTGTCACTCAGATGGCTTATGAGTGCCAGGTGTGGTGACTCAGGAGGATCACAAGCTCAAGGGCAGCCTGAGCTTACCAGTCAGCTCCTCTCTTATAAAGCCCCACTCAGAGGACTGAGAGAGGTGCCGGGGGAGGTCACACGATGACAGAACTGAAGGGCCCAGAAATGGGGACCGCAGCAGAGACAAGACAGTAGGGTGCTTCGTGGGTCAGTGTGGCCCAAGTCCAGGCAGCCCCTGGGCTGCCCAAGCCTCCCTCTTGGTACAAGGCTGGCCTCAAGAGCAAACCAACTGTAGGAAGCAAGGAGGTAACAGAACTATCTCTGCAGCCTACAGCAGGGCTCCAGGAAGGCCAGAGAGCTACGCCTTTCATGACAGGCTTGCCGCTCCCCCATTTGAACTATTTGGGGCTTTTTGAAACGGGATTTTACTGGTCTTGAACTTAATGTAGTTGAAGATGACCTTGAACTCCTCGACCCTCCTGCCTCTACCTCCCGAATGCTGAGAATATAGACATGTGCCACCATGCCTAGCTGGTGTGGTCTGGGGATAGAATCCAGGGCTTTGCCAATTGGGCCACAATCCCAGTCCCTAAAGCAGCCTTTTTGATACTGAAGCCAGATGTGCATCTGTCTGCCCACAGGTGCATGTGCACCCCCTGCCCCTCCCAATGGCTGACGGGAAGAAGAAATGACTATATATTCACATGCCACACACAAACTGACACAGATGCACTTCAAGCCACCAGCTAAAAGTCACCCGTTCTAATTTTATTTCTTGGCAGTTTGAGAAATGCCTTATCTCAATCTGCCGCCTGCAAATATTATCTGGTTTGTTACTAAACTAAGGAGAGAGACTCAAAGCTGCTCAGTTCTGGCCCACGGGACTCTGCCACCATCGGTTAGCATGGACAGGAAATGATTTTATCCTTGTTTTAGAGCATGGTGCCCTTTGTATTCTAGACGGCCACTGACACCACAGTCTCTGATGCTTCTGGTCTCGGGTCCTGACAATTGCCAACCGAAGGAAGGTGGGGTTCAGGCTGACTGAAACCACACTAGAATGAGTGACAACCTGGTAACTGACACCTGTTTAAAAGTTCTAACAACAGAGTTGAACACTTAATTGAGTTATGGGTTCTTCAGCGTTATCAATTTTGTTCTATCTTGGACCACTCACTGAAGAAAAAGCAAACCAGGTTTTCACCATAGAAGCCAATGCTCCTGTGTATGGGGAGATGGTACTGTCACTTACCTGCTTGTCCTGCAATCATGAGGACCTGAGTTTGATCCTTAGCCCCCTGGTAAAAAGCTGGGCACAGGGCTAGCCAGTCAAGCTGACTCACTGAGCCCCACGTGCTAATTAGAGACCTTGTCTCAAAAAGCAAGATGGAAAGTTCCTGAGGAATGACAAGAGGCTGACCTCTGACCTCTACACACTTGACCACCTATAATCACAACAAATATGTATACATATACATACAGTAAATACATTTTTAAATTAGGAGAAACTAATGCCCTTGAAGAGATTACTATCAGATGTCTGTTGGAAAGAGCCAACATGATTTGTTTGGGCCCTCTCTCCTGAGTATATAGCAAAAAAGGTGACGACATTACCAGAGAAATTTCGATGTAGAAACAATTTTCACTATTCTGGGCTGGAGAACTGACTCTGCAGTTAAGAGTACATGTTGCTCTTACAGATGACCTGGGTTTGATTCCCAGCATCCACATGGTGACTCACAACCATCTGTAACTCTAGTCCCAGGAGATCTGAAGCCTTTTTCTGGTCTCTGCAGGCATCAGGCATGCATGTGGTACACATATATACTTGCAGACAAAACACTCACATACAAAATAATAACAAAAAAAAAAAAATCTTAAAAAAAAAAAGTTGGTAGAGACAGTCACTTTGGCTTGAAAGGAAGAGAGACAAAACACAAAGAATGGCCAAACTACGATCTCAGCCCTGCATTGAAGAGCCGTGTGTGGGCTCCATAAACGCATAAAGACCCTTGTGGTACTGAGGCCCAAAAGTGGTCACTGGAAGGCTTTGTCCCCTCCTTGGGGTCCGGGGTTGCTGATCTCTCGTGACATCTCTCCTGCTTATGTGCCACCTTTAGATCCAGATTTACCTTACTCAGGGTAGGGGCTCACCTTTCTTTGCTCCTTAATTTCAGCTCAGATTTTCTGCCCATGTCCAGGTGTTGAAAAGCTGGGGTGGGACTTAACCCCGGTAAAAATGAAAAACTGGTTTGCACAAAGGACCCTTAGAAATGTTCAGGGTGAGGTGACATGTTACATGGCCACACAGGGCTGGAAAACATCATTTCCTTGTGACTTTGTGAAGCCTTCCCTTTGCTTTCATTATCCAAACGTCAAAGCAAGAAACTTCTTAACCAGGCATGGTGTGTGGCCGGTGGTCCCAACACTGGGGAGACACAAGCAGGTAGATTCCTGGGGATTGTTGGCCAGCCAGCCTAGCCTACTTGGAGACCTCTGGGCCAGGAAAGAGACCTGGTATCAAAAAACAAGGTGGATAGCTCCTGAGGAAGGACGCCTGAGGTCCACATGAATGGATACCCCCCCCCCCCACACACACACCCCATAGAGGAAATTCTGACTGAAAAGGTCTTCCAGAGCCAGGAGATGGCTTGGCAGGTAAAAGAGCTTGCTGCCAAGCCTGGTGACCTGAGTTCAACTCCAGAATCTGTGTGATGGAGGGACAGAACTAAGTCCTGCAAGTTCTCTGACCACCCCACACTAAACACATACGTTTTTTAAAAAGGAAAATGTCCTATGTATGTGTTCAGAGCACATTTGACATTTGTATTTTTATTATTTGTGGGTGGGGGTGTTTTTGCCTGCAGGTTGTCTGTGCACATGTGTGCCTGGTACCTAAGGAAGCCAGAAGAGGGCATCAGATACCCTGAAACTGAAGTTACACACAATTGTGAGCTGCCATGTGGGAGCTAGGACTTGAACCCAGGTCCTCTGGAAGAGCAGCCACTGCTTTTAAGTGCTGTCGTCTCTCCAGCCCCCAAAGCCCATTTTTATACAGCATGCTCTAGGAAAACTGACATCACCGAATGCAAGACACGCCCTTGTTCTGAACTGCAGGAAGAGAAACAAGTCCTTTTATATCTGAGTGGTCATTATCATAGTCACCTTGATTCTGAAATGGATAAAACACATAAAAATCTAAGTACTATAGATGACATATATTCACTCCAAAATGAAATAAAGTACAAATAATCGGCTCCAAGTCGTTGGTTTAAAAAAACAAAACAAAACTATATAGTAGCTCCTATTTTAGAGACTATCATGATATTTTGTATTTTAAAAAAAGGGAAGGGCCCTGCTTCCAAGATACATACGAAAGTGTTCGTGGCTTGATGTACGGGGAGAAATGAGGGGTGAGAACAGGAGGAGAGAAACAGTGATGGATGTAAGAGGCGCAATGAATCTTAGGGGTGGTGCCCCTCACTTTGTCTTGTGAGTATCTGAACCAGATCGATTCTATCTCTCCGAGACATTAGGCCTTCTGCTGAGCAATCGCAGAACTGGCAGACAAAGTTAGGAGAGTGGGCCAGGGCTGCCCTTCAAAGCCACGGCCTTTGAACTACTCACTGGAAATGGCCAGCTGCAAGCTCACCTGGGAATGTCAGAGTCATGTGACCCAACACTAAGACCACCTGCCCTGCCTATCACAAGGGAGCTGGAGACTTTCCAGTGAGCTGGGCAAGTGCTGAGATTTGGTGGAAACCTCTCTGGTGAAGAGGGGCAATACGTTGTTGCTTACTAATCGCTGGTGAGCATTTCACTTAAACGGGGCATGGTGGTTTACAACTACAAAGGTTTGTTTACATTACATGCCTGTTTCCCAGGACTAGGGGAGCTGAGGCAAGAGGGTTGAGAGTCAAAAGCTTGAGGTCAGCCTAGTGTACATGGTGAAACTGTATCTCAAAATAAAAACTTGCAAATAAAAAAGGAAAAGTCTGATTGACTGGCTGGGGATGCAGCTCATTTCATACAATGCTTGCCTAATGTGCACAAAGCTCAGGGTGTGCTTTCCAGGGTTCAGGGGTGACACACATCTGCAAACCCAGCCCTCGGGAAGCGGAGGCGGGAGGACCAGAGTAGGGCCATCCTAAATAGGATGTACTTAAGACCCGCTTGGGCTACAGGAAAGCCTGTCTTTAAAAGAGAAAGGAAGGGGGAGAGGGCGGGGGAGAGGAAAGGAATCGCAGCCGTTTCTTTACTAGGAGTCTCTGCTTTAGTGAGACGTCACATCTATGGCTCCCCAGAGGCCCAGCTCTAGGAGGACAATGTAACCCGAGAAGAGGAGGTGGAAATGGCTGAAGCTTCTTCCACCACAGGACCCTCCTGTCCTCTGAAAGTGGCTGACGGTGTAGGGCTGGCCTCTCCTGGCTCGTTCCTCTGTCCTTCTGGCAGCTGTTCTAAGTCCCTGATGTGTCCCCAGTGCCATCTGATTTGAGTCACACTGCACAGGGGTTGTCTAGAAGGAACTGCTGGAGTACCTTTCTAGAAAAGAAGGAAGGCGTGGGGCTCTAGGACTTGTCACCGTGGACAGTGCCCCCATCGACTCTACAGCTCTTTAAAAACACAGAAAGCACGGCCAGGGATGGTGTCAGCCAGCAGACTGCCTGTCTAGCATGCATGAAGCCCTATGTTCATCACCAACACCACACAAGACAGGTGTGATGTGTAAGGCTGGAAACCTAGCAGTTGTGAGGTGGAGGCAAGAGGATCAGGCGTTTGTAGGGAGCTCCAAACCAGCCTGAGATACAGAAAACTGTGGAAAGAAAAAGAGAAAGAGAAAGAAAGGAAGGGAGGGAGGGAGGCAGGGAGGGAGGCAGGGACGGAGGAAGGAAGGAAGGAAGGAAGGAAGGAAGGAAGGAAGGAAGGAAGGAAGGAAGGAAGGAAGGAAGGAAGGAAGGAAGGAGAAAGAACCCAAAAAACTCAGATTACAGAACATCCAGATGCTAGGTAGGGGCAATTTAAACAGAATGATTTCTTTTGAAATCTAGACATTTCTATGTACAGATTCATAAAATCTGAATTCAGTATTTGTAAGTACAAGAAAGCAGAGTACATACAAAGTTAGTACAGCCCTCTAACCAAAGTACAGCTTCTTGAAAAAGTAACAGCAAGTCAATCCTCCCTTCCTAAAAAGTAACAATGAAGTGCCCCCACACCCCCTCAGTTTTTCCTTCTTGGGGTGCGCATGCGTGTGTGTGTGTGTCAGACAGACAGACAGACGACAGGACCTTACTATGTAGCTCCTGATCCCCCTGCTTCCCTCTACCTGAGTGCTGAGGTCCCAGGCCCGGACACTAAACAATAATGAGCAACCTGCTGTCTTAGAAGCAAAGTCGTCAGTCCTCACAACAACCTCCACGAACATTTGCCCAGCCCATGAAGATGCAGAGCATCATAGTTCCCTGTGAAGGGGAGTTGGCTCCAAGTACTTATTCCTGGTGTCGTTTATGACACCCGTGATTCCCTTTATCGACATAGGCAAGAACCCAGATCAGGGGTGAAGCTTGTGAGTGTGGAGGCCAGAGGCCGACGTTGAGTGTCTTCCTCAATCACTCTCCACCTTATCTTTTGCGGCAGGGCCTCTTGCTGAACGTGGAGCTTGTTGATTCAGCTAGACTGGCTGCCAGCAAACTCCAGGACCCTCATATGTATGCCTCCTCAGCTCTGGACCTGCAGACATGTGCCACCACAGCCAACTTTACCTGAGTTCTGGGGATCACCTCAGGTCCCCATGCATGCATGACATGCACTTTCCAAATGAACCATCTCCTCAGCCTCCAGGTGTGAGGTTCTTAAAATAAGATAGTCTCTATGACACTTCGATTGCAGAGTTCAACTTCCACAGAGTTTGGTGAAAAGTGAAGTTTCCCTTTGTCCCAGGATGCAGGAACCTTCACTTCTCATTTCATCATCTGAAGATGAATGGCGTGGCTATTGATGGGCTTCAAGCTTTCAAAGGCAGCTTTTATGGATGAGCACATACCCTTTCTAGTCTCTGTAAGGTGGAGGAGTGGTTTTCAATGGCATTTAAACTAGGGTGTTAAATAAAAAATCTCCCTCTACAACAGCATCCAATATGGCCTGGCAGTATCTCAGAGAATTTAGTTCACAGATTTGCGAAAATTCCATTAGCTTTAATTATTTATCAGCAGTCGAGTTAGATTACAGTTCTTGACCTATTTTCACAGTGGATGGGCCACCCAGCAATGGAACAGATGAAGAGTCTTTTTCCTAAACTGAAATAATAGAAACCTACTTTAAAGAAAGAATGAAACCCCAAACATGTAATTACCACGATGCAGACCCTGCCACACTGCCTTTGTCTCGGGATAAAATGTACATCTTTGCAAGGTTTTGGTTATTAAATAAGATTATCTTGAAAAGGAGAAACTCACTCATGCTATAATTTCTTCCCATTTAAATTTCTTTGCTCCATTTAAAGCATTCTGTGTCTTGGTGGAAAGTCTCAAATGTAATGGATGTGACTTTAGCACTGTCCCAATAACATTGGGTGACGCGAGGGCCAGCTACCTAGAGCCAGAGACTGGAGAAGGTGTGGAGATCAGGTGTGAGGCTCCAGGGGGTAAGTGGGGAAAGCCAGTCAGTGAGGGACATAGAGGACCGAGACACGGTGAGTTCCCAAGCAACCGCAGCTCTGCCAGGATCTCTGGCTGAAGAGCCAGGGTCATTTGTGTCCACCTCAGAGTGCCAGATCGGAACAGAAACAAATCAAGGAGAAAGGGGTGGTTCCAGATGGGCATGGGTCACGATGTGACAGAATGACTGGTGGATGCATGGCGGCTCCTTGGCCTATTGCAGAACCCAAGGGTTTGTTTAGGCAGTGTCTAGAGAATCCTGGCTTCCTCAAGACCCTGTAGCAAGTCCATTAGGTTAAAACTACTTGCTATTTAGCCATTTTAGCACATTTTCTCAAAAGCAGAGTTTTTAGAAGCTCTAATATCCTTACTCCAATGCTGTTATAAACTTCTGTATTCATCTCTAACATGGTCAACATCCATAGATCTTTCCCTCCCTCCTCCTCAAAGACAGCATCTTGATATGACTCACGCTGGCCTCAAACACACTACATCGCTGAAGATGACCTGGAACTTCTGATCCTGCTGTTTCCCCCTGATGAATGTTGAGATTACAGATGTGCACCACCGTGCCTGATTATAGAACGTGGTGCATTATACATGTTAGGAACTCACTCTACCATCTGAGCCACATCCTATCCCTATTGCTCTCAGTTTAAAGAAAACAAAATGCTGAGAACTAAAGGCTGTTGGAAGCTCAAGACCACGTTTCCGCTCTGAGGACCTGCATGCAATACAGACAAGAAGTCCGATGTTTAAAAGCATCTGTGGCCTAGCACCCCACTTGGGAGGGTGTGCAAACACTGGCTTGTCTGCCCAGCTCCCAAATCCTTGGGTCCTAGAGTAGGCACACGCCGCAGACAGCTTGGTAGACAGAGTCGGGATGGGAAAGAAAAGGAAGCAACCTCAGATCCCTGTGCCCAGTTCTCCAAAGGAGTCTCGTTCACCTTTCAGGTGATTCCAGTGTTCTTGAGCGCGCTCGTTCTTTTCTTCCTTCAGTGTGCTCATGTACTGTGTGGCTGTAGGTGTACACTGTGTGGCTGTAGGTGTACACTGTGTGGCTGTAGGTGTAGGTACATGGTGGTGTGTGGGAGGTCAGTTGTCATTACTGAGGTGCCGTCTACCTTGTTTTTTGAGACAGGGTCTCTTACTGGCCTGGAGTTTACCAGTTAGGCTGGCTGGCTGCTCAGTGAGCCCCAAGGACCCACCGCTTTCATCTCTTCAGTGCTGGCACTGTAAGTGGACACCTCCAAACCTGTTTTTTGTTTTTTTTTAAATGTGGGTATGGACATCAAACCAAGGTCCTTGTGCTTGCCCAGAAAGCACTTCACCAAAGGAACAACTTCTCCAGACTTCTTTTGGGCCACTTTCAAAATAGATGGTCATATCTAAACATCTACTTGTATTTCAGAATTAAAAAAATATTGCTATGAGTTTATCAAAGATAGGATTCACATGTTCCTTACATCAGACACCATTTTAATGTTCACTCTGAGTACTGAGTGGGAGTCCCGTACCCTTCCCCTTAAACACCTCATGTCTTGGTAAGAACGAACCCAGATTAGGGTGCCTCACAGACTTCTGAGTTCTTTGCTGATGGAGTACAAGGAATGTGCTGGGTGAATGAGCAAAGAAAGCTCTTCCCAGACTGGCTAGTAAGGTGACTCTGCAATTCCATGTGCTAGGCAAGGGCCAGGCTCTAAAGGCACCTTTCTACCAGGGTTGTCTCAGGAACCAATCAGGAAGCACGGCCCCTCCTCTCACCAGACATACCCACTGCATAATTTATTTAGGACCTTGGGCCCTCCTAACATCCCAAAAAATGGCTATTTAAAGGTTAGAATGCAGATTAATCCCTGGCTTGGAGTTTTTGCTTCTAGGAATTTATCCCTAAGACTAACCAGAGAAGTAGGAATAATTTATGCACAAGAATGGTTAGGCAATGTTTAGGGCAGGGAAAAAAAACTAGAAACAGTTTAGATTCTACAGTAGAATTACTTACTGAAGATAAGCTAGTTTTTCAGTATAGTAGAATATTGAAAACTGATGAAATTATTTTTCAACAAACTGCAAATACTGTTGAATCAAGTGAGTGGTTTACATTTCTTTTTGTTTTTGAGACAGCATCGCCGTAGCTCAGCTAGCTTCAAACTCACTACGTAGCCAAGGAGGACCTTGAATTTCTGATCATACTCTCCATCTCCTGAGCTCTGGGGTTATGGCATGTACCACCACACTTGGTTTACATGGTGCTAGGGATAGAACACAGGCTTTGTATGTGCCAGGCAAAAAGCCACTGGGATACAGGCCTAGCACCAACTTCTATTTCTTCAACAGACGTCTGCTGGAGAGCACAGGTGCTCTTTAATCCTGAACAAAGCCAAATGTTTCCAGCCAGGAACAGAACTGCATGCCTGTAATCTCAGTATTCAGAAGCAGGAAGATAGCAAGTTTAAAGTCAGCCTTGGTTATGTAACTAATTTCAGAAAAGCCTGGGTTACATAGCAACAAACCTATAGAGACCCTATAGCAACAAACAAAAACCCAGTAAGTTCCTGTGCCTCCTATACAAGATAATCCTAAGTGTTTGTTTTAATTTTTATTTATGTTCATGTGTTGAATGAGTTGCTGTTCTGCTCATGTGGTAAGAAACCATGACATATGCAACTTACAAAAGAAAGTATTTAATCGTTTACGGTTCCAGAGGGTTAGAGACCTTTACGGTGGAGCGCAGGCCTGGCAATGGGAAGGGCAGGAATCTTCGGAAATCTCAAAGCCTGCTCCTACTGACTCACCTCCACCAGCAAGGCCGCCATCCCCAGCCTTCCCCAACAGTTCCACTAACAGGACCCCCTATCCAAACCTGAGCCTATGTGGACCATCCTTATTCAAACTACCACATGCATGTTTGTGCACATGTGTGCAGGTGCCCTGAGTCCAGAAGATGCTGGATTCCGTGGAGATGAAGTTATTGGCTGTTTTGTGAGCCATAATATGGGTGCTATGAACCAAACTCAAATCCTCTGAAAGAGCATCAAGTGCTCTTAACTGTTAAGCCATCTCTTCAGCTCCCTAATTGTTTTAAAATAGGTAGTAATCATAAATAAACAGACAGTGAAGATAAGAAACCATGCCCAGTAGCTATGAACTCAATGCAAAAATCATACATTTTTGTTATTTATTTACTTATCTCACAACTCATTTTCAAAGTGTGGTCTCTGTAGATTATGATGTCACAGTATCAGAGTTATACAGGCCTAAAAGTCACATGCAGATACTCATTTTTAGGCTATAGCTGGTTTAATTTTCTCCCCTTTATGCTGTATGCATATTTCTATGATGAGCAAGCCCACTTTTATCATCAGAGGAACAAGTCTCAGGAGAGAATGTAGAAGATTTGAAATACCATAAACCAACATCGAAAGAACAAAGATGGTCCCTACACAGCTCCAGTGTGAACAGACAGAGGTATAAATATTCAGCAGACAAATCTCAAAACAAGGACAGGACGTGTGTGTGTGTGTGTGTGTGTGTGTGTGTGTGTGTGTGTGTGTGTGTGTGTGTGTGTGTGTGTGTTTGACTTAAAGGAGGACTGAGGCACAGCTCAGCAGTAGACCATTTGCCTAGAATCCCCCAGTGAGGGGCTGGGGACAAGACTCAGCCTAAGAACTGCTTTGTAATATTGCCAGAGCCTTGGGTTCAATCCCTAACAATCACAAAAACAAGCAAACGTTTATATAACTTAAAGTTAGATCTCAAACATGTTCCTTCCAGATCTGGTCTCCATTTCCATTGCTTCCTCATCTGAAAGCCTGGCCTCAATTTTATCCATCATTCATGTGTACATCGCTTTATAAAAGGAAGATACACGGGGAGGGGATTCCTTTGTCTCATCTTAATCATGAACACATACTGTTTATTAATATTTAGTAGCTTCACAGAGCTGCTCAGGAGTAATTAATAATAAACGATGAGCAAATCTACTTGCAGACACAATGCTTACTGCACACGATCAGAAGGAGGCTGGATCCTAACTAGGTGCCCAGTGGCCCATGCGCGACCAGCAAGTCCGCAGAGATGGAATCTAAATGAGGTCTGTTTGCATATGACTGTCCCCCTTTCCCCTTCTAGTCATTTCTTATGGAAAATAACACAGAGCAGGCGACTGGCACAGGAAACACAGACCATAATTTCTTAATTTCTAGATGGAATTCTTTATGCCACATGGATGGCCTACAAAATGTCTGATGAAGCAGGCAACTAAGGAATGGAAATCTTTGACAGCAGCTTTTAAAACTATTTGAAGATGTCCTGATGCATCTCAAAGTATGCTGGCACCTAACATGGGAGGGAAAACAAAATCTTCAGGGCCGAGTGAAGCATCCTGACTCCAGTCCTCACCCTGAGTGCTGCATGCTGCTAAGAGACTCAACTTCATTCTATGCAAGAATGTCCCTTTTGGGACATCTAAGAATCTGCTCCTCAGTTCCATCCAATGTTATCCAATAGGTATCCCCAGAGAATGCCCCCAGACTAGGGAGCTGAGTTTTACCATGGTAGCAAGGGCAGAGAGAAAAGGCACACTCTAGAACATTCTGACGTTCAGTCTCCAAGTTTCCTGACCCACTGACTTTTTACTACTCACTAGTCCGCAGAGCTCCAAGATACAGTTACCTCTCATGATCCACATGGGGCTGGCTTCAACCCTGTACCCATCCGACACAACATCCGCAGATGTTGGGGTTCCTTACATAAAATGACATAGTACTGACACTGAACCGACTTGTACATAGCCACACAGTGCATTTGTGAACCATATTTTAATTTCTCTTTTGTTGAGGTTTTGGGGTGGAACTCAGGGACCTCTAGTCAAGTGCTCCACCACTGAGCCATGCTCCCAGCCTTTCACTGAGATTCTAGGCTAGTGTTCTATAGCTGTACACCGGCCCCAGCCCTGAATCATCTCTACATGACTGCAATGCTATGTTTCTAGCTGTTGTATTGGATTATTTCGGGAATAATCACAGCAAACAAATTAATACTCTTTGCACATTTAATACAGATGAAAATTTCCCTCTTTTAAAATCCATATCTATATACATATACTATGATATATGTATATAGAATTTGAAGGCATGGAGGGGCTGTCAACTACATAAAGAGCCATTTAAAAGTGTTAAGAAAAAGTGTAATACTCAACAGAGAAAATGGCTTTAAAATACTTCTGAAGGCAGGGTGTGGTAGTGCATGCCTATAATCCCAGAACTTGGGAGGTTGAGTCAGGAGGATCATGATTCTAGGCAAGCTTGGGCTATCTAGAGAAACTGGCTCAAAAAGAAAAAACAAAACAAAAAACCCCACAATTAAAGAAAAACAATCAAATCAAACACTTTAGGAATCCCTCTTGCCACCCCTCTTGTGCCTCTTAAGCAAGAGTAGGCTACAGGCAGTCTTGAGACTCTCTCTTGACTGCTCAGCCTGGCATCTGGACAGTGAGAGAGTTTAGCAAGGAAACTCAGTGGAGGCTTCAGTCTGCTGTCCAGAGCCGCCTGACTGGCTGGCTGAGTCATCCATAAGTTCATAGATGTCAAAAGCAGCTGCCCAGACTTTGCTGTTATTACCATATACGGCTAATATAGATCCACTTATCTCCAGCCATCCTTCAGTGGGGCTGCAGCAATTTCCACACCTTATCCTCTCTCTTTAGAATGTCTCCATCTGCGACCTGGCATATAAGACTGTGCCCCCAACCACACAGGACCTAGAACTGTCACCCTGGGCTGCAAAATGTGTACATGGCTAAGTGTTTGAATAAGGCCAAAGTCCAGGCTAACTGTTTACATTCCAGCGACATCAAAAGAGACTAGCACGGGGCAGTAAGGCTTCAGAAACAACTCCACCTGAGTAGTTCCCCTCCCAGTGTTCTGTATCACATACTCGGGAACAGTCTGAAAACTTGTGGTTGGTAGGGATTATTTTTGACCTATTCCCTACTTAAATGACAAAATGTTTTCAGGTTCCTACAGGCTGGCAGAACTATCTGGGTAAGGGCTAGAGGTGTCGCTCAGCGGGGAGAGTGCTTGCCTGGCATGATGAAGCCCTGTGTTCGTAAACCTAACACAGGGCAAACATCTATAATCCTAGCACGGGGAAGGTAGAGGCAGGGGGACTGAGAGCTCAAGTCCGCCCTCTGCTAAACAGTAGAAGCCAGACTAGGATGCTTGAGGTCCTGTCTGAGCAACAAAACAAAAACCCAACCCCAAACTAAACAACAACAAAAAACCTCCCACCCAAACAAAACATGCCCCCCCATCAACCAATCTAAAAAAAAAAAATTAAGAGAGAATTATCTAAGAAAATGTTCCATTCATGGATTCAATCAATAAATGATTATGGAATCAAACCTCCAGACAAGCAAAGAAATACTTCCTTAGGTCTGTCTCCAACTCCCAGCAGATGGGAGAGCAGACACCCACTCTCGGGATGGCCAGCAGCTGACCCTTCGTGACTCCCAACTGTGCCTCCTGGGAGTTCAACCAAAGAAGACAGAGCAGAGAGGGCTCGTCAGTCTGGCCTTCGGTCTCGCCTTCTCCATCCATGTTCATGGTCTCATGTAGCTGCAACCTTTAAAAGCTACGAAGACCTATGAAAAGCAACTGCAAACGGCAGGTGAGAGAGAAGTCCAGGCCCCCATCATCCAGACATCCACTTGGAGGTGAAGCTATTTACATCCACCTAGGGTTCCCCGAGACTCGTGTTTTTGAAAAAGGAACTAAGGTTTAGTTAGCATGGTGGTTCATACTTGTCATCCCAGCACTCAGGAGGCTGACGCAGGAGGATCAAGAGTTTGAGGTCAGCCTAGGCTACAATGCTGAAGAATACTGCTTTCTAGTTATGATGTGGCCACTCCTACCTTGCAATCACAGCAGCTAAGACTGCGCACCCCCGAGACTCTCGCGAGCCTGGGCATCCCCAGCTGGAGTGTAGCTCGGTGGTGGAGCGCTTGCCTAGTGTGCAGGAGGTTCAGGTTGGATCCCCAGCACCACAAAACCCAGCTTACAGGACTGTAATCCCAACACTCCAGAGGGAGATGTAGGGGATGCAAGAGGTCAAGGTCATCCTTGGACTTAACCAGTTTCTGGCCAACTGAGGCTACATGAGACCCTGTCCCACGGAGTGGGAGGAGTGTCACCAGGACCCTCACCTGAGATTCCAGTCACTCTCTCCTTCCTGCTCCCCACCCCCAGCTCTATGTGCTCCATCCCAGCTCCCAATCACAACACAGAGGGCTTTTTTCAGACAGCCTTTCCAGGGGATGACGTAAGGGCATACTGGGGTGAGGGAGCAGCACTGCTAGAGGAGTTCTTGCAGGCTCCTCCCCAGCACCCATAGCCTGGGCATGGTAGCACACGCCTATGTCCTCAGCAAGCAGGAGAGAGGTGGGAAGATCTGAAGTTCAAGATCACCTTGAGGTACACAGTGACGTTGAGGCCCATCTGGAATACATGAGACCCTGTCTCAAAAAGCGGGGGGGAGCAGAGAGATGGCTCTACGGTACCAGTGCTTGTAGCAAAACCTAACTGCCCAAGCTCAGTCCCTGGGACGCCCAGGGCAGAAAGAGAGAGGGAACTCCTGCAAGGCGCCCTCTGACCTACAAATGCCAGACATCTGCACACTTTTTTTTTTTTTTTAAATGGGTGCTGGAGATTAAACTCAGGTCACACACTTGTACAGTGAGCACTCTTACCAACTGGGTTATCTCCTCAGGCTCACAAAGTTCAAATTTGTAGAGATATACAGGAAGAAGTACTAGCTGGTGGGCCAAACCTCTCTACCAGACAGCCTTAGTGTGAAGGAGCAGGGAAGACTACCTGGAGGAGAAAAGGAGATGTGCAGAACTTGGGGTTCAAGAGGCCTGGTGGGTGGGGAGATGGATCAACCAGTAAAGCACTTGCTTCTGAGAGGGAGAACCTGAGTTCAATCCCCAGAACACATATCAAAAGTGGAGCATCGTGGACAGCTAAGCTGAAACTTGCAGGTCAATGAGGAACTTTGTCTTAAGTGAAAGATAGAAGGTGCCTGGGGAAAGACACCTAAGCTGACCTCTGACCGCTACACATACATGTGCACACCCACCAGTGAGCACATGCACGAACACAATAAGGCTCGACTCACTTGATTGGCTGTACTTCCAATAGGGCTCAGCAGCTCCCTGTTCTCCATAGTTCTATTTCCTAAGCCTTCCAGTAACTGAGTTGCTGCCCTGTGGAGCTTTCAGGACCCTCCTGAAGGGTTGTCCTGGTAAGTGTGCCAAGTTTAGCGAGGGGTTATGGTCTGACCACATCCTACAGAGGTCTGATAGCAGCATACACATGCCAGCACCAACATGGATCACAAAGTGCAGATTTACCATCACATGGGACATGTGGTGTTTGGGAACCTGATGCCTCTACCCTAAGCTATCTAGATAGAATGCCAACCCGAGACCTGCTGGTGCCCTGCTGTCTCCTAAGCCGTATTCTTCTGGAGGTACTATAGATGCCTAGGCAGGCCAAGCCTTTCAGGTTAGGACATGTGTGTCACAGACTCCCTGAACCTCCTCCTTTCTGTCCCCAGATGCTCCCTTTGGACCTCAGGCATGGTGAGCCTGAACTTAGTGAGTGATCAGGACCAGGGCAACTGTTGAAGAGCTATTAAAAGTCCCATTTGCCCACTAGGAAGCACACAACCAGGACAGGGTCTATCCTCTAAAAAAGACACTTTCTTACAATTGCCTTTTTTTTTTTCTTTTTTGGAGTTGGGGGTCTCATGTAGCCCAGGTGGGTCTCAAACTCTCTAGGCAGCTGACGGTGTCCTTGAACTCTTGATCCTCTGGCCTCCACCCACATGTGCTGGAATTATAGGCTGCTAAATTCGAAGTGTTTGTTCTGCCTGTACTACTCAAGAGAAACGAAGGAGAGGAAGGGTCCTGGTAAGACGCCAGTCATCGGCAGGCACTAAGCACCAGTCACCTAGCTACCTTGTCACGATGTACTTGGTTCACACAGACAGAATAATGTGCGTAGATGGCAGATAAGGAAAGGATGAGACCCAAACAAACCAACCCAGAAGGAACGTGCAGGGCAGATGTATGATCCCAGAAAGGGATAGGAATGGAGCCAAGTGAGGTCTGGACACAGAGGTTGAGCAGAGAGGGAGGGAATCCAGAAAGAAGACTCCAAAAAGGGGTGAAGTGAGGTGCAGGGTAACTAAAAGACTGGACAGGTAAAGGGGAGTGCTGACCAGCCTGACCACTGAGTTGGATCCAAGGGACCCCACATAGTGGAAAGGTAGAACCAACTCCTTCCTGCAAGCTGTCCTCTGATCACCACACAGACACCACGGCATCCATACCTACACATGTATGTTCATGCACATACACACTAAATAAATGTCAAATTAAAAACCCTATCAACAGGGGTCCAACGGTTGAGCTGGCCTGAGAGAACACTGCTCAAGGAATCCAGGCATGGACTAAGTGATAAAGGATACTCACAAAGCTGGTGAGACCCTGTCCAGAACCTGCTGTAAGAGCAGGACTCTGGCCAGAAGCACGGAAAGCAGGCTTGAGGCCCCAGAGTCACATACATACACAGGCAGTACAGCCATCAAGGTCAGAACAACAGTGGTTCCGAGAGGAAAAGAAGGT
Source organism: Peromyscus leucopus (assembly GCF_004664715.2). Lineage (NCBI taxonomy): Eukaryota > Metazoa > Chordata > Mammalia > Rodentia > Cricetidae > Peromyscus > Peromyscus leucopus. The sequence continues at coordinate 27,867,261 of NC_051082.1, forward strand.
GACTGTGAGATTCGGGCACGGCAATTTTCAGGAATGCTCTTCTGACCGTTGAACACGAGCATGCCTGTGGCAGGGTTTAAGTCCTCTGACTCAGATGCTCACTTAGAAGCCCCCAGCAGCAGGGGAAGGGAGGATCTGAAGGAGGGAGAGCGGATCTGGAGAACTGTGCTCAGTAGCTAACAGGAGATGGTCCACCCTGGGTCAGCAAGCTCCAGCTAGCCAGCTAAATCCAGCTGGCTCCTGGTATTTTTATGGTCGGTGAGCTAAGAATGGTTTTTACACTTTTAAATGGTTACATTTAAAATGGTTATGTAAGTGACTACATAATATCCTGATTTTGCCTTTTGCCCAGCCAGGTCTAAAATATTTAATGCCATACCCTTCAAGAGAAAGTTTGTGGTCAGGCCTCTGGTAGTACTGGGCCTGTCATCCCAGCTACTTGGGAGACTGAGGCTGAAAGAGCAGAAGTTCAAGGCCAGCCTGGGCAGCTTGATGAGACCCTGTCTTTAAAAAGAGAAGAGAAGAGAGGGGAGGGGAGGGGAGGGGGGGAAGGAAGCTTAAGAAGCTAGCTTAGAGTTGAACACTTACCCAGAGTCCTCAGTGAGTGTGTCAGGTTCAATCACTAGCATCAATCACACACAGAAGTGTGGACCTCTGACCTATCCTTTCTGCTTGTCCCACCCTCTCCCACTTGTGTGAAGGTAAACTTGTGAGAAGGATTTGCCTTAGCCGTGTGGAATGAACCAGGTTTTGGAATGCAGGCACGTGTGTGTCCTGTGGGTGTTGGAAGCCCACCATGATCTTGAGTGAACTGAAAAGGTATAAGCCTCAACCCCAATGAGTCCCACCCTAGACTTCCCAGACTGAGAGGCTGCTGTGAACATCCAATGAAACCTGGAACACGAATGTGTCTGGGAAAGCTCAGAATGCTTCTGGAATAAAAATTTATTCCTGCTCGTTTATGAGCCTGCTTATCACCAACATCTACTCTCTCTTCTCATAAACGTTGCAACTTGACATCCTATCTCAGTCCAAGACATATAGCACATGGGGCGGCAGGGCAGAAACATGGGGCGGCAGGGCAGAAATCCGCCCAACTGCCAAGATTGACTGGGCGTTCTGCTCTGTGCCCCGTGACCCTGTCTCGTCAACAGGTCAGGGGCACCTCGGTTAGGCCAGTTCCAGCTCTACCTCACTAAACCCGTCTGCATGGTGGAGGAAGATGAACTCAGGCTGAAAATGAGCCCAGGAAATCTGCACTCCAGTCTGTATGGAAAAACCATCCCAACCAAATAGCTTTCTTGCTTTTCTGTGTGTGTGTGTGTGTGTATCTGTGTACACGTTTATGTGCATGTGTGCACATGTGTGTGGAAGCCAGAACTCCACAAGGTGATGTCTGTAAGTGCTATATACATTATTTTTTGAGGCAGTGTCTCATTGGCTTGGAATTTTCCAATTTAGCTGTGTTAGCTGGCCAGTGAGCCCCAGAAATTCACCAGCCTCCTCCTTCTTCTCTTCCTCCTCCTCCTCCTCAATGCTGTGATTACAAGCACATTATCCAATGACAAAACCAGAGCTAGAATCGTGGCTCTCAAGTCTCACTACCATTTCAATGCAAGTGGTTAATTAGCAGGGAAGCAACTTGGGCCAGGGTGAGTCTTGCATTGAGTAAAGCTGCAGTGAGTTTCAGGGATGCACTTGTGCGTATCTGCTGTGTGCCTTGCATGCATACAGCCAAAGAGTTAATTAACCCTCACGCCCCCATTCTTCTATTTTTTTCTTGTCATATAGACAGGCCGGCGTCAGACTCAAGAGTCCTCCCGCCTTAGCCTCTGTGTGCTGGGATTACAGGAGTGCTCCCACACCTGCCTGGTCCTGGACCTTGAAGGGGGAGTTCTGCAGGGAGGACAAGACACAGACGGCACAGCAAGGCGATTTCAGGAGCCCATGCAAGGCAGGGACACAAAATCCTGGGCTGAAGCCAATCCCTCCTCCAGGCAGAAGGAACTTTCTCTTGGAATTCCAGAGCACCTAGCATAGAGTTGTTCATCACCCAAGACAACTGCTTTACAGGACAGAGAACCCCAGTGAGTCAGGCCACCCCAAGGTTGATATTCCTAGGACTCATTTGATGGAAGTGTTTGTTGAGTGATCTAAAGGGTGGAGAGGGATCATTTCCACTCCCACCCTTGCCCCTCACTCACAGCTAAATAAACAAGAGAGACTCAGTTAAAAGGCAAAGAACACAAACATTAAACATGGTTGTGTTCAAGCTGGAGAGGAAGGCCAGACAGCTTAGCGGTTAGCTAAAGCTCAGGCAGGGCCAAGTTGAAGGTCACTGCCAGCTTCCAGGTCTAGACTGGGTGGGTAGCCTAATCATTTTCAGAAGACTTGAAGCTACCTGTGATGGTGGTTAAGGCATGGTGAGTCGAGGCATGAGGAAATTATTCCTAGTCAAGTGGGACATATACGTATAATCCTAGCACCCAGGAGGCTGCTAGTTCAATGCTATCTTGGGCTACAGAGTGACCAAATGCTGGGGGCGTGGCTGGGCTACAGAGCACTTGCCTAGCATGCACAAGACCCTGGGTTCCATCACCGGCCCAGGAAACAGAATGAATTAAAGAAGAAAGAAGGCACTCTCCGTCAAAGGCACCGACTGGGGAAACACTTGGAAGTGCTTTTGCTGACAAGCTGCCCGGGAGAGCCACTGCCGACAGAGGCCAGTTTCTATTTTAGTGCTAACATCGGGAAACAAGCTGAAGACACACGCGCCTCAATTCAGGGCAGCTGCTTTCCCAAACAGCTCAAAATAGGAACGCTCCACGACACACATGCACTGGCACACACGCGTGCACGCGTGTGTCCACCACTCACACACCCAGCAAGCAGGCCCCGAGTGGGCACAAAGGGCTTCATCTTCTTGTAGAGGCTGAAAACTCCAAAGCAGACCAGTCCCACACAGTCGTTAGCCATCCTGAAGCAGGCTGCCTGCCACTCTTCACGTGCTCTGTGGGTCACTGGGGAAAGTTTAATCTCAGCGGCAACCGGACCACAGGTGGCCCTGCTGCCGATCACCAGGTCACACTCTGTCCATTTGTCACCAGCTTCAGCACAGCAGAAACCCTGTTCCCACTGCAGCCAGTAGGGTGCTCTGTCTGGAACAGGGACAATTCTGCTTCCCAGATGTGGCTGAAGTAAACGCAGGAGGCATGCTTGCCAGGGAACTGAGAGTTCAGGCAGTCTCCCGGCACTCGCAGTCTACGTTGAAAAGAGCCTAGCAGAAGTGAAAACAGACGTTCTCGTGCAGGAGGAAGCACAAGCTGGTGATGAGCAGACTCTGGAGGCCGCCTTTTCTAGAGCCTCCACCACCAGAGTGCCTGGCCTTGTGTGCTGGAGGAAGGCCAGCAGATGCTCTGTCCAGGGACGCAGGGTGAGGCCGGATTCGCGGCCGGTGGAGGCTTACAGACCTTTTCCGGGCATCCTCAGCAGTGAGGCCTGGAGCCCCAGAGGAAACATACTTCAAAGGCCAGCCGTGAACCTGGGAGGTCAGCAGCTCCTCTCTCATGTCCTTGACACAAGTCTGCACTCTGGAGAGGGGAGAAGGCCAGACCCTAGCAGTCAGCAGGAGGAAATGGCTTCCTGACAGGTCCCTTGTATGCCTTGGGAAGCCAGCCTTGGGCCCAGTCCACACTTGGTGGAGCATGGGAGGCTGAGGTTACTGTCCTGGTTCCAAAGAACCCATCTTTTGTGCCAATGGTGGACTCAACTACATGAGGCCGATGCCTCCCTTTTCCTCCTTCCAGAAACCCTACAAATCCCAGGGGTGGAAATGAAGGACAAGGGTGACAGGTGCTTTCCAAGAAATCCTGGCAAAGCCATGACCTGGGAGTGTATCTCGTGCTGGGAAAGATACCCTGAACTTTGTGTGGTCTCCACAGTCCCCTTCTTGGGGTATAGATCATGTGTGCTCTTTAACAGGCCCTTATCTTTATGTAAAGAACTTTGTATGGAGTCAGTCCATTCGGCAGGAAGAAGCAAGCCATAAGGAAATAGAGGGAGGGTGCTGCAAGGCTGAATGGCCCAAGCAACCAAGGTGAATTGAGCAGAGCTGAGGTAGGGAGAACCAGACCGCCAACCCTAACAATTCCCATAACCATCCACAGTCTGACACCAAGTTCTCCAAGGCCTTCCAAAATGAAACCAAGGCCTTTAAAAAAAAAAAAAAGTCACTTGGAAGAGAGGTATCAGGCAGGTCCCTGAAGGCGGCAACAAAGGGAGCCCAAGCCTTCAGCCCAGTCCGAATACAGGTGCCTGGTGGAGAAACTGGCTTGTCCTGGTTACCAGGAGGTGTGTGCCAAGTTGGCCAAGAAAACAATGGGGGGGGCAGAGAAGGAGGAGGAAAGGCTCAGGGCTGCGCTCACAGAAGCACTGTAATGATGGGGAAGCTGGAGGGGACAACAGATGCCCAGGAAGGACTGTATTTCTGCATGAAGCAAGTGATTCAAGGTGAGCTTAAGGGTGACTGACCGCACTGCCAGACACGGTGAGGGAATGGAGGCTGAGGCCAGGTGTGAAGGAGCAGGGCAGTGGGCGAGAGTCCGGAGAACACAGACAGTGCTGTGCAAACTGCTGCTCAGAGAGGCAATGAAGCTAGTGCGGGCCCCACAGCCGGGGAGGGGGAGTGCTCGCTGGGCTGCAAGGCTCTTCAGAAGGAGACACACAGCAGCTGCACCCCAGGCATTAGTTCTGACCTACTAGGACTGCAGAGGCAAACGCTCCCCTTGGGAGCTCAGGCCACCCCAAAATAATGAGCCCTGCTCTCTCCACTGGCCAGCTTCACTGCCTGCTTACAATTGCATTCTTGGGACCCATCACCAAAAACAAAATGAAGGAACAAGGCTTTCTTTTAATAAAGGCAAAGCTGAGGCCAAAAGGTGAAACCTCTTTCCTAGACCACTCAGCTGCTTACTCCAGAGCTGGTGGTAGCCAAGGTACTCCTTGGGACAGTCAAAAGCTCCCTGAATCTGAAGAGAGCTGGGTTGGTATAATAGGTCAGTGGTAAGTGCTTGTTGTGGAAGCATGCTGACCCAAGTTTGATCCCCAAGACTCAGATAAATAAGCAGGGTATAGTAGCACGTGCTTATAATAGCAACATTAGGGAGGTAGACACAGGAGGATCCTTGGGGCCACTGGCCAATCAGCATAGCTAAGCAGTGAGTTCCAGGCCAGTGTCTGACCGTGTCTCTAAAAACAAAGAGCATTTGAGGAATGTGATAGCTAAGGTTGTCCGTGCACATGCCCACAACCCCTCCGCCCTACAAACCCCTCCAGTTATCTCTTGGTATTTGGGTAGCACAATGCTATAGGTACCCTAAAGGATGCTCAAGTCTAGTATGAAATGACACAATGTTCGTATGTGATTTCCGAGTGTCTCTAGATGACCTAATCAGTGCTGTCACACTTCTTTGTCACACAGATTCAATGGAACAGCTGCACTCTGGACATTCATGCCTTCCTTTCTGGCACTTTCAGGATTTCTTCTTCCCCAGCATGTCTGGTCTACTGGGCTGAATGTGAGGAGAAAGCAGCCGCAGATACTGACTTCGCTCGTGTCCACTGTTCTCCAACAGTACAGAACTACCATAAACGGGGCGGGCGGGCGGGAGGGACCGCTTAGTGCGGAATGCCTCGCTGAGCAAGCCCAGCAACCGAGTCTGGACCCAGACCCCGCGCGTAGCACGCGCACCTGCAACAGCAGCACTGGCCAGGGAAGGCCAGGGCATAGAGTCTGAGGAGCCCGGAGGCCACTTGGAGCAACAGAAGAGAACTTGTCTCAAAAGAACTAAGTTGAAAGGAAAGGATTGGCACCTGAGGTTATTCTCTGACCTTCACACATGTGCTATGGCACTCATACACATGAATGCACATGTACAAGATGTTTTTTAATTACCATGAACCAAAAAGTCCCTCAAATTAAAAAAAAAAAAAAAAAAAAAAAGGAGGGGGCCCTAAATCCCAAGAAGTTTAACCCACAGTAACAGTTTGGTATACTGTATTCCAGAAAGAGCTGGACAAATCTGGTTTTGATCACTGGTATCTGGGTTTAGCACTATATCACTGAGGTCTAGGTCATTGGTCCCTCTGGACTATACGGCCAAGAAAGAAACCAGTATTTCCTACATCTAACAAACAGGCTCTTCTTCTGGGCACCGAATGCTCAACCAGGATGGTCACAGGCCCTGGGACTCAGCTAGCCTTCATCAGGCACCTGCAGTCAGAGCACACTGTGGACTCAATCGGGTGTGCATCGGAGCCTCTTAAACGCTCATCAAAACTGAATGAATGTCAGTTTAAGGCTGGCGAGATGGTTCAATGCACAAGCAGGAGAAGCTAAGGAAAGCCCTCATAGAAGCTGGGTGTGGTGGCCCCTGTCTGTTATCACAGCACAGGGGAATGGGACAGGAGGACCCTGGGGCTTGCTGGACAGCCAGTCTATCTGAATCAGTGTGCTCCAGTTTCAGGGGGACCCTGTCTCAGAAAGAAGGTGGAGGGCTAGCAAGATGGCTGACCAGGTAAAGGTACTTGCTGCCAAGCCTGACAACGAGTTTAATCCTTAGAAACGTCGTGGTGGAAGGAGAGAACCAATTCCCCCAAGTCGTCCTTTAACCTCCCAAGGCTTGCCTGGGCATGCGTGCTCCCTCCCCATAAATAAATACATACATATACTAGAGAAAAGGAAGCGCGAGAGAAAGTGTGTGGACACGGACACACACACACACAACACACACACACACACACACACACACGCGTCAGAATCCAGGTTGTGCTTTGAAACTCTTTGCAGTCTTTGAGGCAGAAGCGTGTCCTCAGGGGAAACACGGAACAGATGTGTAATTCAGTGGACCCGGACGCTGGGGCTGGCTCAACCATTACCTCCCTCGTTTTCACCTGAGCTTCAAGCAGCTCTGGCCAGGGGCCCTGACACCCAGGCCTCATCCCTTGCCAGCCCTCTATGACTAACCATAGCCACACTTACCTGCCACACGTACTACAAATCTCAAAAGAGAAGTCACTTAGCCCACGTGACAGACTCCAGATGAGTCAAGTAGTATTTTTAAAATAAACAAAAATACTGGCTTAAAAATGTAATTGATGTTCTATGAAGCTCTGAATTCTAGCAAAAATTGGTCAACCAGAGACTTGCTGAAATTCTTTGAGGCCTCGGTGCCTGCTCTGGGCCTGGCTTTCCTAGGCACAACATTCTAGTTGATATTCTAGAACACTTCAACAATGCAAGTGGGTAGGAAGAACCCAGAAATGTCTTTTTCGTCATTGTTATTATGTAATTTGTGTGTGCACACATGTGCATGTACATGTTTGTGTAAGCGCAAGTATGACATGCCATAGCATGCATGTAGAGGTGGGAAGACAACCTCAGATGTCAGCCCTCACCTTCTACCTCCTTTGAGATGGGTCTTTCTTTCTTTTTTGGTTTTTAGAGTCAGAGTTTGTGTGTGTGTGTAGTTTTGGTGTCTGTCCTGGATCTCGCTCTGTAGACCAGGCTGTTCTCGAACTCACAGAGATCCGCCTGGCTCTGCCTCCTGAGTGCTGGGATTAAAGGTGTGCATCACCACCACCACCACCACCACCACCACCACCACCACCACCACCCGTCGAGGCGGAGTCTTTCTTGTTCACTGCTGCACACCCAGGCTAGCCAGCCTCCCTGGAGCTCCTGGTAACTCTCCTGTCCCTGACTCTCATCTCCCTGTACAAGGCCTAGGATGACAAACATACACAAGTCAGTCCTTCCTCCTCTGTTCCTTCCTGTACGGTGTCATGATGATGTAAGATCCATACCCCAAGGGTCCCATGGAGGAAGGCTCCCCTCTGTCCCGGGGTGGGGCAGGGATCAGTGCTACCTGGGCTGCCCTTGGTGTCTGACAAGCCGCTTGCATGCACAGTGCCACGCTTACGTCTCAGCAGAGGGTTAAACAGCATAGGGTTTAAAAAGGCCTGTTGGAGGAAAGGATTGCAGAGCCCTCACACAGGACGGTTCCACCATGCAAAACTGCCACCTTACTCAGGCCCCCTGAGCATTTGACCTCTGTCTCCACGGTTAGCACTGGCAGGTGCAAAGGGTTCAGGGATGCAGGATAATTACTGGAGGATGCAGCCAACTGGTCCTCACTAACCACAGGAAGGAAAGCAGGACTCCTGGACTCGTGATCCATTTAAGTCTAAGGCAGTCAGGACAAAGGCCCCCAACAGTCTCTAGTTCTTTCTCATCTCCATCTCTCTTGACAGAGTCTCATGTAGTTCAGGCCTCAAATTAACTATGTGGCTGAGGATGACCTTGAACTACGAATCTTTCTGCTTTCACCTCCCAAATGCTGGAACTAGAAGCGTGTGCCACTTGCATGGTTTATGTGGTGTTGGTGATGGAACCCAGGGCTTTGTGGCATGTTAGGCAATTGCTCTACCAGTGGAGCTATATCCTCCTCCTGAATTTGTTTATAGTTACCTTTGAAACCTGATTCTAATCTGCAACAGACTTCAAACAAGCCTGTTCTTGGATTATTCCAGCCTATACTGTCCACGGAAGAACCTGATTGTCGCTATGGCCAATAGAAAAGTGTTCACAAAATGTCTACACTCTATTGACTAGTAAACAAGCATCCCTCCACACAGTTAGGTCAAAAGAGCCTTTCTCAGCCCGCTGTCAGCTCCCTCAACAGACCCTCTGCTCACGTGCCACACACTCCCCGCTGGGTAAAGTTTGAATGTGCCTGTCCCCATCGTCACCACTGGCCTCTGCATCCCATACAGGCATGTTACTCGACTAGGAGAGAGCCAGAGTTCTGCACTTCAGTGGTAGAGGCCCAGAAAAGATGGTGCATGGGGAGCCCAGACTTGGACTTGTTAGTGTGTGGAGGCCAGCAAACCACAGCACAGGCTGGCGCCATGCTGCTGCGGCTCCTGGAAAGAGCTAGAGACTGACGGCTGTGCAGGGTATCAGAGAGTACATGCTAGTTCAGCAGCCTCAGTCACCAAAGGGAAAGGCTCCGGGAAGTCTCTGATCAAGTAGAGCCCAGAGTTAGGGTCCGTTTTTATGTCACCTTGGTGACGCTCTATGCAGCTTCCTCTCAGTTCCAATCAGCACCAACTGGGCTCTGTGCTAGAGGCAAAAGCCATGTTCCTTGGCCCTGCAAGGGAGGCTGGGCCACAGCTCATCCTCAGGTCCCTACAGAAGCCACTGAGCGCAGTGAGGGTGGGGATTTGCTAAGGATTGCTCCGGCAGGCCTGGACAAGGCCTTGCCCCTCACCTTCTTAGGAGTCAGGGAAAGGATTCAGTCTGGGAGAGGAACTGCTGCTTGCTCTTTTAGGTGAGTCATGCAATGGACAGTTTTTTTATTTTACTAACTAGCCCAGCACTTCCTTTGATAGTGTTCTTATTTAGTCTCCCTGGCTAAGTGTCTCAAGAACAAACTCTTAGATAAACCCCCTCTCCCCTCTCCCCTCTAGTATCTTATGTATCCTAGCTAACTTCAAACTTGCTACGTCAGATGATCTAGAACTCCTGGTCCTCCTGCATCCAGTCCTGAGTGCTGGCCTCACATCTGATTGGTTTATGCACATGCTCACCAAAGGAGCCATATCCCACCCCCTACAGTTTCAGTTACTCCTTCTAAACACTACCGGGCCCAGTACTAAGCTCCAAATTATCTGCTGGGGACTATCTCATCTGTTTGTCATAACAAGGAGGAAGTTTCGGTTACCCACATTTATGGGCCCAGAAACTGAGGCAAGGGTGTTCAGAGAACTACCCAAAGGCTGCTTTCCCAGTCATTTGGCTCCAGGGTTCGCAAGCTGCCCACTACAGTTCACCCACAAAGTATATTAACGCACCCCTGTGTTCTTCTGCCTACCCTGAAAGGCTGCAGAGTCTCAGGGTGGGTGGGTGGAATCATTGAGCCCCATCTCGTACCTGTTCCCATGACCTTGAACAGAATGTGGCTCCTGACAGGTCCCCTAGCAGATACAGGCTGTATTTAGGCAAAGGCTGACAAACACACACTCTGCCTCCACTTCTGACCTTAAGCTTAATCTTGGTAGGACCCCTAGAGTCTGGCTGCATCCCCCCGGGCAGGACTCTTTCCTGGAGGAGCTGTGTGTCTCACCGTCCTGCAGAAGCAGGTCAGCGTAGGGCTGAAGGTGAATGTATCTGAAAGCCATGGCTATAGACTGTATACACATAGCAATTTGTTACTGTGAAAAACCATCTGTTTCGTGGTATTACAATCCTCAGAGGGCAAATTATAGCTAGCGTTCAACATAAAACATCAATTTAAACCATCAACTATTCATAATTTCAATTCTTTATTGGAAACCAAGGACATAAATGTCAGGGAATAAAGCAATATTTCTTTTATTAACTGTTCCATTCATCTGGCTATTAAATAAAACCAGGGCCCCAATAAATGGCAGGAATCCTTGCCTGACAGCCATGCCAAATAGCTCTATAATTCTCAGACGCTCTAAAACAACGAAAATGGCGTTATTTGAAAAGTTCGAAACTTTAATGTATAATAAAATTAAGATGGATGCGATTTGGATACATTGGGAGGCTATGTGCAGTGTCCTCATATTCAAAGAGATTTCAACTTGCATGTTTTTATTTTCTCTAGGGTTCATTTTGTCCCTAGAACACACTGGTTTTATGAGCAGCCTTGGCAGGCACCAACCACTAGCTGTAGCCTTTTCAACTGACTTCTAGCTTTCCCAGGCTCAAACCACCTCCCCATTGCTCGTCTGGGCCTGTGTCATAAGGGATGTCGTCAGGGAAGAGCATTTCTTAAGCTCTTATGTAAAAACAGCAGGATAAGAAACTCAAAGCAGGTTCTTGAAGGCAGTGGCCTATGGCGTGCGTGCGTGCGTGTTGGACAGAGGTCAATATGAACCATCTTCCTTAGTTACGGCCCACCTTACTTCTGGACACAAAATAACTGAACTTGGAGCTCCGATCAGGCAGACTGTCTGGCCAGCAAACCTCAAGGATCCTCCTGTCCACCTCCCCAGCACTGGTTATAGGTACATGCAGCAATGCTCAGCTTTTGATTTTTTTTTTCAAATTGCCCTCTAGATTAATTTCATCTTTTGTTATTATAAATTTTGGACAATAATTACATTATTGCCCCTTCTCTTCCCCTCTAGCACCCCCACGTACCCCACTCCTTGCTCTCATTCAAATCCAGGGCCTCTTTTTAATTACCGCCTCCCAAGCATACACTACTGCATATGTAAACAGAACGTGATCAGTCTGTATAATGTTACTTGCATGCACATTTTCAGGGCTGACCATTTGGTGCTTTTACATGGGTGCCAGAGTCAGAACCCAGGTCCTCATGCTTTGGTAGCAAGCACTTTACCCCCTCAGTCATTGCCCCAGCAACATGAGTGTATGCAAAGGAAAGTCGGGAACCTTAGAGTATTTACGGCACCTTTGTGAACCAGGCCAGGACCCAAACTGGGGCTTTTAAATGTACCATCACATAATAACCAGATGGGCGGGTCCATTTAACAGACTAGGAAGCAGGTCTCATCCACGTAAAGTACACAGAGTGTTAGCTGACAAGGAATTCAAGAAGGCCACTAGTTGGTACCAAACAATCTGGTGGCCGTGGTTGGCACAGAACTGTTGCAATAAGCAGAATCAGCAGCACCAGGCCACTAAAGAGTGGGAGGCACAGAGGAAAAGGACTTGACCAGGAAGCCTGGGAGGTGGGCAGTGCAGCTGGGCTAAGAGTCTTGCTATGTTTTGTTTTGAGACTGGGTCTTACTCTGTAGCCCTGGCTGGCTTTGAACATGGTGTAATCCTCCTGCTTCTGCCTCCTGGGTGCTAGAATTACAGGCCTGGGCCACTGTGCAATTACTTGCTATGACTGGATCTTCAATGTCTTTAAAGGCACACGTTTTAAAGGCTTGGTCCCAGCTTAGTGCTCTCGGGCAGTGGTGAGAACCGTGCGATGGACAGCTGGGATGGCTTTAGGTCATGGGGAGGGGGTGTGAAGGCCTTGAAGAGGATGATAGGATGCTGAGCCTTGTTTCTCTCTTGATTCCTGGTCAGGAGGAAGCCAGCTTTGGTCCACCACAAGACTCTCCAACATGTTTCATTGTACTACTACAGGCACAAAGCAAGCTCTGAAAACTTTGAACCTGTAAGCCAAAGTAGACCTTTTCTCTTTATAGGTTCATTATCCTGGATATTTATTATAGAGTCTTTACTCCAAAATTCCCTTTCTTCCCTTTCTTTTTAAAGCTTAATTTCTAGGACATGGTCACCCCATGAATAGTTATTTAAAGAAGAACAATTCTGGGCTGGGGGCATGGCTCAGTGGTAGAGCCCCTGCCTAGAATCCCCCAGTGAGGGGCTGGGTTGTGGCTCAGTGGTAGAGCACCTGCCTAGAATCCCCCAGTGAGGGGTTGGGGTGTGGCTCAGTGGTAGAGCCCCTGCCTAGAATCCCCCAGTGAGGGGCTGGGGTGTGGCTCAGTGGTAGAGCACCTGCCTAGAATCCCCCAGTGAGGGGCTGGGGCATGGATCAGTGGGAGAGTATTTGCCTAGAAGTCCCTAGTGAGATTGTAAGCTGGCAAGTTCAGGGAATGGCCTTAGGGCTAGGGCTCTGAAATTCAGTATATGGTGGTGGCATGGAGCCTGGGACAAGAATGCATTAGGAGGTACAGGGAGGACACTGTAAGATCTGAATTTCACTATTAAAAGTTATACTGTGCTGTAGGATGAGGAAGGACATGAGTGGCATGGATTACGACAATGACAACCATGTAGTCGGGAGGTGGCACATAATGCTAGAAGGCTACTGGGAAGACACCAGGCTGAACAAGACCCTTACCCTGAGTGGCTTGTGGGTAATGACTTCATTTCTTGGAGGACCAGGCTAGTGGCAGGGAAAGTGGTAGAGAGATCGTATTTCTTTTTTAAGTCCTGTGAAGTTTGAGGTGTCTCTTCACATCCAGATGTTGACTAGAGTAGGCAGGAGAACACTGAGGCTAACAGCAGCAAACATGTGGGTGGTGTTTGAAACTAGCAGGCGCTGAATGTGATGGCAAACACCTGTAATCCCAGAATTCGGGAGATGGAGACAGGAAAAGGGAAGGCCAGCCACAGCTACAGAGCAAGTTGGAGGTATTCATGAGACCTTGTTCTAAAAAGTTAAGTAAGTAACTATAAAATGGAGAGGAGAAAGTTGGATTGGAGACACTAAAGAACGGGACCCCTAGATGCCAGGACACCAAGACTCTCAGGAGCTCCAACAGTGAGGGCTGGGAAGGGGCGTGTGAGACCCTCCAGGAAGGGATAGGATGACAAGGATCAGGAAGAAAACAGGTCCAAGGGAGGAGGAGACAGTGACAAGGAGCTGACTAGGACCTTATCAGTTGGCTCTTTATGACTTCTACACTCACCCCTATGTGTGATGAGGTTAAACAGGTCAGATTTCAATTTAACATCTTAGTCATTAGCCCCTACAGAGAAAGGAAGGGGTGTGTGTGTGTGTGTGTGTGTGTGTGTGTGTGTGTGTGTCTTTGTTTCTTGTATTTAGATTTTCTGAAACAGGATCTCAACTAACAAAAAAGGGTCTCAAACTCACTATGTAGCTGAGGATGACCTAGAACTTCATGAGTGTGTGTGTGTGGGGGGGGAGGCGCAAGTACATGTGTGTTGTTATGTATGCAGGTGCATGGGTGTACACAGTCATGGAGTCAGAGGGCATCCTGTGTGTGGTTCTTCAGCAGTTGCTGTCCATGCTTGTTTCTCACACAGGATCTCTCTTTGGCTTGGAAATTGCCTGTTAGGCTAGGCTGGCCGGCCTGTGAACCCAAGGAATCCTCTATGTCCACTAAGCTGGCACTGGGAATACAAGTGTGCTTCTACCACACCCAGTGTGGGTCTGGGAATTGGACTCTGGTCTTCACGCTTGTGCAACAACCATTTTCCTCACACAGCCATTTCCCCAGCCTTCCACTAACACACATTTAGAGTTTTCCAATGTGTGTAGCTAGGGCACCATCTTAAATCCGCTGAAACTTCAAAAGCTGCTAAAAAAAAGTCAGGGAACGAACGGGGGCTGGAGAGATGGCTCAGTGGCTAAGAGAACACCCAGCATCTACACAGGGCAGCTCACAACTGCCTGTAACCTTAGCTTCAGGGAATCTGAAAAATCCTGGCTTTTGTCAGTACTTGCACTCATGTACAGACAGACAGACAGACACACACACACACACACACACACACACACACACACACACACTTACTTAAACTAAGAAAAATAAATCTTTGTCAGGGAAAGAAAAGGATGGTCCACAGTACAAACACTCAATTACAACTGAAAGCCCTTGGGTTATCATGTCTTCAAATGTCAGCTCTGAGGGAAGAAATCATTTCAAAATCCTTTCTGAGTTTTCAAACAATAGTCTGCATATGTATATTTTGGTGCACATTTCTCACCTTTTGAAAATTCTTAAAGAAACTTTTCTTAGGGGGTTTTATTTCTGTGGAACTGGAAACCGAACACAGGGTATGTGTGTGCTATAGTGAGGCTCTCTCTACCAGAGGACTCTGACATTAGTTAGAATGCTGAAAAGAAAGCTCCGTTGGGCTCGAGTGCTGCTGCACACCTGTAGCTCAGAAGGTAGAGGCAGGAGGACCAGGACTTCAAGGTCATCCTTGGCTACACACTGAGTTTGAGTCCAGCATGGAATACACAAGACTCTGTTCAGAAAAAAGCAAAAACAAACAACAAAAACAAGACCACCCAATTCTCCAAAAACCAAGCCAAATAATAATAGCAAACAAAATAATGCTTGTATTGAGAAAATTAGCTATCAATTTGGGGCAGGAAATAGATCCCTGCACCTCACATCATACACTTAAAACTCTTGTCACATTAAAACTGATAATCCACAGTGACAATCCCAGGTAGGAGGATATATTTATGGTGACAAGGGAAATGGTGGATTTAGGGAATATGCATAATATGAAATATACAAAGAATTAATGCCATATTATTTAGAAACCAACAAACAGCAAGACGAAGCAAGAAATCCACCAGGGGGAAAAAAAATGGCCAAAGGTACCATATTATTACTGGGTGGAAGTACTGGAAGATGGCCAGCTTACTGCTTGGTTTGTTTGTTTTTCGATTGTGAGACATATCACACTCTGTAGCCAAGGTTGGCCATCATCCTGCCTCAGCTTTCTGACTGCTGGGGTTACAGGCATGAACATCCATGCTAGACTACACAAATGCGTTCTTACTATAAAATCTAAGGAAGGCTGGAGAGGTGGCTCAGTGGTGAAGAGCACTGGCTGCTTGCTCTTCCAGAGGTCCTGAGTTCAATTCCCAGCACCCACATAGTGGTTCATAACTGTAGTCCCATGGGATCCAGTGCTCTCTTCTTGCCGGGCGGTGGTGGCGCACGCCTTTAATCCCAGCACTCGGGAGACAGAGGCAGGCGGATCTCTGTGAGTTCGAGGCCAGCCTGGCCTACAGAGCGAGATCCAGGAAAGGCGCAAAGCTACACAGAGAAACCCTGTCTCGAAAAACCAAAAAAACAAAAAACAAAAAACAAAAAAACACAAAAAAAACTAAGGAAATATAGCCCAAGCTCCACCCTGGTTCGCTGCCACTGCCACAAGCTTCTCTCCTATCTGTATGTAACATAAAAGGTACTCCTTAGAGTCTGCAACACTGCCTGGTGGGAAAGGCCAACGTGTAATATATCTCCATCTATATTTAGGTTATAGAATTAGAGCCCAATTTAGTGGACTTTCATCTTTTAACATGGGATGTTTCCCAAGGCCGCCTGAATTAGATTTCCTTCTCATTAGTTTCCTGTAAGCTAGGATTCAAAGCCCTCACTTCCTAGCTTCTGGCTTCTTTCATCATTTCACAACACTTCAGATTTTATCAGTAGTTTTGGGAATTCAAGGTGGGATTTCATTTCCTAACAGTCTGTAAGATGGGGACAAAATGAAACTCAGTAATGTGGTTTAGATGAGAGTTTGCTGAATCGAGACTTTCACGGATGGGGCCCTGGCCAAGTGACATTTCCTTTGTGGGTCTGAGGTCTAACTTCTGAAATGAGGATTTCAACTGATAGGTCTGTGCCACCTGGTTGGGTCAGCGGCATTGAGAGCTGAGGACTAAGAGGCAAGTTCAAGACACAAAAGAACCCAAAGGGACGTGTCCTCCACCAGAGAAAGTGTGCCTGCCTAACACGGCCTAATCACACTGAAGGATGAGGGTCAAGTGGCGTGACCTGGTGCTTCTCTCCTAAAATGCAGCAGAATGTAGAACTGGTGACTTCAGTCACTTGACAAGTAATCCCCAGAACCCAAGCATCACTTTCAGAGTCGAAGGAAAGAAGACAAAGATAAAAAGCAGAGCTTTGAACCTTAAAGTCATATTAGGGTGTAGGGCGTGGCTCAGTGTAGAGCCCCTGCCTAGAATCCCCCAGTGAGGGGCTGGGGTGTGGCTCAGTGGTAGAGCTCCTGCCTAGAATCCCCCAGTGAGGGTCAGGGGGTGTGGCTCAGTGGTAGAGCTCCTGCCTAGAATCCCCAGTGAGGGGCTGGGGTGGGCAGTGGGAGAGCCTGCTAGATCCCCAGTGAGGGTCAGGGGGTGTGGCTCAGTGGTAGAGCCCCTGCCTAGAATTCCCCAGTGAGGGGCTGGGGTGTGGCTCAGTGGTAGAGCACATATATGAAATTGGGTTGGATCCTAAGACCCATGAAAAAAACAAAACCCCTGTGGGGCAGTGGTGACAGTCGTCTCCCTCTTGGCTGAACCAAGGATAGGAACATATTGGACAGAGATGAGGAAGGTACCCTGGGACATCACAAACAATGACAGCCACTCCCAGAGTCAAGGTGCTCAATGGCTTCAGGTCCTGATAGACAGCCGCTTCCTCCCAGAAATCCCTTCAAGCCACCTGACCAGGAAAATTCTTCCCACGACTTTGTCTACAAAACATGTACCCCAAGAGGGAAGCAAGCGGACATAAGAAGGATGGGGAGTTTACTGTAGTTCTAGCGACCAGGGCTTTGAGGGCTGTGCTTGCTCTGACTCTGAAGTCGGCAGTCACCCTCACTGAACAATAACAGAGCCTGTGGTACTCTCTTCCTCTTCTTACAGATACCCGGAAAGGTATGAAACTACAAGACACACACACACACACACACACACACTATGGTGAGCAGCTGCCAGAAACTACAAGAGACAGACAGACAGACACACACACACACACAATGGTAAGCAGCTGCCAGAAACTCACAGCCAGCATTGCACTGCACGCCCCTTCCTGGGCTTCGTGGGAGTAAATTTCCTCCATACACAGCAGCCATGCTTCACCTCTACACACCCTGTCTTTAGCTCACAAGCAGCGAGTCTCACCTACTTGGCTTTTGGGAAGCTTATGGTCAAACCCATGACTCATCTTTATCAAGAGTATAAGGCCAAAGATGGACTTTGAATAATTGCCCAATTTGTGGTCTGTCAGTTCGTGTGTGTGTGTGTGTGTGTGTGTGTGTGTGTGTGTGTGTGTGTGTGTTTGGGGGGTTGGTTTGGGTTTTATGTTTTCAAGACGGGATTTCTCTGTGTAGCCTTGGTTGTCCTGGAACTCACTTTGTAGACCAGACTGGCCTCGAACTCAGAGATTCGCCTGCCTCTGCCTCCCGAGTGCTGGATTAAAGGCGTGCGCCACAACTGCTTGGCTGGTCAGTTCCGGTTTTAGTTCCTCCTTTTGCCCACAGTACTATTCTCTGCCTCGCTGGTCATCCTGAGGCAGCTCTCCCTAAGCAAGCTGGTGGAAAGTGCAGCGCTGAGTGAAGCACAGACAGTCATGGCATGGTGACAAGGGTGTGATGCTTGGGGTCAATGAACTCAGACTCAGTACTAGGTTTGTCACAGGCCTGTGCAGAATGGTGACTGTCTGACCTCAGTCTCCTCAGCCACATAATGGAGAAGTGTCTCGCCCGGGCAATCACTGACATCCGCTTAGCTGACGTCCTTAGCAAGGGTCAGCTGTATCTAAAGTAGGTGCGGAGGACAAAATGCTCATTTCACTTCCCTTCAGCTGTAGGCAACACTGGCAGAAATCCCACCCGAGGCCCCTTCCCCAGACAACCCAGGCACCTCTACACTCCAAGGAAGTCAGCTGACCAAAGGTTGGTTGATCCCGACCGGGAACTGACAAATCCAAGATGATCGACGGGAATCTGTCTACTCTTGGAGGCTGATTCTGCCACCCTCGGGGCATGGCTGCCACCTGAGGCCCCTTTGTGGGGCCTGAGCAGCCCACATATGACACCTGGCACGAAGCTCTGTCTGAACCAAGTGTCTGTCAGGGAAGTATTGAAAGTTAAGTCTGCTGACTTCTCTGAGAATGGTCTGTCTGAGTTTTCTACCTCAGGCTGCCGGCCCCACATCACTCAGTAAGATTCTGGGCCACTTTCTGCAACTGTCACTCAATTCTGGCTCCAGATTGAAACCTCATTTGAATGTTAACAAGCACAGCAATTAGGAAGGCCGATCTGTTGCGTACACATCACAGAACACATTTGAAACCCAAATACAAATATTTCAGTCTGCCCTGGGTAGGAATAAGCCTTCTGAGCTATATGACTTGCAAACTGAATGCTCTCAAACATGTCATTTCATGTTGGGTCTCAAAGATGGCACCACCGCAGGAGGGGGAGATAGGCTTAAAGAATATTACATGATTACAACAAAACGTTCTTTACAATTACAGTATGAGGCTGGGGGTGGGGATTAGTGGGTAGGAGTACTTACTGAAAAGCCTGAGGACCTGAGTTCGAATCCCTAGCGCTCATGTAAAAAGCCAGGTGTGGCCCTGTACACATCTGCAGTTCTAATGCAGTGAGGGTCACAGACAGAAGGATCCCTGGGGCTTCTGGCTGCCAGCCTAGCTCTACGTTCAGTGCGAGACCCTGTCTCAAGGGAATAAAGAATCGAGCAGCATGCCTGACCTCCTTCTTGGCCTTGCACATACCACACAGTCATGCACACCCACGGGTGGGGCACAGATACACATACAGGGGGGTATTATTTTAAAAAGAAAAACCCTGTCCTAGTACAATAATCATACGTGAATTTAAAATACTTAAAAAAAAAAAAAAACCTAGAAGATTGGTACCTCTTTTGGGCACCAAACCCAACAAGAAGACATAAATTCAGAAGGAGAAAGGAGAAGGCCCCATTTATCCTGTGGAATCCTAAGTCCTGCTGAGGGGAGGTCCAGGGCTGAAGAGTTAGTTATTACCACAGGCCAAACACCTCATTTTTCCAGGTAGGTGCTAACTTCTCTGGGTACAGTTAAGTACATTCCAGAAGCACACACTGCACACATTTCAACTAAAGATAGAAACTATGCTTAAAAAGCTAATTTAGTATTTTTAGAAGTTTGGGTTTCTTTGATCTGGCCAAAAGAGGCTTAAAATTCAAGCTTGCAACTATTTCAGGCTCCACTCCACAGTGCTGGAAGGACCGGGATTCCGTCAGTCCTTCAGCTATTGAAAAGTGTGGGTTTCTGCTAACCCCCATGCTGAAGAGGTGGACGTGCAGGGCTGCACTTTCAGTGAAGGGTTCTTCACGGGGAGGATTCCTAAACAGACCTGAATTCCACAAGTGTGACTCCATCTCCTAAACTCAAGGTGTCTCTGTCCACTCCCCCTTTCTGTTAACAGCACTGCAGATAGCCTAGGCTGGCCTGGAATTTTCCATGTTGCCAAGTATGACTCTGAACTCCTGATTCTTCTGCCACTGCCTCCTAAGTTTACAGGCATTCACCACCACACCTGGTTTATGTTTTGCTCGGGGTAGAACCCAGGGCTTTGGACATGCTAAGCAATCACTTTGACAACTGGAGTCATAGTACCCGTCTGTTCTGTGTATATTTTAAGAAAGGGCCTCACTATGTAGCCCAGGTAGGCCTGGAACTCATGATTCTCTTGACATTTCAAGCACTAGAATTACGGGCATATACCCACCAGGGTTTGTTTCTTTAAGGTACCTTTGAGATCAGCTCTCAGTCTGCGTAGGCCATTGGCAGGACTTGCTATAGCAGACTAGGGGCCCGTGGGAGCTTCCCTGCTCCTGTACTCCTGAGGAAGGAGAAGTAGGAGCTGAGTACCCAACCCAAAGCAACATGGTCAAGGAATTGCCAGTTACAGATCCAAGGTCAGTCTCTAAAGTATCTCCCCACAGGGCTGACCTTCTCCAACACTCCCCAGTCTCTCTATCAGGCATCATGGACAACCTGAGGGCCAAAGGGTTTTAGAATCTTCCTGGGCCTACACACACACACACACACACACACACACACACACACACACACACAGAGAGAGAGAGACAGAGACAGACAGAGAGAGACAGAGACAAACTTAAAAAAAGCAATGCAAGTCTGAAATGCAGAGGTCAGTGTTTGCCTATCATGCACATGGCTATGGGTTCCATCCTAGCACTATGAACAACAACAACAAAGACAGCCAACAACAGAGATACTCGACTTATCAGTTAAACCAAGAAGCCCACAGAGAGTTAGGTCTCCTGGTGCCCACCTTTTGATATGCATTAAATATGGAAATATTGTCCTTATTTGATTTGTTTATTCAGCACTGGAGATGGAATGCAGACTTGTGCATGTCAAGTAAGTGCTCTACCTCTGAGCCACACCCCAGCCCCTCACTGGGGGACTCTAGGCAGGGGCTCTACCTCTGAGCCACACCCCAGCCCCTCACTGGGGGATTCTAGGCAGGGGCTCTACCACTGAGCCACACCCCAGCCCCTCACTGGGGGATTCTAGGCAGGTGTTCCACTTTTAGACCATGGTCTTCTGCTCCTTTGTTTTATAAGAAGACAGAGAGAACAAAGGATAAAACCCCCAATGCATTCTGATTACTTCAAGTTACAGACACCCTGAAGAGCTGTTACCTCCAAAGATTTTGGGGTGTCCCAGCCCCTGCAGTCTCATGTTCCATATAAGGAAAGGGATCTGGAGAGAGGAAATAACTCGTCTAGGATGAATCCCTATTGTGTATTTCTGGGGACCCTTTACAGATCTTTTCAGAGAGTGTGGTACACAAATCACCCCTTCATATAGCATGGATCATTTTAGGGATGTGGTTTAATTAAACTCACCGTGCAGAACCTGTGTTTGTGGTTTTTCAGCATTTAAGATCCACAACCAAGCTGAGCAAGCCACTTCATTCTTTAGAGCCACTGTGATGCCATTATTTGGGAAAGAATTTGTGTTCAATGAACATTATACAAGCAAGACACTTTTAAAAGCTTCTAAAACCTGCAGTTTCAAATCTTTCCATGTGAAGGCTCTGGACGGCACTGACTACATTGTCACTGGTACCTTTAAAACTAATCTCAACCTAGGTTTTTGTGGTCTTGAGGCAGGCAGGGTCCATGTATCCCAGACTGGTCTGGAACTCTCTATGTAGCAGAGGATAACTGAACTTTCCTGCCTCCACTTCCAGAATGGTGGGGTGACAAGCATGTCACACCCTGCTTATTCACTGATGGGGATGGACACAGGACCTCATGCAGAGTATATAAGCACTCTACCAGCTGAGCTGCATCTCCAGACTTCAGGTAGGTTTCTGAGTGTTCCTATGGCTGAGGTCTTTTGACATTATCTGACTCCATAATCCAAGTCCCAACATGGAGAACGAGTACACTTCCATCACACTGCAGAAATCAGCCTCAGGGACCAGACCAGACGGTAATAAGAAACTACATCTATTTCTAACACTGCCTTTCAGAGAAGAGTGACAGGAGAAACGACTAAACTTCCAGACACGAGGCTCCAGTGCCAACCATGTGTCAATACACCAGGCACACCACTCCCTAGGCGAGGACTAGGAGGGGCCACTGGCTGGGGAACAGGCTGGGCCCCAAGGAGCTGATCCTGCTGGCACCCGCAGAACCAGGGCAGTCGTGGAGAGCTAAGCATGCCTTCCATTCTTGACTGTGCTTCAGTGAGGACTGGGGAACCATGAGGACAAGGGCCTGAGGCCCCTAGTGAAACCAAGGGATGCCAGGGGGGTGGCACCAGCTGTGTGATCTCAGCCATTCTGTCACAGCCTGGCTGATCATGTCTACCTGTTATTGCATGAACTGGGGAAGCAGGGCTTTGGAACACAAATGTGCCTGAGAGGGAGCTTAGACCCATTCTAGCTGTGCTCATGTTACCTGGTACAGTATCTGTCCCTGAAACACTAATGACAGTGGGACACTTGACACAGCAAGGCCGGTGTCTCCTGGATGCAGGAAAATCATGCTAACAACTGTGAGGATGACTTTAGGACCAAGTGAGTGGAAATGCAGGCACAGATGACCCTCCTCTTCCTGCCTCTTCTCTGTCATTCTGGTTTCTTCCACAGGAAGCAAACTCTGCTTGACAATGTAATCCACCTGGGCAGAGGCCTCGGTATACACAGGGGAGGATGGGGCCTTGCTTGTCCACAAAACCCGCCCCTCTGCATGCCCTTCCACACTCTCTCTCCTCTTTCTTCAATCCATAAATAAAAGCGTGTTTAATATATGTTGCCTCTAGTTCCTCATGTCCCAGAAGTTCAGCAACATAAGCTAGCTCTCTTCTCCCAAGACCCTTCACTTTCTCCAGAGTGTTCCCCACTTAAAGGACCCAGTAGATGATCAAAAGAGCCCAAAACAACATGTAGCTTCATTTTTCCTTCTAAGAATAAGAAGCAAATCATAGGCCATTAAACCCCCTGAGGTCATAGCCTTCATGAGTGGCTGGCAGATCTCAGCAGGCCAGCTGTAGTGAGCCAGGGAGCACCTCTGGGCAGGACTGGGGAAGGAACGGACCCCACTGGGCCCTCTGCCTTCCAGGGCAGGGGTGGCTGTCAGGGAGGTGATTTTGCCTCCAGGACACTAGCGACGTGGTCCTTGGGTCCTGTTCGCATCTTTGTTCCTGGCAAAGGACCCAGGACCCTGTACAAACAAGACAGGAGGCTGGCACAAAGGTTACTGAGGAACAGAGGGCTAAGGAGAGCTATCGGCTGTCCACGAAGACTCACAAGCTCCAGATTGGTGGGAACCCCCAAATGTCCTGGTTAGTACCTCCAAAGACACCCCTCCACAAGATGGAATTCCGCCCACAGGAGCAGCTCAACCCAGAAGATTATAATAGCTAAGACCAATCACACACCATCTTTTCGGGGATGTAGTTTCAGATCTCCTGGGTAAGATCTGACAATGGGACTCAGGGTTAGACTCCCATTCCACATGGTCACACAATAGTAGCATTTGTTTGCACTAGAATAAACACAGTAGCAGAATCCTTCCTTTGAAAGCAGGCATTTGCTTGCAAACCTGCCCTGGTTGTACACATGGAGACCTTGAGACCCAAGCTCCTGGCATCTGGCTCAGATGGCCCTGGCTTTCCAGAGTGTGCCTACTCAATTTCTCAAATGCAGAAATGCCTTCCTGGGTGCTTAGCTTTCTCCCCAACCATGACGGCAGGTGAGGTACTGCAGACCTCTGCTTCCTTTAGGTGACTACAAGCTCCTATCATAGAGCTCCCCATTGCTATCTGCCTCTACTCTGGACCAGACCGCTCTAAATCTCTCTTAAGGTAATCATCAAACTACTTTTTGGATGACAACACCTAGAGGGGCTGGCAAGATAGAACCATGGGTGAGGTGTTTGCTACTAAGTCTGACAGCCTACATTTAATCCCTAGGACCCACATATGGAAGGAGAAGAGTCATTCCACCTGTAAGTTGTTCTCTGACCACTCACATGGTATGGCAATATATGTATGCAAGTGCATACTCATGCGCATGCATACACACACACACACACACCAAAACAAGGCATGACAAATTTCCCTAAGTAATCGAGTGGAAGTACAATAGCCAAGATCTACAAGCAAGGAGGGCTGGTCTCGTGCTATCACTGGACCGTCACTGAAGGTCCCCAGATGGGTCTCTATTCCTCTTCAGCATCTAGAACATTCCAGTATGCCCAGGCATCAGACTCTTCTTCCATGAACTCCCACTAAGGGTCAAGAATGTGTCCTTATTCACAGCTTCAAAAATCACTTTTGGAAAAAATGGTCTTGGTTTTTTTTTTTTTAGTGTGGATCATTGTGTTATCTTGTAGGGTACAGAAGACTTCTTCTCCATAAAGCATGAGCTCCCAAAGCTTCAGTGGCACAATTAAGCATCTAATTGTTAGGATGGGCAGATAGCTCAGTCAGTAACCTGTTTGACAAACAAGTATGAGGACCCGAGTTCAATTCCCAGAAGCCACATAAAAAGCCAGGCATGATAAGTATGCACTTGTAACCCTAGCATGGGGAGGGCAGAAACTGGAGGATCCCTGGGGCTGGCTGGTCAGCCAGACTAGTCTATCTGGTGAGTTCCAGGTTCAGTGAGAGGCCCTGTCTCCAATACTAAAGTGGACAGGTCCTGATGAACTACATACAAAGTTGACCTCTGGTTTCCATACATGAATGCATGCATATGCAATAATATGCATTATTAATTAAGTCCTGACAGATGTACTCTGGCTACATTAGGTCTGTATCATCACCATGGAAAGAGCAGGGATGAGCTTCTTCATGAATTTGTAGCAGAGCAGACTCATTGAGTCTCCTGCAGAGCTCTGGAGAGGGCTGTAGCTTTGTTCTTTTGGATGCTTTCAGGGTAAGACCCGCAAAGGTGGGTTAGATATGATTCTTCACATCCAGACCTGCTATTTCTGAGAACACCCAGGACAGAAGCATGCCAATGGCTGTTCCTTCTGGAGCAGATTCATCTTTGTCAGCTGCTTTTAAGTCAGGAAGGACACAGGGGCAGAGGAGGTGAGGGCTCTACAGAAATCTGTCACCCCATGAAACCTTACCTATGTATGCAGTCATGTATATAGACATGTATGCACACATCTTCATACAAACACACTCAGACTCCCGCAACAGCAGCACTGAAGTACATGTTAAGTAGGTGCTCTACCACTGAACTACATCCCTGGCCCCTGGATGTGTTTTATGCACCAGTATATCCCAAGCCAGGTGTTGTTCTGAATCCTCTATTTCTTTTAATACATTTCATTCACGAGGCCCCCCAAGGAGGCCGGTGACAAGGTCATACAGTAAGTGGAGACTGGGCAGTGCTGGCCCTCTGATGTGTGACTCTCAACTATGATTATCAGCACCTCCCAGGCATGAGGACCCTGGAGAATGAAGAATGTGAGCTAGAAACCCAGAAGAGGGTTTCCTAAAGTTAACTGCTAACTAGACTGTTCTCCTGACAAACACTTTCTGTACCTTGCACTCTGGGTTATTCTTGGAAAGGTTTATCCAAGCCAATTTGCTGTTTACTGTAATTTATTTTTCCCCTTTGGTTTTTTGAGACAGGGCTTCTCTGTGTAACAGCTCTAGCTGTCCTGAAACTCACTTGGTAGGCCAGGCTGGCCTCAAACTCACAGAGATTTGCCTGCCTCTGCCTCCCAAGTCCAGGGATTAAAGGCTTGAACCACCACTGGCCTGCTTGTTGACTGTGATTTTTAACAAAACAACCAAAAAAAAAAAACAACAAAAAAAAAACCCAGTATGGTCCAAGCTCATGCTGTCATTTCTCCATAATGACCCAACGCCGTCCCAGGCTGGACCAGACACCTTAAGGGAAGAACTCAACTTGTGATGGGGAAAGCTTGGTGGCAGGAGCACGTGGCTGGGGTTCCTTACCTCCTCGGATCCCAGTGGCTAGGAAGTGAGATGGAGCTCTAAGACTCAAGGCCCCCTACCCTGCTCCCAGGGAAGGACTTTCTCTAATGTTAGGTTCCCAACAGCTACACAGGGCAGCACACAGCTGCCTGTAACTCCAGCTTCAGGGAACACAATGTCCTCTTCTGGCCTCTGGTGACACCTACACCCCACCTGCCCACATACACATATACACATTGTTAAAAACATTTTTTTAAATGATACTATCTCCTGCTGACTGGGTAACAAGTAATTGTTTTCAGAAGGAGAAAGGGGCTAGGGGTGGCTGAATCAGGACCAAGACTCAGATCAGCCCCTCTGTCCACAATCCTTGCCCTCTCCTATCTTCCACGGAATGACACTCCCACCCCCACCATACACACAAACACCTGCAACCTGGACTTTCAAGAAGTGCAAGAAGAGAGAGAATTGACGGGGTTAGCATTCACTTGAAATCAAGACCAAAGTTCGTTATCCAAAAGGTACATGGCTCAGTTGGTAGAGTGCTTACCTAGCATGGGTGACGCCCTGGGTTTGATATGCAGCACTGAATAAACCGAGTGCAGTGGTACACGCCTGTAATCCTAACATTTGGGAGATGGTGGCTGGAGGATCAGGGGTTAGAGGTCATCCTCAGCTACTGAGGGAATTCCAGGCCAGTCTAGGATACATAAGACTGCCTCAGACTTTCTTAATACTTCATTAATTCTCTGAGAATTTCATACAATGCATTTTAATCATATCCCCTCATTCCTTCCAGATCCACCCATTTCCTCTCCACTTCTCCTCTTCCTCCTCCTCCTCTTCTTCTTTTTTAAATTAAATAACCCATTAATTTGTGCTGACCACATACCCTAGGCATGGGGCCATCCACTGCAGCACAGTCAACCTATCAGAGGCCACACCCTTCAAAAGTCTGTTTCTTCTCCCTCAGAAGCCATCAATTGTTAATTCTTCCTCTGGAGTGGGGGCTTCTAAGCCTCTCCCCTTTCCATGTTAAAATGTTGACTAGCTTGGTCTTGTGCCAGCAACTAAAAAAGGTGTTTTTGTTTTTTGAAACAGGTCTCACTATTAAACCTTGGCTAGCCTAGAACTTGCTATGCAGATGAGGCAGGGCTTGTACTCACAGAGATCTGCCAGTCACTGCTTCCTGGGTGCTGGAATTTAAAAACAAAAACAAAAAACCCGCATACGCTTAAGTAAAAGATACCAAAGGGACAGAACAAGTTGAGACTCTGTATAGGAACATTTTGGTTCTGTGCCCTGTTTCTATCTCCCAGACACATATTTGCAATACCAGGTAAAAGATGACATTGAGGCAAGGTGAATTGCAGGAAAATATTTTTTTAAATGTCTTTCCAGTTCTCTGGACAGCCATTTCCTTGCTGAAGGAAGGAGGATGCTATGTCGGGAGTGTTTATTTCTTTTCGATTGTGTCTAGAGTGTGTAATGTGTGTGTGTACAAGTACATATGCATGTGTGTGCACAGAGGCCAGATGTTTATGTTGGGTGTCTCTCTGTTTTATTTACTGAGGCAGAGTCTCTTGCTGAACTCTGAACTGTCTGTTTCAGCTAGTCCAGCTAGCAAGCTTGCTCCGGGAGTTCCAGCCCACTTGTAGCCCACCTGACACTTAGTGAATGTTGGGGATCCCAACCCCCATCCTCCTGCTTCTACAGCAAGCAGTTCAGTCACCACGCCAGCTCCCCAGGCCCGATGGCTTATTTTGCTCCTGGTGACCAAAGTAGTATTTGTTATGACAGTCCTTTTAAAGGATGCAGAACACAGAGTAGAAAATCGCTGTGGCCCAGCCCTCAGGGGCCCAGCTGGCCTTCCACCGCAGCTTCTTCCAGGAGTTTCGGTACATTTCTTCTGAGATTGTGATAACACCCTCATACACTCCCTAAGCTGTCATCTCCCCTCCTTATCCTGCTGCCTGCTCTACAGACTTGCCACCAGCATGATTTTTAATGATTATGCAACACTTCAAAGTGTGGCTAGCGTGGCTGCTTTTTAAAACACATGGTTCTGTTGTTCTACGAACAGCTGATCTGGGGCTAAAGGAACAAACAGATGACCCTGTGCACTGTGAATTCCCATGAGGGACCGTCGTAGGCCTCACCTCCCAAACGGCTGTGCAAATGACATTTTCATCTAAGACTGACGAGGATGATAACTAATACAGCTGGTTCAGAGCTGACAACAGGGGGTTTGTGGGTTGGAGAGATGGCTCAGAGGTTAAAAGCACCAGCTACTCTTCTAGAGGATCTAGGTTCAATTCCCAGCACCATATGGTGGCTCACAACCATCTGTAACTCCAATTCCAGGGAATCTGGCTCCCTCTTTTGGCCCCATACATATAAAGTAAATTTATATTTTAAAGAGAGATGTTATGTGTACTGAGATGGGTCCTCACAGTAACCTGGTATGATCCATCAAAAGACACAAGAATGAAAAGTTAAACAAACTCCCTATAATCCATGGACAGAGGTAACAAAGGGCACATGGGCGGCACCTGTTTCTAGTCAGTGCCTCCCATATCTACACCCAGATTCACACCCTTATACTCGAGGGCTGGCATGCCACCTGGATAGCTCCACTTGGATGCCCCACTACATTCTCAAGTTCTCCAAATGCCAACTGTGCTTCTACTGCCACCCCTGCAAACCCAATCCCTTGTGGATTCCTGTTACAGAGATCCACACAGGCCCAGCCTCCCCACTGCCCAGACCCCTCATCCCGTACCTCGGTACAGGGCCATCTCAGGGCTCTCTCCCTACTACACTGAGATGCCTTGCTCAAGTCCCCTGTTTAAATGGAGCAACAACAAAGGAACATTTACAAAGAGGGAGGAAGAAGGGGCCACCTGGCCAAACAGTCAAAGCTATAAAAATTATCCAGGAAAAGAACATTGAGCCTACCAGATTCTCTTTATATGACCAGGTTCCTTAAGCCAGGCATGAGTAGCACATACTTGTATTCCCAGCACTTGGGATGCTGGGATAGGAGGTCCATTGAGTTTGAGGCTAACCTGGGCTACATAGTGAAACTGCCTTAAAATGCACCCATGCTCACCCAGAGAGAGAGAGGTGAGGAGGCAGGAAGAAGAAATATTGTAAGGGGCTCTTTGTAAGTTTTCTCCAAAGCCACAGCTCCTTAGTAAGAGAAGGGACTCCACAATTAGTCATGGAATTTAATGTCAGTCCCTAGGAGAGGGCAGGACAAACAGAGGGAGCTTCACTATAAGTAAAACAGATCCCAGAGAAATTACAAATTAAAGAGATTGAATAGATTTTTCAGGTACACAGTGAGTGACTTCAGTCTAGTGTGGAAGAAGCCTGCTACAAAACGTCTCCCAAATGCACTTTAAGAGACCATGTGCCTGCGAAGCGGCTGTGCCAACCTGGGGCATCTCAGTGGCAGTGAAACCTTATTCAAACAGTCGAAGAACACTGCTATTCTGAAAAGAGTTGCAAAACGAATCTAGTTATTGCCCTATAAAGAGGTAAGCGTGTAACTAGGCTTAAAAGGGTCCACACGTTGTACCATGTTCAAACAGAAAACCTGTCCATGGTGCGATCCTAAAGAGCATGTTCCCATTAATTAAACAATGAAAACAGCAGCCTCCCCAATCAAGCAGGAGCAAACACGACAGGAAAGAATACACTCCTTGTACAAGGGAGAGAGACGTGCACACAAAGCGGGTGAAGCCGTGCACTCCACCCTCAATACCGTCAGTTTCAACAGAAATAATTAGAGGCTTGACGAGCGCTTCCTTCCCCGCCTGCTTCACAGCACCCAAAAAAGCAGAAGGGCCTTGGCTGGCACCGAGGGGGTATCCAGGGCTCTGTGCTCAAACTAGTCAGATGCCCACGTTAGGGAGAGTGTCTCTGATGGGCAAATGACCAGAGAGATAAATCATTAAGAGAAGAGACCATAAAAAGATCTAACATAGTATGAGGTGACGAGAGGACAGAGAACCAGCTGTACACAGAACGGATGAGGGAATAAGAGGAAGGGCAATCCAGCAACGATGTGAGCCATACTTCCTAACTGTTAGACTCTTACACACACACACACACACACACACACACACACACACACACACACACACCCAGCTCTGCATTTCCTTAAAGTAGACATATCAGGGAGACTGAGGCCGGAGAATTACAAATTCAAGGCCTGCCTTTGGAACTTTAAGAGAACTTGTACCCAAATAAATAGTGAAAAAGGAGGGCTGGAGATACAGCTTAGAGACAGTCCGCTTGCCTAGAGCCTGCGGTGAGGAGCTGGATACTATGGCTCAGTGGCAGAGTGTTTGGCCAGCATGCACAAGGCACTAGGCTCAACTCCCAGTGTTTGGGGGAAAAAAAGATCAAATAAATAAAAATGGTATTCTTATATCTCCTAGTGATATAAGAACACCTAGACAAATGAAAATTAAAGCCTCTGTGCCACACAACAATAGCCTTTCAGCTACCTACCCACTGAATCGAGTCCTCAGAGTTCTTCTGCCTCGGGCTCTCAGGAAAGACCATTCACATGACATTTTCCTTCCACCTTTCCTGAGCCCTTTGGGTTTGGTGGACACAACTTTACTTACCCAGCATCCATCTGATTTCAATACTTACTCCATTTTAGTGTTCTAATATTTTTGTTGTTGATGTTATGCTGTATGCCCCTTCCTACCTCTAGGTTGTAAACTTCTAGAAGGACACTGTTTTTATGTACAAACATTTGCACATAACAAGGCTCGGCAACATAACCCCAAACAGGAAGTGTCCCGGATGTATATCTCAATCATGGGCTCTCTTTTCTTGGTCTTACCATTTTTGAGCACTTTTCAAGGCACCACTCCACTGTACCAACTTCAACAGACAGGATGCTAACACTCAGCATGGAATTACCCTCCACAGACCATAGTCAATACACAGCAGGTTGGGATTCTGAAGGTCCAGTGGTCCAGACTCTGCTAACCTCTATTTCCCACTTAAGAATGTTGGGGGAGGGCTCAGTCAGTAAAGTGCTTGCCTTGCAAGAATCCAAGCTCTTAAAAACAAAAAAACAAACAAAAAAAAAAAAAAAAAAAAAAAGGCTAGGTGTGGTGGGCCACATTTGTGATCCCAGAGCTGGGGAGGCAGAGACAGGGGATCCCGTAGCTTGTTAGCCAGTTAGCCTAGCCTCTTTGATGAGTTCTAAGCCAATGAGAGATCCTGTCTTAGAAAGCTGGGTTGATGAAATAACTCTGCAAGTGTAATTGCTTCTTGTACAAACTGACAACCAGAGTTTGATCTTCAGAATCCATAATGGAAAGAGAGAACTGACTGCTGAAAGCAGTTCTCTGATCTCCACACCATGTCATGTCAAGTGCAGACGAGCTCACACTTGCCCAACACACACACACACACACACACACACACACACACACACACACTCCTGTGCGCACTAGTCCGAGTCATGCACCATTCACTATTTGCTTACGATAGCCATATGTGCACGCATTTGTGTGGCCCATAAAATTAGTTTGAGGGAACATCTGTGATCCTTATATTAGGTCATATCATGATATATTTTCCATATCATTTTTGGGAGGTTAGGGGCTATTGAGACATGGTCTTGCCATGTAGCCAAGAAAGCCTAGACCATCCCATGGCAGCCTCTCAAGTCCTGTGGCACAGGTGTATACACCACCCTGCTTGG
Source organism: Peromyscus leucopus (assembly GCF_004664715.2). Lineage (NCBI taxonomy): Eukaryota > Metazoa > Chordata > Mammalia > Rodentia > Cricetidae > Peromyscus > Peromyscus leucopus. Next base: position 27,898,792 of record NC_051082.1, read on the forward strand.
CATTTTTTTTTTTGCTTTCAGCAAACATTCTTGGAAAATAATACCACTTATGTAATTTCAATGAATTAATCTGCCATAGAAAACATACTTCTTTGAGCATTAGGTTGTTCCCTTTTTGGAATTCACTGGCAAGTCCGTACATGTACATATGCATGCTGACATCTTCACCTCCCGTTCCCCTTTATCGCCTCCCTCCCACACAATCACTTTTTAGTGTTGGGAATAGCACAGGATGCACAGTCTTGTTCACTGGACACCGAGCACACGCTGAATTTTTCCCCCTGAACACTGATTCTTAATCGATAGGTCACAAGAATCTAGAGTTCATCAGGTGTCCGTTTTCAAAAGGGACTCAAGCAAACATCCTGTGGTGCTACTCCACCCTTTTAAAAGATCTCGGAGACAAGAGTTGATTCGGAATCCATTTGAGTTTTTAAGAGCTGACCTATTTGAACTGAACATGCTATGAGTCAGATCCTAATCTGCACGTCTGGTGTCATTCCCTAACAAGTTAGTTGGTGCCAAATATAAGCAGTCTGCCTCTGTACAAGCTGAGCCTAACACAGAAAGGGAAATGACCTCAGCCAGCATGGTAGACCAGTGTCACAAAGGCCCTATAATCCTGCCTGCAGACAAGCTGGGTGTGTTCAAAGTGGTACTCACTATGAGCCTGAAGACCATCCTCATTTCAAAGGGGATGGGGGTGGGGTGGGGAGAGAAGCAGGGAGGTGTGTGCCACGCTTTTTATGGTAAATGATGAGGAGGTGATGACATTGAATTCTATCCACCATATTGACTCTATTTCTCTCTACATTTTTTTCAGTGTTGAAATGGAGATTGAACTCTTGCGTGCTAACCAGGCTTTCTACTGGTGACCACACCCCAGCCCCCCACTGTAGGGTTCTAGGCAGGCACTCTACTACTGAGCCATACCTCCAGCTTCTCACTGCAAAATTCTAGGCACCTGGAAACTTTATTTTAACATCTTCTAAGTCCAAGTATTTCTGTGCAATTCACCTTTTATTTGATGAGACTCCAGTGATTCTGTAAATATCTATGCCACAGTTCCTCCCCTCAACAATGGAGACAAAATGGTACCAGTGTGCACCATGAGTCTGCTATATACAGTAAAAGGCTAGGGTGTGGCTCAGTGGTAGAGCACCTGCCTAGAATCCCCCAGTGAGGGGCTGGGGTGTGGCTCAGTGGGAGAGCACCTGTCTAGAATCCCCAGTGAGGGGCTGGGTGTGGCTCAGTGTAGAGCCCCTGCCTAGAATCCCCCAGTGAGGGGCTGGGGTGTGGCTCAGTGGTAGAGCACCTGCCTAGAATCCCCCAGTGAGGGGCTGGGGTGTGGCTCAGTGGTAGAGCCCTGCCTAGAATCCCCCAGTGAGGGGCTGGGGGCGTAACTTAATGGTAGAGCACCCGTTTAGATCCCAGCCGGTGGTACAAACCCCAGTGAAGAGGCCCTTGTTGTGCCACACTAGCTAGCGAGCCTGGCAAGTAACAAGGATGGGAGTAATAAAATAATTCCAATGGCCACCGTTTATTGAGCCCTCATTTTGAGTCACAATTTGAAATGTTTTCCTCCCCAAGTTAACCCACAATCAAGACTCTAAGACACTTCGGCCACACTGAACATAGGCAGCATGAAAAAGGTAGATGCAAAATGCTTCTCAGGCATTCCAACACTACAGTGATATGAGAACACTGTGTGTGTGTGTGTGTGTGTCCCCATCCTTGAATATGTGTCAAGGAAAGATGTTAAGTGTTCTGTTCTAATCGTGCTCTGCCTTATTCCTTTGAGACAGGGGCTGTCTCATTAAACCTGGAGCTAGGCTACCAGCAGCAAGCCCCAGAGACCCTCCCGTCTCCTCCACCCTCACAGCACTGAGATAAGCATGTCTACATTCCACGTTTTACGTGAGTGCTGGAGACCCACACTTAGCTCTTCTTGCTTACACAGCTAGAGCTCTTATCCATTGAGCTATCTCCTCAGAGCCCAGAGGGTGACTCCTACAAGCAAGAACTGGGCATCCACTTAACTACTTGATGTTGTGAGACAAAACAGGAGAGCCACAGTCGCCGGCACCCTGGCACCAGCCTGAGCCTCAGCCTACAGTCCAGATAATCTGTATTTGGTTCATGATGTAAACCTGGAACATCTTACTCTTTCACATTTAGTGCAGCAGTTTAAAGCATCGTTACTCACCCCTCTGTGTATTCCCTTGGAAACTCAGAGGTGGTGTGGCCCACTCCCACATCTCTTAATAAAGAAGAAAGTAGGTGAACTTCACTTGGAGGGCATTAAGTTCTCCAAGGATCTTCCCAAAGGGGGGTACAAACCCATAGAGCAACTCTGCAATTTTACTAAGAAGGCTGCACACAAACACAGAGAGAAGTTTTCTTGGGTGTCTCTCTGCAAGAAGTGTCTGATTATGAAAACCAGCCTTGTACTTCTATCTTCCCCACTGCAGCAAATGTGATCTCAGCTGCCTTTATTTATTACCTATTTGAAGGGGAGGGGGCGGGGGAGAAGAAAATTTCCTGTTCCTTCCCTAACAAGATGAGTCACAATTTCCAAACATCAATCAATCCCTGAGTCAGAGTGGAGTAAGAAGAGGAAACGGCTGCAGGGCCTCCCACCATGAGCACTTCTCAGAACCATGGAAAATCAGGAACCCCGAGCTGCTGACTCCACTTCCCCACTCCTCCTCACACAGGACACACAGCATGTGGACCACAGACCACAGCCAGGCACACGAGCTCACAACTCGGCTCTTCTGCTTCCTCAGGACTAACAGTACTCATGTCACTACCCACATTCCACACGCACTTGGGTGGCTGCGAGATCACAGGGGTGGGGGCACTGCCCAACTGCAGAGCCCGTGTGCAAGGAGGAAAGGCTGCAGGTAACGGAACACACGGGCCAAGTGCCCAAGCAGTCAGGTACACACAGACGGCTGTGGAGTGTAGACAGGAAACCAACACATCAGGACAGGTGCCTAGGGCTCCACACATACTGCTGGGTGTGACAGCAGCAGGGACTCAGCCCACATGATAACTGCTAGGGGAGAAACATTCCAGGACGCCAGAGTCAGCCTCACCAGAGGCTGGTGAAGGTGGCCACAGTGCCGGCCTGACCCGTCACTACAGTCTCTGAGACTTGAGGATATACATTTCCAACAAGTTCACTGTTCCCTAAGCCACAGCCTGAGGGCCAAATCTCTCAGTATCCTGCTTGCTTCCTTGTTTAAAATAACGTTTTATCAAGACACAGACACCCTCACCACTTGCATATGGTATGAGGCAGGCTTCCAGCCGAGCTGAGAAGGTACAAGAAGAAACGGAATGGCCTGACAAGCTTGGAGCATCTGACCATCATTTACCATGTGAGTTTGCAGACCCAGACAAAAGCAATGTCATAGTCGGCGGGTTTTCAAGGTACCAGACTAAGCCATACTAAGCAACTTTCTTTTCTGCAGGACTTTTCAGAGCCTTGAAATTCAGGGCCAGACTTCCCAGGAGCATGCATATTTAGGGTGCTCGGAGTAGACTGTCATCAAGGGAAGCAACGGTAGAACAGCAGCTTGGGAAGACTGGGTGTGGAGACAGAACAGTCGGAGGAGAAACCAGAGGCAGAGACCAAATCAGACGAAACCAAGTGAGTATGCGCACCAAGGAAGGCCAGCAAACGCTTCCTACACAGGGTCAGATAGTAAGCCATGTTGGTCACAAGGCATCTGTGGTAAAGAAGCATTAGGGGACTATCAGGAGGCAAAAGAGCATAAGTGTATTCCAATAAAACTTTATTTTTGGTTGTTTCTCCAGACAGGGTCTCACTATGTAGGTCTAGCTGACCTAGAACCCAGAGATCCCCCTGCCTCTGCCTCCCTAATGTTTATTAACCACATCTCAGTATGGGATGAGGAACAAGTAGCAGGGGTGATAGATGGTAGTCTTGCATCACACCTGAAACCACAAAGAACCACACACATCAACTGTGGCTCTGCACCCCACATCTGGTGTATTCAGTGCTGGGGACAGAGCCCAGGGCTTTATGCATGCTAGACGATTACTCTGCCCACTCAATTCTAATCTCAGTCACACTCTAGCAGTTCTGAGATCAGAAGCTTATGTAATCTGGGAGTCTAATAAGTGGCACCCCAACACTTTTTTTTAAAGACAGCGTCAGTAGGGGCAGCTCACAATTGTCTGTAAATTTTATCCAGCCCCAAAGGAACTAACATACTCTTCTGGCTTCCATGGCACTCCCACACATGTGGTTTATATCACACAAGCATGTGCATATACGTTCAAATAATAAGTAAAGACAGGTTCTCGTGTATCCCGTGCTGACCTTGAATTCTCTATGTAACAAGGTTAACTTTGAACCCCTGATCCTCCTGCCTCCACCTCTGGAGTACTAGGATTACAGGCTGTAACCACCACTCCCATCTTAGGCAGTACTAGCGGTAGAACCCAGGGCTTTGCATATTCTAGACAAGTGCTCTGCAATTACCCACTTTCAAGCATGGAGGTTGTTCGGAGTTCTCAGCCACACGGGCGGCAATGTGCAGCTGTGGGCGAGAGCTTCCCGGGCCTGCTCCAGGGCTGTGTGGGAGAGTAAAGAGAAGACCATGACTCAAGTCTCTGGGAGTTTGGGATGGCAAATAAGTGGGGAGGATGCAGAAGTGTGGGCAGACCGTGGAGGAAAGGCCTGAGGTCCCAGAGAAGAGCCGGAATGGTTGACAGATCTTGTAGAGCCATGGTCAGCCCAGCCAAGGTCACGTTCAGGCCAGGACACCAGCCCAGAAGAGTCCTGACTTCTTGAAAGAGTCTATCTGCCTCGAAAGGCATCTGGGTATGCCTGCCTCCTTCTCCTCTCAGAAGTCCCGCCCCAATGGCTGTGCTGGTTGACCACTGCCAGGGACAAAAAGAAAGCCCTTGCCCTCCCCGATAAGTTACTGCTATGATGGGCTAGCGAGACGGCTCAGTCAGTAAAGTGCTTGTCCTGAAGCACGAGGGCCTGAGCTTGTACCCAGACAGCCATGTAGAAAGCCCAGTGTGGTGGTGCGTGCCTGGGGCTCCCGAGCCAGCCACTCTGCCTCGCCTACCGGTCAAGTCTCAGGCTTGTGAGATGTTCTGTCTCAAAAATACAAGGTGGATAACACCTGAGCACCAACACTGAGGTTGACTTCCGGCTTCCATATGTATAAACACATGAACACAGATACCTGGATACACATGCATCACTCTCATATTCTTACACACACTCAAAATATTACTATGAAACTCAAACAGAGAAGGGAGTTAAATTAACACAGAATGACCAATATTTCCCAGATAATCTATTTGGGAAAGGACACTCTATGGATTCGTTTGATTTGGTTCGGTTTTGCTTTCGGGGGTGCAGAGATGAAACTGAGTGTGTGTGGTGCAGGAGACTGAAGCTAGGACTCCGTCTATGCACGAAGAACTCTCCCAGCTGAGCCTTAGCCCCCAACTTAAATGCTCGAGTTTGCGAGTGCTTGACTACTGAACTACACCCCCGGCCGTTACCCAGATGGATGTTTTCATTTCCAATCCGCTGTGCACTGAGATTTTTATAAAAGATAATGAAATGCCATTTGATGTCACTGGAATGTCACATTGCTATAAACGTTTCTCCACACCTCCTCCAAGTTTCCACACTCATCTCAATGCACCAAGGCTACTGTCCTTTGATTGTGTCCTGACATCCTGACACTATGGATGTTGTGGTGGCCCTTACTGGGCCTCTTGAAGTTTCTTTGCTGTGGAATCACACTACCCAGTCCAGCCAGCAAGTGCCATCAGGCAGGGGGACCCAGCAGGTGGCTCCGATGAACCACAACAGCTCAAGGGTCAATGACAGTCACCTGGGGCCACAGATCTCAAGTCCCTGGGGACTTGGACGGCCCAGAGTAGCTGACAAAGGATAAGGAAAGTCTCCAGTGTCATAAAGATCTAGGGAACTTTAGTACTAGAAAGATTCCCAAAGAGGCGGAGGAGATGGCTCAGGACACAAGAGTGCCCATGACCCAAGCCTGAAGACTTGAGTACAAATTCCTGGCATCCATGTGAAAAGCCAGGTGTGGCTGCACATGCACCTGCAACCCCAGGTCTCTTGAGGACAGAGACAGGGGGACTTGTGGGGCTTGCTGGTTGCTAGCCTAGATCAGGGTTCAGTGAGAGACACTGGCTCAAGAGAAGAGGGCAGATATTGATAGAGCAGGGCACCTGACACCCTCCTCTGGAGTCTGGATGTGCACAAGTGTGCAAAGTGGTACACACTCCTGACTGGCCTTAACCATTATCCTCTATTACCCCGCCTCCCTCCAAGTGCTGGGATCACGGTTACGTGTCGCTAACCCTGTTTACGCGGTGCTGAAGATAGAACCCAGGACTCACACAAGCCAGTCAAGCACTCTACAGACTGAGCTACATCCCTACCCCACTTTTAACCTAAATGTTGACTTTCATTGCAGAACCCCAAGGCACTGAGCTCTCTATGAAAATCTGACTTCTGATGTGTATGGGCACCAAGGCAAACATGTTGCTCACTCCATCAGAGCAGGCTTGAGTTTGCCTCTTAAGAGATGTAATTGCTAATCATTTCAGAAAGTGCACAACAACTAATTGTTGTTATAATACCAAGTTTACAGAGCCCAAATAATGGACAAATATCACCATGTAATAGAACGGTACAAAAATGGTAATTTGACTATGGAAAGTTGGAACTTGCCATTTCAAATTAGCAGAAGCTGTGAAGTGGGCATTACTGACAATGTGAATATAGTAATTGGGGCTGATTTCTTGGCGCCTGGCCGAATCTGGCTGCCTGGCGTCCTGTGAGTTAATTATAGCTCTGTTAGCAGAGCAGGGAACAGGGAACACTTGCAGTGACGGAGATAAACCCAGCACAGGTCTCTGAACACCGAGCTGGAAGTGAGGGTGCTGGCTAAAGGCTGGGAACCTCACGAGGAGCTCCCACCTTAAAAAAACCCAACACATGTATGGTCTGGCGTAACGATTTCCAAACCTCCAGAAGTTCTTGCTAAGGCACTATCTGCTTGGCCAGCAGCAGGACACTGCTGTAGGGTGACTAAGGGAGTCATTTCAGGCCACATCCAAAGATATTTTGCTTGTGGCTTTAAAGTTTCCTTTAAAAACAGTCCAGAAATCAAAATAGGTGATCCCATCCAAATTAGTTCTCTGCTCAGACGGAGCCAATTATTTCACTGAGGGTTCTGAATAATCATGCTGGTTAGAAAGGTTCATACCTATAACTCTTAGTACTCGGGAGGCTGAAGCAAGAGGATTGCCACAAACTTAAGGCCAACCGAGGCAACAGAACAAGACCCTGCTTCAAAAAAACAAAAGGAAGGAGCTGGGGATACAGCTCAACTAATAGCATGTTTCCCTAGTATACACAAAGCCTTGGGTTCCATCTCCAGTACCACATACATACCCCATGCTTAGGGTGTGAAGGCAGGAGGATCAGAAGTTCAGGTTCATCCTCTACTACACAGCAAGTTTAAGGCCAGCACGGGACATAAAACTCTGTCTCAAAACTGGGAGGGAGAGAGGGAAAGAGGAAGGGAGAAAGGGAAGGGAGTGGGCGAGGATCTTTCTTTGGCTAATCTGAGGAGTCTTGACTGTGTACCTGGGGCTCTGAGATAGCATTCTTTGCATTCCCAAGTCTGTCATCTCCAACATGCCAACATGCCTCTACACTCCTAAGGCTTTCTTCGAAAACGAGCCAGTGCCTCCTGTGGACTCCTGCTCTGCACCCATGAAGGGCCCTGGGACATGTTCACAACTCTGAGCAAGGCTCAGCCTAGGACCAGACATATTCTCCCAGCCTATAGCCCTGGGTTCAGACCTGTATATCCTGTCCCTCTCCTACCCTCAGGATGCAGCACCTTGAGCAAGCCAGGCTCCCTGGACATCCTGCCAGGGATTCCCCTTTCACTTAGAACCTGTTCCCAATGCCTGGCACAGATTCTGGCAGAGGGGGTTCCTTGTTCAACACACCGTTTTCCAAAGTCCTTAATAATAAGGTTATTATTATTATTAACAGCTGTCAATAATCAGGAAGGAACTCCTCACTGTAACTGACAAAATGCAACAGACAGGGAATTCCGTGGCAACTGAAACACACACGTATCAGTAACTATCTTCCCTTCCTGGCAAAAAGCCATGACCTGGGCCCAGCAGTCCTGGGTCCGGACAGTGCAATGTGCCTTCTGCTCGTGTCTGGTCTCAGCTCTGGGTATCAGCAACAGCAGGCTACAGCCAAGCCTGCGTCACCCCAGGATCAGCTCCAGGAAGTGGACAGTGATCACATACCTTGAGACTCTGAGACCTTTAAATGAGAGCAGTGGACAAGAGGGCACACTGGCTTTTCCAGTAGCAAACTAGGCACCCCAGATGCCCTCTGGGAACCCTGCAGGTTCTAAACTGGGTTGATAGGTCCTAAAGACAGAGGGTCTACAAAACAAAGCAAGAGCTGGGGTATAGCTATATCTCTGTCACAAGCAAAACCTCATAGGGAAGGACACTGCATAGACTGACTTCTGTTACTTCTGGCAAGATTATTCTTCTTGCTCCGAGTGATGCCGAGCCTGAGTCCTTACTGTGTGTCCTGCTTATGACCCTGAAAAGCACTCACTTGAGAGAAAACATGAAGGCTGGTCCAGCGGGTGCCCATGGAAGGGCTGGGCAGCCATGCACAGAGAAACACTCCTGCTGGCTTAGTTGTACAGGAGTAGCTCACCTTCCTTCCTCAGTGTGAGCCTTTATCAAGACGAGGAGAGGGGCCTCCACCAGGCACCGCCGTGCAGAATACGATGCCACACTGAATACAGATGTGCCCTCTTTATTCGTCATGACCAGTCGTGGGAAGAGCAGATTCCCAGCTGAGCTGAATGAGGCGTGGGAAAGCTAAGGCGATCCACCAGCGGCCAGTGAAGCAAGGCTGTCTTCCCCCAGAACTGCTCCCTCTACACCAGGAGCTAAGGGCTGGAGGAGAGGACACAACTGGGAGCAGGGGTCATCGAGGCATCAGCTGCTTTTGACTTGAGGGGAAGGTGGTACTGTCCCATGCTGGCTCTGTCCTCCTGAGGCTTTGGACACTGAGAACTGCTGGCTGGCCAAGGAGAGAGGAGAACCAGGAGGGGAACCCGCCGAGCAGGTGCGCTGGAGGGAGACACTGCTCACGTTCTGCCCCAAGACAGGAGGCTGGCAGGGGACGGGGTCCAGAGAATGTCTCCTTTCTGTAGCCAGCTAGTTGGGGCGGGAGTGGGGTGGAGCTACTGCTGAAGTGTACTTCGTGTGAAATGACACCAAGGACGAGGTGTCAGCGAAACACACACCTGCAGAAACTGGGCCTCTCAGAACGAGAAGTCAAAAAAACGTTTGTTCCGTTTCACTTGTTCTGTGAAAGCAAGTCTATGCCCCAGTGTCTCCACATTACAGACAGCCGGTCTCCCTGCTGGGAATGTTACTGTGCTGGCCCTGACACTCCACCCTGCGTGCTTTGGGAGTAGTCTTTTTCTCCCTGAGTCATACTTTTCTGGACACCTTCCAGCCCTCAAGCTAAACCTGTAATACCCTAAAAAGGTAGATGAGCAGTGCTTCTAGGATTTAAGTCTTCTCCACCTACTGGAACTCAAGTTGGGGATGTTTCTACCCTAATGCAAAAACAGACCCAGGAGACAATGTACTGGCAGGTCTGATAGATTTGCAGCAGAAACAGTGTGTGTGTGTGGGGGGGGGGGAGTACGAAGGAGCCCTTTCCCTTCTTTGTGGTTTAACAAGCTGTTCCTAGTGTTTTGTTTTTTTAAGGCTTGCAAACGGCTCTGGAGCTTAGCCTTGCGACTACCCCTCAGAACCCATCGATACAACTGCAAACCTCAGAGGGGTCGAGGATAGAGTCTGGGCTAGCAAGCTGGCTCAGCCTGTAAAGGCGCTTGCCACCAAGTCTAACGATGGATCGATCGATGGATCGATCAGGGTTTATCCTCAGGACCCACACGGTCACACAGCAGGAGAGAACTAGCTCCCTCACGTTGTTGTTGTCGGACATCCACATGCACACGGCGGCAAGCATGTACACACACACACACACACACACACCAATGTAATAAAAAAAATAATGAAACAAAACCACAGAATTCCCCAAAGTATGTGTCTGGGGGCAGGGATCTCAGTGGGTGAAGTGCTCACTAAAACCTACAGGGGGGGTGGGCACACCTATAACCCCAGCACCAGGAAGGCAGGGACAGGCGGACCCCTGGGGCTTGATGGTCTAGTGATGCAGTGAGCTCCAGATTCAGTGAAAAACCTTGTCTCAAAAAAACAAGGTAGGGGCCGGGCGGTTGTGGCGCACGCCTTTAATCCCAGCACTCGGGAGACAGAGGCAGGCGGATCTCTGTGAGTTCGAGGCCAGCCTGGGCTACAGAGGGAGATCCAGGAAAGGCGCAAAGCTACACAGAGAAACCCTGTCTCGAAAAACTAACTAAATAAATAAATAAATAAAAACAACAACAAAACAAAACAAAAAAACAAGGTAGAAAGCAACTGAGAAAAACACCTGACCATCAATCTATGACCTCCACATGCACTTAAATAGAAACATTTATATAAACCCAAACCAGACAGACAGAACACACACACACACACACACACACACACACACACACACGATCTTCCTTCTATTCCATCTTTAATATGCCTCCAGAAAGTATAAGAGAAGCCCTACACTCTCCAGAGAACCCACCAGCTCTGAGCATGGCTCCCCCAGGAAGTGTGTCCCAGGACAGAGAGGAAGAACACCCCACGCATGTTTAGGAGGCTCACGGCACAGCATGGCACGCTCACTCGGCCTTCTCTCAGGGTAACCACTACAACAGGAGTGGGAGGAGAGACCTCCGGGGGGGGGGGGTGGTCTGTGTCTCCTCCATGAGCCAGAGAGAGGGCCAGTCCTAGAGTCTGTCAGGGGCCGAGGCTCCACTGGGCCCCAGGCTGACAGGAACAAGCTGCCCCGCTGGCTGCTTCCATGGAAACAAGGTCAGGCTGGCAATAACAAGGCCTAGCTTTAAAAGAGCCACCTGCCTGCAGGAAGCCAGGCACGCTGCCCTTTCCCTTCTGAGTTTTCCAATCTGCAGTCTGACACAAAACAGGGGGAGCTGTAGACCACGAAAGATGGCGGAGCCTTCCACGTGAGTCCTGGCCCACTAACAAGATGTCAGTGGCTGTGTGACCGAGTGCGAGTCTGCAGTGACAGCGGTGACAGCTCCATCTACTCAGGAGCACTCCTGGGCCAGGGCAGAGACACATGGTCAATGGCGCACAGCGAGCGCCGCGTGCACATGGGGCACCAACGTGCTGAGCCGTGGACTGGGGGAGCTGGGGTGTCTCAGCCTCGGCAGAGCTCAGAAGCAGAGAGAAAACACACACGGAGCTTGTGAGCGGAGGGATTCCATGGGATGTGAGGGCATGGCAAGCAAAGGGCCTGGTGTCATGGCAGCTGTGGCCCTCTTCTGCTCTGTCCCCACAGCAGCGAGGACGGCACCTGGCCTGCCGCTAGGTGTGTTTCCGCTGACCATAATACACAAACCTCTCCCTCGTGCCACAAGAGAAACAAATCAGCTTCACAAATGCAAAATCCTCATCCTTCGTGACAACAGTTCACACTCAGGTGGGCCATGTGACCAGAGGGCCTGGCCCACCATTAGCCCACCAGGTCACTAAGCAGGGGAGGATCTACGGCTTTCATCACTCGGGGTATGGGGAACGGAGGATGGGGATTCTGAGATAGGTACAATTTGACTCATCACTCCCTGGCAAGTGAGATGGCTCAGTGGGCATAGGCAGCTGCCACCAAGCCTGAAGACCTAAGTTTGATACTCAGAATCTACATGGTAGAAGGAGTGTGCCAACTCTAAAACTTTGTCCCATGATCTCCACACTTGAGCTACAGCACACGTGTGCTCACATGTGTGCTCCCCTCCAACACCCCCAAATAAATAAACAAACAAAATTTTAAAATGTAAAGTATCACTCTCCAATGGCTGGGCATGATGATGCACACATACCTATAACTGAAGCGCTGAGGAAGCTGAGGCAGGAGGATGGTAAGTTCCAGACCAGCCTGGCTTACACAGTGAGAATTCTCAAAGTGCTATACTGTTGACCCATGCTCCCAAGCCTCTCACTGCAGCCTCTAGGTGAGCTATCTCCCCAGCCCCATGGCTCACTCCACCCATCTTCCTGTGGGTACCGGCAGCAGCAGCCAGCCAGAACACTGAGTAGGGAGCACAATGCTAGTGTAGCAGGGTTTCCGCATCCATGCACCTCAACTCTAGGTTCAGTCTGCCCCCACTGCCACTTAGATGTCCTTACCACTGTACCTGCTAGCCTGACACACACACACACACGGCCTCTTTCTTCCCCCAGAGCAACGCTGATGCTTGCTCCTCTCCTTGTAAGAAACACGCAGCCAGTCCTGCTGTACTTTGGCCAGGGCTGACTGAAGCAAACCACCAGTTTGCTTTGGAAAAGAAGCAGTAGGGAAAGCTGGAAGGAGTCTTTGGGTCGATAAACACCTCCGGTCTCCCTTCTCCAGCTCTGGCACAGCACTTTCCCCTGCTGGAAGCACTTTCTGGGACATGACTACAAGTCTCAAGAACGGGGAACCAGTGGCCTGGGGACAGAGAACGGGAACGACCAGAAGGTGCATTAGCAGCAGGAAGAAACTGGCACGAAATGTGTTTCCCGCCCACAGAAACAAGCAGCGGTGTTGCTTCGGGCCCTGGGCAGCACTGGCAGAGCTGAGACAGACTGGGGAACCCTGCACCTTGCCAGGGAACAAATAAGAAATATGACCCCCCAAAGCTTCTAAAAAAGACACATTTTGATTTCAGATGCGTGTTTCCCAAGCAATGCAGCCAGAATAGACACCTCTGTTGATGAAATAACAAGGAAAACCAAGCACTTTAAGAAGAAAATCAACACCAGAAAGCTGAGGCAGGGGCATGGCAAGTCGAAAGCTACATGGGAAGACCCTGTCTCAGAAAAACAAAGTAACAGGGCAGGGGAGATAGTTTAGGGGTAAAAAGAATGCTACGGAAGCATGGAGAGCGGGGTTCAATCCCAGAACTCACAGGAAGCAGGGTGTGGCAGCACACATCTGTAATCCCAATGTTACTACAGCAAGATGGGACAGGGAGACAAGAGAGAGAAACTCCAGGAACTCTGGGACCAGTCTGTTATATGAAGGGCTAAATAACAAGAAACCCCACTTAACACCTGAGGTGATCCTCTAAACTCTATACTAAAACATGAGTGTTCAGACACACACACACACACACACACACACACACACTCTTCAGTGAGGTGTGATGGCATACGCTTGTAATTCCAGCACTAGAGTGGCAGGAAGATCAAGAGCTCAAGGACAGCCTGGAGTACATAGCAAGGTTAGGGCCAGCCTGAGCTACACGATGAGACTCTGTGTATCAGTAAGAGGGAAAAAAGGAAAAGAAAAAGAAAAAAAAATCAGCACATACAAGACTTTAATTCAACCCCCAGAATTGCTAAACAAACCAAAACAACCCACAAAGCAAAATCAAATAAGCTACCTCTAAAATAAATAAGACTGTGAGAGTTTTAGTGCCTAACTTTGGTGGGAAGCAGTCAGAGACAGGTTCCCATTTGTATCTATCCTATCACGCAACCTGACTCGCAGGTAGGTCAGAGGGACCAGGGTAATTCTGAATGTGCCTGCAACAGGTCCATTATTGATTTGGCGTTTTTTGTTTTATTTCCTTGAGACATGGTCTTACTTAGGCTAACCTGGAATTCTTCATCCTCTGCCTCAGCCTCCCAAGTGCCGTGATGCAAGTGTGCACCACTGAGCCAAGCTAGGACAATCTGGGGAACAACTGAGTGCATCTGCTTTTCAAAGTGAAGAGGCCATGATTATAGGAAGGCTTCTTAGGCAAGAGCCTAAACTCACATTGCCCTGCTCTAAATTGCCCCTGTGATCTCAATGCCTGAGAAGCAGGCTAGATACGAAAACATCTTTAACCAGTAAGGGAGTAGAAGATGAGAGAGGACTGCCGAACAAAACAGACTTCCTCCACGAGCCATAAATGGCTCTTAATGACCATCAAGTCAAAGTAGGGACTATTGTTGTTGTTGTTGTTGTTATTCAAAGCAGTAACACTCTAAAGTTTTTCTAAGCTGTGGTTAGAAGACAATGTTTTGGGGTTTGGTTCTGTTTTCCAGTGCTGGTGATGGAAGCTGGGGCAAAGCAGGCTCTCCACTGTGGAACTACCCTTTCGGCCCCTCACTGGGGGATTCAAGGCAAACGCTCTGCTGAGCTATGCCCTCAGCCCACAATGGTTATTTTCCAATGCTTGGTTAAAAATTACAAAGTCTCAGCTGGAGTCGGATGGCACCTGCCTACAGTCTCTGCACTCAGGAGGCAGAGGCCGAAGGACTGAGAATTCAAGGTCATCTCTGGATTCCTCAGGAATCTGAGTTCAGATTGGGCTCTATGAGACAAAGGGAGGGAGAGAAGAAAGAAAAACAGGAAGGAAGAGAAAAGAAGAAAGAGGAAGGAAGAAAGGAAGGAAAGAAAGGCAGAGAGAGAGAGAAAGGAAAGAAAAGGGGGAATGAAATGTTTTGAAGGTAAACCACAATTATATGAACAAATCTTGAATGTTTTTATTTCTGTTTAAAACAAACATGCATGCCCGTCCACACCAGTGAGTGGAGTCAATGACTGCGTATATCAGCTGCAGTTTGTAACGGAAGCTGTTGCCAACCGTTAAGAAGTTTTAAGACTGTTAAATGAGGACACTGGGGGAAAGTTATTGGGAGTGGAGAAATGAGGGAGTTGTACATGTGCCACAGTGTACACCTGTGGAGGTCAGAAGACAGCGTTGTGGGGTCGGTTCTCTCCTTTACACACACATACACAAAAAAAAACAAAACAAAACAAAAAAAATACAGCTCTTGCCTGAGGTGGAGGCGCGCACCTTTAATCCCAGCATTACAAGGGAATCTGAGTTCAAGGCCACCCTAGTATACAGACCAGTTTCAAGACAGCCAAGGCTATACAGAGAGACTGTCTTAAAAAACCAAAAATAAATAAATTTTTTAAAAAAATGCTAAATGAGAGACGTCTATCTTTCTCTTTCTTGTGGGTACTGAGGGTACAATGCTGGTGTTGCGTACCATGGAGCCGAGCTATACCCCAGCCCTTCTTTTAAACAAGGACACTGTCACGGGCCTTACTGAGTTCTCCCGTCCAGACTTGAAATCTTCATCTCCCCCTCAACACTCTGAGTAGCTTCATGTAACTTCATGTAACCAGGCCTAACTATAGATTTTGATTTTTCTTAAATTTTATTTATTGATTGGGGGAGGGAGGCACATGCCACAGGAAAAGTGATGGTTCTCCCGGCCCAGATTTCTAGTCTTCTATTCAAAGAGAAGCATATTGAAAGTGATATTATTAGAACAATCTTAATATCAGAATCATTCTCACTTACCAATTTTAATTTTAAAAGAAAGAAAACTATAAAGTTCACTAAGAAGTTCATGACAGTTGATAGTATAAGAATCTTGGCTTGATATTGTTTACCGAAGAAAAACACAAATACTCAGCTCCAAATGATCATTATTTTTTAAAATTCAAATTCAGGTCTAGGGAGACGGCTCATCAGGTAATAAAGGTGCTTGACATCCAAGTCAGATGACCTGAATTCAATCCCCAGAATCCACGGTGAAAAGGAAAGAAACAATCTCAGAAAGTTGTCCTGACCTCCACATGCACACTGTGGGATGTGTGCACACAACAGTAATATATTAAATTATATAAATACCCAGGTCATTATTAAAGCAGCAAACAAACAGGAAAACTAAACTAACGCGTCCACTTAAGTATAAACGCAAAGGCTCTGTTTTTTTTTTTCAGTACCCCCGGAGTCTCTAGAACAGTGCCTGCCAACTAAAACACCTACTATGAATTTAGTAATGGGTTACGCAAACATAAATTACAAGGCCAGACATTTTAAAAGGGAAAAAAGGTGATTTATTGACGCGCTGGAGACACGGCAGGATAGAAGCACTATTTCAATTTTCCACACAGCCCTCAACGCTGCAGATGTGCTAATGCAGAAAGAATTTTAGAGTGAAATGGCTCTCAGCTCCCTGGTTCCTTCCATATCAATTCCTTTACTTAAAAAGGCTGGCTGGCATTCCCACACTCACAGTCAAGACAATGAATACATGCTCAAGCGTTTTTTATCTGGCTCTAAGTACAAATGGATTTGCTCAAACAGGGGAGGAAGGGAAGGAGGGGAGGAGGAGGGGAAGAGGAAGATGGGGGATTAGTTTTCAAAATCTTCCTTTGGTGAAAAGAAAGTATGACTATCACTCACGGCAGTCTTCAGCTGGAAAGAGCGACCCCACATGCTCTGGTCTTCTCTTGTCCCTCTGATCTGCCCTCAGGTTTCCGCTCCCCCTCTGGATCCTTGCTACACATTCACTGATTGTTTCTTCTGGCTCCATGTCATTACAAGAAACAATATTTTTCTTTTACAAAGCAATCGTTTAAATCATAAGCAGAGAGCGGGGAGAGACGACGGTTCAGTGGGCAAAGGTGCTTACTGACAAGCCTGACTCCTGAGTTCCATCCCTGTGACCCACAGGGTGGGAGACCTCATTCTTACAAGTTGTTCTCTGACCTCCACACAAATGCCATGGTGTGCAATGGTGTACATGTGTGTGTGTACATACAAAGAAACTTTAAAATGTTTAAAAAAATTAAATGTTAAGTGAAATGCTGTTTGTGGGATATTTATATACAAATTAAATAATATTCTTGTCTTCAACTTTCGATTCAAGGCAATAGGAGCCAGCACACCATACACACACATCTAAGACCAAGTCATGGGAACAGTCAGGGTCGAGAGAGCATCACACGCACACATGAGAAAGCTTCATGTTTCGTTGCTTTGCCAGGGGCTGACGGCTTCACAAATGGCTATCTTGTGAGACCCAAAAAGCTGGCTAACTGAGCTTCTCTCCCGGGGCTTGAAACTATCACATAATGGAGTGTGTTTTAAAAGGCAGAGACGCTTCTCTGTGCAGCTAGCACATGTACACATGCACACGAGTGTGTGCTGTATGGTTCCTGGGTCCTTTGATCATGTGAACACACCTGACCTCGGGGAAGCAGGCTTCACCCAGCCCCATATTTCACACAAACCAAACAGCCAGCAGACAGTAATGGCTCTCAGCTACTGAGGACCTGGACCAACGATGAAGAGACACTCCATCTTCCTCAGGAAACTGTCAGTGGTGGGAGGCTCCGAGCCGACCTTTCGCCCTGTCTTAATCACAGCCACCTATGATAACAGAGCGGGGTTTATTTTTATGCTCGGCCCCAGATGAAAATGATCAATCCTTCAATTCTGACTACTTTGTATCTACACAATGAGCTGCGTAAGTGAAAGCCCTGTAAGTTTTCATGAGTCCCCTGAGCCCTACCTGGAATTACATTCACCTAAGAATATGATCTGCAGTAACACTATCAAAACGCTCAACACTTCATTGAGTCTCTCCAAATCTACAAATTAAATGAAATCCCAATAAAAATCCATTTCCATTTTCATTTAAGAGGTAGGAATTTTCAAAGCCAGGCACTGTGGCCCCACAGACCTATCATTTCAGCTACTTGAGAGGCTGAGGCAGGGAGATTGCAAGTTTAAAGTTAGCCTGGCTACAGAATGAATTCAGAACAAGACTAGCCTTAGCAGCTTAGTGAGAAGTAGTACATGATCGACTCCTTACTAAGTAGGCATGTGTTCAACCCTGGGAGGAGAGGAGGAAACAGACTGGTGGCCAGAAGGGCTGGGAATTTAGCTCAGGGCACAGCACTCCTCTGGTATCCTGTCCCCAGCACCAAAGAGAAAATAAATAAGGCTTTTCACACTGGAACTGGGGAAAGGATTCTGTAAGCTGCACAGCAGGAGGAGGAAGACCCAGCCAGAGTGCACCTGGCACAGAAGGAGGACGGCCACAGGACTTCTGTGAAACATCAGACTCACCAATGACATGAAACCATTGCAAGTATTCAAACGGTACATGGATGAGACAGTCCAGGGCCATCGATGAGGAATGTGGTGGTTGATAAAGGACAAAGAAGTCAGAGACAACTCCCTGGGGGTGGGTAGACTGGAAGTCACTGGTTATGGGAGGGACAAGGGGCTCTAATAGAAAAGAGGAAACTGAGGCCCTACCTATCACCAACCACAGGAGAATGCCCAGGCCTGGGGCAAAAGGCAAAAGCCAGCACTACAGAAAGAGCCTAGGTTGTGCCTTGGTGTCATCTGCACAGAGGAGAGTTCCAAAGTAAGACCCAGAATAGCTGGGGTGTAGCTCAGCTGGTAGGGCACTTACCCAAGGAAGTCCTGGGTCCCATGCCCTGAATCACAGAAACCGCTGTGGCGGTGTATGCCTGTAATCCCGACACTCAGGATATGGAAGGAGCATTCTTGGATAGATACAAAGCAAGTTCAAAGCCAGCCTTAGCTTAGTAAGCTCTTGTCTCAAAAACAAATGCACATAGTAAGATTTGGAATAGAAAAAAAATATATATGTAGAAAAGAAAACAGGGGTGAGGCTGGGGTGGGCATCCTCACTTGCCTGAAAACAATTCAGTTCTGCATGATAGATGGTACAGAAAGCAAGGGGACAATATATGCCTTGGTCTGGGAGATGTCCCTAAGGCAAACTCTCAAGAGAATTCAGACTGGAAACATCAGGGTATGTCATGGCAGCAAATAGTTCAATAGGGAAATGAGCAAAAGATGTTAGCAGGGAAGGAAGACAGGAGAACAAACTAGGACCAGGCCACTTGCAGCAGAGGAAGTCTGCAGTCAAAGATAGAGGGAGATCTGAGTACACAGGTTCCAGTTCACACTCATCCGTGAGCACAGCGCGGTTAATGGAGAAAACTAGAAGGCACTGTTAGAGGAAAGGGCTCTCAGAGTAGAAATGCACCCTGTACCTTAGAGACGCAATGCTCCCACAATGCAACAGGAAAGCTCGTGAGGGAAGGCCTGACCCTGCTCACCCTGCAGTAGCTGAGCTATCAAGACAGAGGCACTATCCAAGCACACTTAGTGCTAGCAGACCCTCTTAAAGCATCCTGAATGCAGGCAGCACAAGATTATAGGAGGGTTCCAAAGGGCCTGACATGGGCAGTGGAGGTGTACACCTGGAATCCCAGCACTCAGGAGGCAGAGGCAGGCGGATCTCTGTGAGTTCGAGGCCAGCCTGGGCTACAAAGCGAGATCCAGGACAGCCATGACCACACAAAGAAACTCTGTCTCGACTCCACTCCCACCA
Source organism: Peromyscus leucopus (assembly GCF_004664715.2). Classification (NCBI taxonomy): domain Eukaryota; kingdom Metazoa; phylum Chordata; class Mammalia; order Rodentia; family Cricetidae; genus Peromyscus; species Peromyscus leucopus. The sequence continues at coordinate 27,918,238 of NC_051082.1, forward strand.
CCACCACCAAAATAAGCACGAGCCAAAGGGACTGATGAGCTAACTCAGGGGCCTCTCAAATGTGAAGTGGGGAGCAAAAGTGGGGAGCAGATAAGACCATAAGAAGCACTTCCAACTCTCCCATAAGTGCACAGGGACGTTTATGTGCTAAGGAGCAGGCCAGGGAGGGTGGTGGCATGGGTCCAGGAAGCCTCGGCAGCAGGGGGAGGCTCTGGAGATCCATCCCACAAAGCAGCTGGCTCTGTGCACCCGGAAGGTGGCTGTGGGCTGCAAGACTGTGGAAGCACTCCCCAGGGACCCACGCTGGCACAGACCTACAGAAGGCTTGCCTAGATGTGCGTCTCCTGCCAGCTTTGCTGATTGGAGTAGGACACATAAAGCAAGTTAATGTCTTTTCTGGGTCTCAATTTTCCTCTGCCCCAATCAACACTGTACCTACTGCAGAGGCATGTACTTGAGAGTGCATGGAGACAGGCAGAGTGATGCACACCGGTAATCTCAGCACTGGAGACGGAGGCAGGTTGGGAATTCAAGGTCATCCTTGGCTACATAATGAGTTTGAGGCCAGCCTGGGCTACATTAAGACTGTCTTAAAAAAAATATTTGGGCTGGGCGGTGGTGGCGCACGCCTTTAATCCCACCCAGCACTCAGGAGGCAGAGGCAGGCGAATCTCTGTGAGTTCGAGGCCAGCCTGGTCTCCAAAGCGAGTACCAGGAAAGGTGCAAAGCTACACAGAGGAACCCTGTCTCGGGGGAAAAAAAAAAAAAAAAAATTTGGAAAGGAGCTATGAACAGATAGCCCTCAATAAATGTCAACTGCTATTATAAGCTATCCCTGTCATATTCCTCAAGTTACCATGAACCAGAAAGTAAACTGCCAGGTGAACTCAGGGTTCTCGCACATAACAGGGTCTCTGCAAAGATCTCTGAATGCATGAAAGATTCCAGAAGAGAAAAAGCCCAAAGGGAGCTTGCTGTGAATGCTACAGGGAAAGATAGAAGGAGCCTGCAGACAGACAGGCAGCAGAGGCTAGTGTGGTTCTCAGCATGCTCTGAGCAGCTGGCAGAGGTAAAATATCCCAGATAAATGACCTGATCATTTAAAATCTGTCAAATGAAAGGTAATGGGACTCGATCAGGTTGCAAAGCAAGTCAGAAGCAGCAGAGCTAGAAGGAAGCCCCAAGTGTTCTGATTCCCATCTAAAGACTTTCAGGAACACCAACTAGACCATGGCTATGAATTCACCAGGCTATGAATTAAATTAGTCTGTCAATCAGGCCATGACAGTCCCTTGTAGGATCCATTTTTATACAACTCATGTTTGCAAGTTACGATCAAAAGCCAAGCCTGGCGGTGCGGTGGCGCACGCCTTTAATCCCAGCACTCGGGAGGCAGAGGCAGGTGGATCTCTGTGAGTTCCAGGCCAGCCTGGACTACAGAGTGAATTCCAGAAAAGGCGCAAAGCTACATAGAGAATGCCTATTTTGAAAAAAACAAAAAACAAAAAAACAAAAACAAAAAAAACCCAACAGATCAAAAGCCAATATTAGCCAATAGCAGTGATCTATGGTGATTCAAACATATCCTACCATCCCACACGTCTATAGGTGGCACAGATCCATAATCTTAGTTACTTGGAACGCTCAGGCAAGGGGTTTACAGGTTCAAGGCCAGCCTAATCTATATTGCAAGACCTTGCCTCAGAATGAAAATTTTAAAGAAGGGATGTACCTTAGAGGTAGAACACTTGCTTAGAATTCCCCAGCAAGGAGAATGTGGCTCATGAGTACAATGCTTGCCTAGAATCTTCCAGTTAAGGGCTGGAAGAGTGTTTGGTGGTAGAGTGTTTGCCTGGCATCCAGGAAGCCCTAGATTTCATGTCTGGTATTCAAAATAAATAAGATAAAACAGAATCTACTCCTGAAATCAATGTCTTCTCTCAAAGCAATATTCATCACAAGGACACAGCTTCAATTACTCTGCCATATTATTCTGGATGTGGTTCAACCTAGCATCTGGGACCATCAGTCCCATTTCTCCATGAGAACACGGAGGCTCACAGAGGTCACCATCAAAACTCTAGTCCATGTAAATCTCTTTACAATCCTTTCCTTTTCACAGCTGTTAAATACTTGCATAATTTGTCCATGATGCTTAAAATAGCCCACTAGAAATGCCAGACACATGGAGGAAGCGACACACAGCTCAGGAAGGAAGAGGCTGCCGGTTCTAAGGGCTCTTCAGTGAGAGCTGGGGCCCTCATCTGCTGTTCACATAGAGTATATGGTATGGAGGGATCATGGATGGTCCTGCTGTCTGAAAGCAGGCACAACAGAGACACTGAGAGGTTAACTCTTCATGGGTCACCTAAGAATTCTTCTGATGCCAACAGTCAGGAAGTAGAGCTTTCTAACGTCTACATTCAGCAGCAGCCCCTGATCTTCTGAAAGACGGGATCTGATGTCTTTCTGTTCAGCACAACTAGGTCTTTACTTAAAGTTGAAGGACCCCCTGACAAACAACCCACCCAAATTCACCAGTAGTGGCTTCAGAGTTTCTACTGATGGCTGTGTGTTTATGTTTAGGGTTATGAGCTTCCATTCCTAGATTAAAAAAAATTTTCTCAGTTCCTCGGATGTTCTCACCCACCTACCTATGAGCACACACTACTGTATTAGCCTGTGTTTTTGTTTGCTTGTTTTTGTTTTGCTAGGCAGGTGCTTTGCCACTAAGTAATATCCCCAACCCAGTTTATTCCTAAAACATTCTCACCAAGTTGAAGTCCTAATTTTCTTGCCTCAACATCCGCAGTAACTAGGCTGCCAGGCCTGAGCCACCAGGCCAGGCCCTGTTTCAGTGTGCATACCACCTGAAGTTACCTTGTGCATTGTTTAGTTGGCCATTATCTGCCTGTTCCTGCTGGTAGCAGGAACCCTCTCTATACCTTCTAGCCCCAGAAAGAACTCAGGGCTACTTTTAGAGAGGACTAAAAGTATTTGTTGAACACTTACTACATGGTTTTTTATACACTAAATCACTTACCCTCCAGCAACTGGGTATGAGAGGTAGACTTCCCCTAATCCAAACATCTGAAGCCTCAAATCCTCCAACATGCTCCAAACATTTGGGTTTTGGAGATCAGTGGATTTTAGATTAGTGACGTACAATTGATGAAGGTCTACAGAAATATTCCCAAATCCGAAACACTTCTATCTCACACATACTGGGTGAGAGCTAGCTGTTCAACCTGTATCAACAGATTGTAAGAAAGGGGTACAGAATCTGGAAGAGTGGGGAGCCTTGCTCAGAGTCAAAAGTCTGTACGTCTGCAGCACTGGTCTGGGAACAGACATTGCTCTTCTCTGCAGGTGGAAGCCCTGCAGCAGAGGCCACCGCATGTGAGAGGGAAAGGCTGGACTAGTGGTGCTCACCATGCTTGCTCACGCCCCGGGGACCCTCTCTTCTTCAGGACTGCTCTCCACCCTCCCAAACCTCCTGCAGCCTCTTTCTGAACATGGAAGAGTACTGTGGCTTGAGCCGCACCAGGTCCTTGGGGCAACTTTTCCCCTGGGGTCTCCTCAGAACTAAGAAAACGACTAAGATTTTTGTGCTGGTTGAATGTGTTTAACTGGTAACAATTAAAAGCTTCCATTTAATTTTTAAGCTTTTTCTAGTTAAAATCTTATTGTATTGTAACTTTATGGTAGATGATTCTAGAATGATTAAACACCCAGGTTGATTATTCAAGCTTTGTAGTTCTGACTGATACTAGCGTGACCTCTTGACAATGAAGCAAGAATGTGCACAGTGGCTTTGCATGGAGAGTCTGGAGGAGGAGAAAACACTGAATTCAAAAGATTGCTTGGAGATCTCCCACAGCCCCACCAAAAGAAGAATTTATTTAAAACAATAATAATAGGCTACTCTGGGTAACTCAGTGAAGCCCTATCGCAAAACAAGAAGCAGGCTTCGGAGAAGTTAAGTTGGTAAAGCTCTGGCTATGCCGGCGTGAGGACTGAGGTTCGAGTCCTGAGCGCCCGTGCACAGCTCCAGGTGCATCTGCAGTTCCAGCTTAGGGAACCAGAAACGGAGGGAGCCACAGACTAGAGTGGTATGGACAGGTACCCAAGTCCCCACAGTGGACTCATGCTTGTGGCAGAGCTGCTCACGTCCCTAGCATCTGACTAGCTCAGAGTCCTTGCTGAGAGGCCCATGTCTGGGAAGACATTGCTTGCCTAATTTCCCCCCGAAAAGCCACAGTCTAGGACATCGAGGACGGCCATGGGTTTCCAGTGCAGTGGACTAAATGTGTTCAGCGTGGAACAAAAAAGCCAGCTGGTGTGTTTTCTCGACAGAGCGTGGAGGCTTGGGACACAGAGGAGGGCTGACACAAAAGCGAAAGTGGTGGGCACACACCCTGAATCCCAGCAGAGGCGGCGGACCTCTGAGTTCGAGCCCAGCCTGGTCTACAGTGAGTTCTAGGACAGCCAGGGCTACACAGAGAAGCCCTGTCTTTGGGTGGGGGTGGGGTGGGAGGTGTGAAACCTGTCAGTCACAGCAGCCTTCTAGGTCTGCCAATAAAATGAAAGGAGGAGAAGTCTGAGTGGCCAACAGGGCACACACATACAAATGTGCTCTCTCTCTCTCTCTCTGTCTCTCTGTCTCTGTCTCTCTGTCTCTGTCTCTCTGTCTCTCTCTCTCTCTCTCTCTCTCTCACACACACACACACACACACACACACACACACAGCAACAATATCAATATACTGTTTGAAAGTTCAGGGTCATATGTGGCCATCCTGAACCCCATCTGGTGATTGTAAGATCACCCTAACCTGAGTGCCATGCCCCTTCCAGACCCCCCCTAGAGGCTAAGGTGCCCCCCAAGGCTCCAGCCAGCTGGCTGCATATGAACAAGATGTGCCCCGCTGGAGTGGCTACTTTATTTTAAGTGACTCTCTTTTTCCAGGCTGAGTCACTCCTGCATGGCTATAAAAGGCAGCCGAGCAGTGACTAAATGCCACTTGGGTCCCAGCCACAGTTAAGTATTACTACCCTCTACTCCTTCCTTCTTAATTGCCTAACACAGGGGTCTTACTTTACCCCAGGCTGGCCTTAAACTCACAGCAAGGCTCCTATCTCAGCCACCATAGTTCAGGGATTATAGAAAGAAGCCACGGTCAGGGTTTCATCTTTCTTCTGACTTCACTTCCTGTTCTAATTCCTCACCTCCACAAAAGGCTGAAAGGCAAAGATGCAGGGCCATCGCTTCACCCCTAACATTGAAAAGTCTTCCTCCCAACAGACAAAGGGCAGAGGTCTTTCCGCACATCCTGCCTGCTGAAGCACAGAAATCATCAACTACTCTAGTCTCCTTCTACCATGGTGCAAGAGTTCCCTCCACATCCTAGAAGAGACCGGTACTAAACCTAGCATTTTGAAACTGTTGCCCAAGAATGCAAACATCTATGCCTGCAATCCTAGAACTCAGGAGGTGAAAACTGAAAATCAGGAGTAAAGTCTTGACTACATACTGAGTTCAAGACCAACTGCTACCTAAGACCCTGTAAAAGACTGAAAGGCAGGCTAGAGATATGGCTTGGTTGATAGAGTACTTGCCTGCCATGTACTCTCATCCCCATATCTCCATCCCCAGAGCGCATAAAACAACCAGGTGCATGTAATCCTAGCACTTGGAGAGAGATGGAGACGGGGTCCATAAGTTCATAACCAGCCTTGGCTACAAAGTAAGTTACAAGCTAGCCTGGGCTACATGAGAATTTGGGGTGGGAGGGAGGGGAGTGGAGAGCGGGGTGGGAATGAATAACTATGAATCAGAGAAGAACCCAGGCCTGGCTTGGCAAGGGTAAGTTACGACTCTGATCCCTGGAAATGAAAGCCAATTAACAACTGCTATGTTATATTAGGCACAGAGACGATTCCCTGTCACAAACTGGACATGCCAAATCGGACACCAGAGCTCCTGCCCTGGTGGGGGGCAGTAACGACGGATGAGGGGCCCTTGGGGTCAGGGCTGGGGCTTACTCTTCTGAAGACAGGAGCCAGAGAAGGCCATGTTGTGTGTAAACAACACCATGAAGCGATGAGCAGAGTGGGCTCAGCACCCTTAGGAAGCGTGCTCCGGTGAACAAGAGAAAAGTGCCCCGGGGTGGGAGACAGCTCACGGGTAAAGCACTCGCCACACACGCATGAGGACCTGAGCTGGATCCCCGGAACCCACATAAAGCTGGATATGGCCTCCCACATCGGCAATCCCAATGGTCCGGTGGTGAAACGAGAGGCAGAGAAACAAAATTCTGGAAGCCTACAGGACAGCCACCCTCTTGTAGACAGCATAAAACGAAAGACCAGTCTCCAATAAGGTGGAAGGTGAGGACCACCAACACTGAGATTGTCCACACTCATGCCATGAGGTCATGGGAAGTGTACACCTATACTCACAAACGAATGAACACACACACACACACACACACACACACACACATTTATCTTTTTTTTTTAAATTAAGATAGAGAAGAAACACACTGGGGTGAGAAAAGACAATCAAAGAGTGGTCTGAGGGCAGCCCAGCTTTCAGTACAAAGCTGTTTGGTCCAGCCACACACCAAGACAGTTTTAGGGTGGCAGCACTACCCCTCGGGAATATGGCTCTCCTTTTTCTTAGTTGTCCCATTGAAAATGGCTGACACGGTGCAAAGCTGAGCAAAATAACCAGAGTACCCAGGTTCCTTCTAGAAGCACACCAGGCACTGAAGACACTGGTCTAGTCTTTGAAATCACATTCAACTATCAAAGACCTGAAGCAAGGCCTGAGTCACAAGACAATCGGTGGCATGGCTTCTCTTAGAATGTGTGAGGCTGTGCTTCCATCCAAAGCATAGGGAAAACCAAAAACAAACACACAACACACAAATAAGCCAACCAACAAAATGTGTGTGTGTGTGTGTGTGTGTGTGTGTGTGAGAGAGAGAGAGAGAGAGAGAGAGAGAGAGAGAGAGAGAGAGAGAGAGAGAGAGAGAGAAGGAATAAGAAAGTCATGGCTCTAACAAGGCTCCCCAAAGCAGAAGTGTTTATCTACATGGAAGGTTACTGAGCCATCTGTGGCTCATACAGAGAATACTGTCACATGGATCTGTGTATGGTACAAGGAAAGACTTCAGCTGAAGATGCCAGCTATGGGATCCCAGCACTCAGCTTGCCACATGGCCACGGTCTAGTGCCTGGTGGAAGAGATAAGAAACTCTGAAGAACAGGGATAGGATTTCCTCCCCAGGACCCACTGTCTAGCACATGGAAGGCATTCCATAAATATCTACAAAATGATTAACTGTCACTACAAACCACCTCGGGGAATATTTTAAACTGATAACTATTAAATTAGTTTTCTTTTCTTTCTTTTTTTTTAAGTCTCCTAAGCTAGCTTTATGAAGCACAGATCTGTTGCACTTAAAGCATTCTATAGTGTTCTAAGTTAATAACGGTTTGTTTATTTTATTTTATATTAGGTGAGACTGAGCCCACGGCCTTGTGCATATTAGGCAAGCATTTTACTCCTGAGTAATGCCCCCAGTCCTCCTCACTGAGGGATTCTAGGCAAGCACTCTACTGCTGAGCCACATGCTCCCCGCCCTATTTTTACTTACTAGTTTAAGATAGGGTCTCACTAATTCCTTGTCCTGGCCCCCACACTGTCAGATTGATCCACGTGCCATCACAGACCCCATCTTTCCCCTCTCTGCACCCCAGAGGATACTAACTGAACCCCATCCCCACTCCCATCTAAACTCCAGCATTACAATCCTTTAAAGATGTCTAATAGAAGATGCACGTTTAAGTTAGTTGTGGACAGACTCAGGAAGCTAAGGCAGGAATATTGCAGGCTCTGAGAGACAGTCTAGGCTATATAGGGAGACCCTGTCTCAAAATATAAAAGTAAACAAAGCAACTAGAAAGATCAAGGTGCGGGGATGCATCTCAGCTGGCAGAATACTCGCCTAGCATGAATGAAGTTCCTGGGTTCTACCCCCAGCATCACCTAAACTTCAGATGGTGCACACCTGCAATCCCTACACTTGAGAAGTAGAGGAAGGTAGACTGCAGAAGTCTGGAAGACCGCATAAGAAGGAGAAAGCAAGCTGAGCACCGGCACTAATCTCTGACTCCTGACTGCAGGTACAATGGACCCAAGCCGGGCGGTTGGTGGCCCACGCCTTTAATCCCAGCACTCAGGAGGCAGAGGCAGGTGGATCTCTGTGAGTTCGAGGCCAGCCTGGGCTACCAAGTGAGTTCCAGAAAAGGTGCAAAGCTACACAAAGAAACACTGTCTCGAAAACCAAAACCCAAAACCAATGGACCCAATCCCCAGCCCCTGTGGTCAGGTCCTCCCACCACAGCAGACTGTCCCTCCAACTGTAAGTCTAAGTAGACCCTTCCTCCCTTAAGTTGTTTTTCTCGGGTATCTTGTCATGGAAATGAGAAAGTCACTAATGTGACTCCCAACACATTCCTAAGAGAGAAGCCCGGACTCTAGAAGGAGTCATGTCCACTGTCCCTTACAACCCGTGTCAAGAAACACAGAGGTACATCGAAGTCCATAGCAGAGGAAATGAGGTTTTACCGGAAGTACTGGTGCAGTGCCATCTTTGAACACACTGCTGCCTAGCATCGTGGAAAGCAGCATGAGACTCACTGTCCCACACGGTCCTGCAGGGACTTCAGGTAACACCATCCTGACACACCAGAGGCTAGAAGAGCAGGTGGGTCTAACACTGCCCATGTATCCAGCCTAGGCAACGTCTATACTGGGTATCAGCAACTTGCCCACTGCCACATCCCCATGGCTTGGGTGCGGCGTACTCTCTGCCAGGGTGGTGTTGAAGGCATCTAAATAAAGAAGCAGGCATCTTGCCACGCAATCTTTCTGGAGAACTAAGAAATGTCTCAATAAGTGTCCCTAATGTGCCCAGGGGTCATGAGACCCTCCTGAAGACTGTGACACAGTCCCAGCTCACCTCTGGAGTGTTCTTCTTGAATTCTCGGCTCTGCTCAATGAGCCGTTTTCTGGACTGTTCACTCTCATCTTGCCTGTTTGCCAATACTGTTGCGGTGGCATCAAGTTCTCTCTGTGGGGAGATCAAGAAAGGAAAAGAAAGATTATAATTCGAGGTTTCTACCAGGAGGGATCATGTGTGTGTTGATGCTGAACAAGGAGAAGCTCCCGGGAGTCAGTTCATGGGCAGGAAGTGAGACTCGCGGATGTGAAGGACCATAAGAATAATACATCCACCCAGTCCCACAGACACTAGCTCCAGAGAACCAAATTTGCTCAGCATGCTGTGCGGGACAGCATGGCACTGCACAAAGGACTCCTTCCTGTGCTAACAGACATAGAAAGTTTCCCTGCTAAACCACAGTTGGGTCAATGCCCCCACATCTTTCCAGGCAATTCTCCTGAGTTCTGGTCCCCCTGCCGAACAGTATTTCCCCCAAACAGACTCTACATGACTGGCCTTCTACAGTGTGGACCTGGACTTCAGGGAACAACAGCTGGTTTACTTCCACTCAACAAATAGTTCTTGAAAACTTACTCTAGGTCAGGCATCCCAACTGGAATTATTAACCTATTAGTTTGCAAATTCCAAGAAAAAATATCGCTATGTCCTGTAAGCTTTTCAGAGGCACTGTTCACCAAGCATGCCACATGTCCTGGAGTCTGAGGCCCCCAGAGGAGGTTCCCAGAACACTGACTAGGTCTGAGGGCTCTGCTCTGAACAGCAATCAGTCCCCCACCCTGAAGACCATGGGAGAATCTGCCATGAGGAGCTGCCACAGCAGATGGGCCCAGGCTGGAGCTCCAGGCTCACAGCAGGTACACAGGCCACGTGGCTGCCCACCGAACGGCCTGCTGTTCATATGCTAAGTCAAGTGGATTCAGATACTGAACACAGGGAGCAGAACATTCTGTGAGGCATTCAGTAGCTGTTACAAGTGGCCCCTCATCCACAGCAGCTCCCACCACCCTGTTTCTGAGAAAATAAAAAGACCAGGAAGGCCACACACCTCCTGAGGCAATTCATGATTATTTTGAGACAGGGTCGCATGTACCCCAGGCTGACCTCAGACTCATTATAAGGCTGAGGATGACCTTGAATTCCTGATCCTACTGCCTCTGCCTTCCTCCCAACTGTTGGGGTTCCAGGCATGAATTATGCAGTGCTAGGGACAGAACCCAGGACTTCATGCATACTGGGCGAGCACCCTACCGGCTGAGCCATAGCCCTAACCCCCCTGGAACTCTAAGTCTTTAAAGGAGTTGTGCCGGCACCTCCCCAGAGCTGGAGGCACTCGCCTCAGAACATGGAGGAGCAATAGAGGGGAACTGGTGAGCAATAGAGGGGTCCATCCCTCAAAAGCATTCCCAGCTACCACCTGAGTGAGGCTGGGATGGGAGGTGAAAGTCAACCTGCCTTGTAAAACTTCCCAGAGGGATGTGAAGTAGGGGTAGTTACCCCTGCTGAGGATGACCTTTCATTTCTGACCCCCCTACCTCCTCCTTTGTAGTGCTGGGAGTCAAGGCATGTGCCACCACACCGTGTGGCGCTGAGAAGAGACCTAGGCTTCCTGCACTAGGCACTCTAGGACTGGACGGCCTCCTCAGACCCCCGCTTCCTTGTTAGTGGAAACAACCCAGTAGGCTAGAAAGCCATCCTTGGTGACACTTCCCTGGTACCATGATGGTGTGGCTCGTGGCCAGACAAGATGACAGAGAGCTGGAATAACCAACCAGCATGCTGTCAACTTAGAGATCTGAAGACAGTTTAAATGTGGAGAGGGAACTGGGAGGTGGGAGAGGCCCCCATGCCACGCTCTTCCCTTTAGTAGTTCTGGCATTCACACAAATCCCGGGTGAGCAAATCCAAGGAATACTGTGGGCTAGCATTCAAGAACAGATGTCAAAGCTACTGCAGAAAAGAGGGAAACACTGGGCGTTTTGATAGACCACATTTGAAAGTCATCCCAGAGAAGAGGAGGCAGGGGAAAAAGAGCAACCGCCACCAACGTGGGGAAGTGGGATGGAGAGAGAGGCAAGCAAGCAGCCACAGATAACGCAGAAGGCTTGCAAAAATATAAACAATCTGGCAAGGAGGAGGACTGAGACGGCTATATTTAAGCAGCAGAAGAAGTTATAACGGGAGACTTGGAGAAGGGCGGAAAAAAGCCAATATTGAAATATGACAGGAACGGGAGAAGTTGTGTTTCCTTCCAGACACACACACACACACACACACACACACACACACACACACACACACACACACACACGACTTGGAGAAACAGAAAACCAGTGCTGGCTGTCTTTTTCAACAGGGATCCCACTGTCTGTTGTAGAGAAGCCTGGGTCTCCAGCTAGAGGACAAGTGGCTTCTTCAAGTCAGTGGGGGTGTTAAAGGGACTTGTGGGGTTCCAGCCTTCCCAGTTAGTGAGTACATTTGGGGGGATAAAGTTAGAGCATGGGGTTGCTGGGCATGGCAGTATATTCTTGTAATTCCAGCACTCAGGAGGTGGAGGCAGGAAGATCACAAGTTCAAGGTCATCTTCGGCTTCATCTCAAGTTTGAAACCAGTCTGGTCTTCACAAGACTGTGGGTCTCCCCCCCTCCAAAAAAAAAAAAAAAAAAACCCACTTAAACAAAGGGCCAGTGATATGTCTCACTGTAGAGTTCTTACCTAACATGAACGAGGCTCTGGGTTCAAACCCCAATACAAAAATAAAAAAGGTTAGAAAGAAAGCTTAGCTGCTTACCAACTTGTTAGATCTCAACATCCAGATAAAAAGCTACATGTACGGAGCTGGAGAGATGGCTCAGAGGTTAAGAGTACTGGCTGCTCTTCCAGAGGTCCTGGGTTCAATTCCCAGCACCCACATGGTGACTCACAACCATCTATAGTGAGATCTGATGCCTCTTCTGGCATAAAGTCAATAGAGCACTCATATACATAAAATAAAAAAGCCTTGCTTTAAAAAAAAAGCTACATGTAAGAGCGCCCTTAGAAAGGAAGGGGGCGGGGTGTCCCTGGGGGCTTACTGGTCATCCAGCCTACAAAGCAACTCCCAATGTAATGAGGAACCCTGTCTCAAAAAAGAACACGATGGATGGCACCTGAGGGGTGACAGCAGAGGTTGTCTTCTGACATCCACAGACATGTGTACAGAGGGTGAGGGTGAGGGTGAGGCAGGGTGAGGCACCTTCTCACACACACACACACACACACACACCACGACACAAAGAAAATAAAGGGCGTGGGTCAGACTCTCTGATTCTGAGGTCTGCCCCCAGACAGACAGCCTGAGAGGCACAGGTGGCCTGCTGACCAGGAACCCTCCTCCGACATCACCTTGCAAAGCCAGCCCACCTGGGACCACTTGCTGCCAGCGGTCAGGGACGCTGGTCAAGGGTTCCACCTCACTCCTTTTCCCAACCCTGCAGACATATGTGAACTGACATGAGGAGCCGTGTGGAAACCACATTTGGAGACCACGGGGTCTCCAAATTTAATACTGTGCTGCCTCCTGCCACCACAGAAACAGATTGACACGGTGAGCAGGAGATTGAGCCTTCCACCAACCAACGTGTGCAGCTTCCACTGATCCAGACAGGGCTGCTCACATTTTTAAGGCTCTAAGTCAAGTTACTTACAAAAAAAAAATAAAGCATCGTCAAATCTTGGGGGGACGAGGAGGGGTCCTGTCTGTGTTCACACATGGAGGCCAGAGACTGACGGCAGGGATTTTCCTCACTCACTTTCTTTCACCTCATTCTTTGAGACAGGGTCCCACACTGAACCTGAAGTTCCCAGGGAGCTTCAGTGAGACTGGAGAGCTAATGAGCTCCGGAAATCCATCCCCTCGTGTCCACTCCCCAGAGTTGGGGTTGCAGACACACACTGTCACAGCCAGCTTCTAACATGGGTGCTGGAGCTCCAAACGCAGGTCCTCATACTGAGCATCCGAAACTCCATTGGCTGCTCCTTCTGAAGGGGCAGATCTGCATGCTCAAGCTCCAGCGACAAGGTAGAGGGACTAGACGGCTATAAAACGCAAGGCCAATACCGCTTCATTATCTGCTGAGCCTGTCTATTCTCAAAGTGTCAAATACAATGACGCACTAATAAGAGAATCTAACGTGTTGAGAGGAAGGGGAGATGAGGGACCGAAATACAGAATCATCAGCCCATGAGTCACAGGTCACATGGAAACAGGAGCACAGAGTCCCCACATCTGAAAGTTATTAAGATGCAAAAAAAGGAAAAGCTGGAACCAACAGAGCTGCCTGTGAACAGCGTTATTTGGCATGGCCACCAATGAATGATTCTGTGGTGGTTTTTAAAAACAGAAAACCAACCAACCAACACATTTTACATGGACCCAAAAATGCTATGTGGGACAGTATGGTCAACAAGGACTACTTAGTCAAAATCAGCCGATCACAAACAGACCTTACCCTGTAAAAAGACCATCTCTCCACGTGCTAGCCAGACTCTGGCAATTTGCAGAAGGAAGCAGAAGAAACCTGAACTGTGTTCACTCTCAGGAGGGACTAGTGAGGAACAGACTTTCTCTGAAGGGTGTACTCGTTGGCTGTTTCTTGGGAAAATGGGAAGGTATTAATTTTTAAAATCCTGCCATCCAGGTTCAGTAGCACAGGCCTTTAGTTCCAGCTACTTGGCAGGCTGAGGCAAGAGGACCATTTCAATTCAGGAGCGAGCTCAAGGCCAGCTTCAGCAAAGCTCATCTCTGGGGGTGTGGCCTATCATTAGAACACTCCCATCTTTTGCCCAACAGCTGCAGCTCATGCAAGGTACCCACTGGCCAGTGGGGACAGGGAGAGGAGAAGAGAAGGCAGTCATGGCAGCTACAGCCATTCACAGAATACACCCAGCCCAGCCAGACAGCCCTGCGAAGGCAAGACAGGGGAACCCTAAGTCTCAGGTTGACAAGGCTGGCAGTATGCACGTGAACTCAGAACCTGACACAGCCAACAAGGTGGAAAGCACTGGAAATGTCACTGAGAAGAGCAACACGGGCACCTCATACAGAAACTGTTTTCTGTTTTAAAGTGGTGCCTCCCTCCCCGGATGACAGGGTCCAGGGTGAAACTCTGGCTTGTGAACCACACGGCCCTTGAGCAGTATGACTTCTACGGCACCTCTTGGTGCTCTGCAGTCAAGCTATGGGTGCCAAGCCGGGAAGGGAAGCTAGGGAGTGCTCTCTTCATCCCCTGAGGCCATTCCCCCGGCCAGAGAGTCCCTGCCCTCCTCAGGAGTGCTTCCAAAGACATGGCCAACACTCAGGATCATCAGGGAGAGCAGACGGCTGCTGGCATGCCCCTTGAGTGTGAGCGCGCGCGCGCGCGCGCGCACACACACACACACACACACACACACACATACACGTCCCCCCCTCTGGGGGACAGAAATGTGACTCTGAACTCTGAGATATTTTATCTCTGTTTTTGACAGGCCTCAAAGGGTTCCTAACAGTTCCAAGTTTCTCTGTGTGGGGATTCCAGCCTCCTGGCCAGGTAAAGACACATTTAAAAGTAGACAAACCAAAGACTACCATGTAATGCCTGGCCTATCTCAAAGCACCTGGAGCTGGGCATGGTAGTGCATGCCTATCATTTCAGCACCTTGAAGGCTTAGGCAGGAGGGTTGAAGGTTGGAGCCAGTATAGGCTAAATAAGGAGCCTATCCAAGAAAAAAGAAAAAGAAAAAGGAAAAGAAAGAAAAGAAAATTACACAGGAGAGGATGTTTAAAATAAGTCTTAATGGCTGCTGAGATGGTTCAGCAGGTAAAGGCATTTGCAGTCAAAGCTGATAGTCTGAGTTTGGTCTTTAAGATCCACATAGTGGAAAGAACCAACTCTTGCAAATTGTCTTCTGATCTCCACACACATGCCATGGCACATGCAAACACACACAGAGTGAAAATGTAATAGTAAAACTTTAAATGAGCCTTGAGATCACCAATGATGACTTTGCTTGCCCTAAGAGCATGCTCCTTCCTTCCTTCCTTCCTTCCTTCCTTCCTTCCTTCCTTCCTTCCTTCCTTCCTTCCTTCCTTCCTTTTTTTTCTGTAATAGGAATGTGTCTTCAGGGCTCCCCACTTCTGCTGAGGCTCATTCTTCCTCAAGCCCCCAGGAACAGGCCTTCGTATACTACTGACCAGGTGGTCCACTGGGTGGGTCTCCTTAAACCTATAAAGGAGTCTCCGACCATTGAATCCTCTTGGCAAGTCAGAATCACCGCCCTGAACTGATACATCAGCAATACAAGCAAAGTGTTCTTTTTGCATTATCACTATCTTTTTTTGTTTGTTTGTTTAAGTTGTGTGTGAGTCAGTGAACAATTTTCGGGAGTTGGTTCTCTCCTTCTACCATGTGTGTCCTGTGGACTGAACTCAGGTCATTAGTCTTGGTTGCAAGCACCTTTACCCACTGAGTACCTTGCTGACTTAAACTCTCCCTTTAATCTGAGAACTGATTTCAGATAATGTCCCCTTAGAGACTGCCTGTCAGACCCATCAGAACAGCTACAACCCACAGAGGAATTGTCAATGGCATTGATGCAAGTAAAAACTGAGCTGCTGTAGGCACAGAGGCAGGCCTCCAGGATGACTGCACAGGCGGTTCTCCCGTACTTAAGCTCCAGTCACAAAGGAGTGAGGACTCGGGACCCGGCCCCCTCAAATCCCTGTAACCTCTCCTCGCCCCCACTCAAAAACATCTGCCTGGGGATAGAGGTGTGGTTCAGCATTAGAGCGTTTCCCCAGGAAGGGGCCACGGACATCGTCAGCAGTACATGGCCTGTCTAGAATCCCCCAGTCAGGGCCTGAGAGCTCTGGCCTAGAATTCCCTAGAAAGGGACTGGGGCAAGGCTCTGCAGGAGCACCCTGACCCAGAACCCACCAGTGAGGAGCCGGGGGTGAGGCTGAGCAGCAGACCGCTGGCCCAGCATGTGAGGCCCTGGGTTCCACCCCCAGCACTGCAGAAGGAATGGATGAATGGATGAGTGAGAAGTCCTTCAGTAAGTGACCTGGGGAAACCCTGGACAGGAACTTGGACTCCTCCCTCCCTCCCACAGCCTGTGGTAGTTGTGGTCTGCTGGTGTCCCCTCTCTGGAGATTAATTAAGATAATGCAACTCTCAGTTCAGGGCGCAGTAACCGTTACATCAAGGTTAATTTCTCTTTACTAGCGAAGCCACACACTTGGCCTCAGCCCTGGATTCACTCCGCCACCAGCATCCTGGACCAGGGCGGGAGCTCTGGAGACTGGCAGATAAACCAGAAGCCAGGCAAGCTGAGGGGAGCGCTGTGGAGAAGAGAAAAGGAGACAGGCAGGAAAGATGACAAGACAGGAGGAAATATGCTGGTGGGAAAGGTGGGAAAAGTCAGGGAAGAGAGCAAATCCTTCTGAAGGGAAGGCACTTGGGTTTCTGGGAAGGGCCTCCATCTTCACTGGTGCTGGGCATGGGTGGGCTAAGTGTTCATTCTCTCAGAGCTTACCCAGAACTGTGCTCTGTGTGACAAAACACAGACAACTCCAGGGCCAGCAGTGGACAAGAACGTAGCATCTGGAGAGCAGCAGCCAGCCAGGCTTCCATGTAGAAGGGTCAAAGGGGCTGGGAGGGGCAGGCAAGGGTCAGACAGCAGCAGGTGTGTGCGTCTACTCAATGAGAAGTATAAAAATTACCTCTCTAAATATGCACACCCACAGGAATCAAGCTATCCACTGCAAATACACACACACACCTGCTTACAGAGGTGTAGGATTTCTACAGAAAGCTTTACAGGCGCAAAACCTCTTGCACTAGAGAAAGACGACACTTAGGGTGACACTTCTAAGGATTAGGGAGTCCCTCCAGGGCCACGCTGTTACACACTTGGGTTGCATATGCATGTATGTGTATGCATGTGGAGGTCTAATGCCAACCCTGGGTACTATTCTCCAGGTACTGCTGCCGCCCCCATGCCCTCTCAGTGGCCTGGAATTCACCAATTAGGCAAGACCAGCTGGCCAATGAACCCTGGGATCCTCCTCTACCTCCCCAAAATAACAAGTATGTTTCACCACAACCAGTTTTTTTGACATGGGCTCTGATGATCAGGCTTTCTCCCTAGCCCTGTACCTATACATTTTTTACTAACATTTTAAAAGCAAACATTTATTTATTAACAAGTACACTTTGCCCCCCTACTAAGGCCTGGGCTTGAAAGCACTGACAAGGACCTGGGGACACCTCCCTAACAGCATGGAATTGATCCCCAGTGTAGGAGACCACGGGGACTCTTCATGGAGCACAGATAGACCAATGGTGGCCTTTGTTTGGATCCCCCATGTAAACCTTAATGTTTCCACCTACTTTGTATGACTTTAATTCAAGAAACAGGTACGACCTATTTCCAACTGCTTTTCTGGGGCAGGGACTTCATCACTGGGTCCCTCACCCCAGACATCGGCTACAGTCATAGCTCTAGTCTCCTATTCTGTGATGTCAGACAAAGGATCATAGTGGGCAACCCTGTGTGCAAGCCACAGGACTACAGAATCAGGCTGACTGCCAACGACCCTAAGGGCATCTGGCAGTGGTAAAGACGGAGTTGTTGGAAAGGGAGACCCACACCAGAACAGCTTGGCCAATATCCACCTGTCCTAGGAAACCCTCTGATCCTACAGGCTGGAAGGAATCGGACTGGCGATCAACATGGAGCCATGGAGGAAAAGGGACAAATGGATCTGAAAGACGGGCTGCCTAAGGGGACACCAAAGCAAAACAAACAAACAAACACAAGAAACTTCCTCATATGGTCTGACAGCACCCAGCAGCGAGCGGGTCTACACTGTGTTTACCTCATCTCAGGGGCACACCATGCTCCTCAGCAAACCACAGTAAGAAAGGGTGCTGTGGGCGGCTGACGTGGCTCAGTGGCAACAGCGCTTACTTACTGTCAAGCCTATGACCTGATCTTGATCCCCAGGTCTTCCAGTAGAGAACTAATTCCACAAAGTTGTCCTTGGATCTCCACATGTATACCATGGAACACAGACAGACATACACAGTGCGTAACACAATAAACAAATGTAGAAAATGGAATTTTTTTCACTTCATGAAGGATAATTTATGGACTCCAAGTGCCTTGTAAGAAGGCATTCAACTTGAGCTCCAGAACCAGTCTGAATGCAAACACCTTGCACTTGCTGGCGGCCTTCAGCAAGCCACCTCACCTACAGGATGGGCATAATGCCCCGAAGCTCCTCCCAGAGAAGGGTGGAAAGGTCTAGTGAGACATTCATAGTCCAAGAGGTGTTCGCTGTGGCTGTCACACCTGTTCCCTAGTGCCCCACAGATACTTGCAGAGCGGCAACAAACCCCAAACTTAGTAAGAGTGGTACTGCATGCTTGAGTCTGTGGAGAGAGTTTAGTTGGTAAAGTGTTAGCTTGCATGTGACCATTAGTGCTAATTGTCAACTTGACAAAAATTTCAAATTGCCTAGGAGATGGGCATCTTAGTACGCCTGTGTGGGACATCTTGATTGCATTAGCTGTGTTGGAGAGGCCAGCACTATTCCCTGGCTGGGATCCTGGACTGTACAGACGGAGAAAGAACTGAGCAGCACATGCATCCATCAATCTCTGGCTCTCGCTATGGATGTGATGAGACCAGCTGCTTCCGGTTCCTGTTGTCCTGACTTCCCAGTAATAATGGACTGTACCTGGAACTGTGAGCTAAAATAACACCTCCCTTTAAGTTGTTTGTACAAGGGTATTTTATCACAGCAACAGAAAAAGAAACTAAGACACCATGCAAGCATGAGTCCCTGACTTTGCCCCCCAGAACCCATATTTTCTAAACCGCTGCTCATGGTAGCATGTGCTTGTAGTTTCACTCTCGGGGAAGGCAGAGACGGGAGAATCCCCGGGGCTAGCCAGCCTAGCCTACTCTGTGAGCTCTGGGCCATACAAGCCTTTCTGTGAATCCCTGAGACCGGGAAATTTCAAGAGACCCAAGCTTTGGAAGGTTTTAGTTTTGTTTTTCCCCCCATCACAACCACCACCACGCCAGTGCAAAAATAAAAAGTGCAGCCGCATCTGACAAGCCTTGCACCACATACAATACCTGCCAGACTCTCCGACAGTGAGACGTGAGAGACAGCAGCATCTCAGGGTGAATAAGGAAACAGACAGAAGAGCAGACAGCAGCGTTCTAAGAATCAGTGTCAGGCAGGGAGGAGAAGGCAGCCTTCTATCTGCACAGAAGGGGTCCTGCTTTACAGGTCACCTGAACAGTATGAATCGCCCGGTACAGGGCAGCTTCTGAAATGTCCATTTCAAACACTGTTCTCTGGGCGCAAATGCAGCAGCCTAACTTCTGTCTTCAGAGACTTTGGGCTCCAAACAGGGGTCATCTTCCAGCTGCCCACAGGGCCTTCCTGACCCTCACCAGGCCTCCACCATACCACCCAAGGTTGAATCTTGATGTCTGATGATCTCTGTCTGGAGATCAGTTACTTTCTCCCTAGACTGTTATGTACCTGGGCTAAAGAGGAAATGTCCCCCCAACCCCTGGGTGGGTCTAGTGTACTTTGTCTCCTGTGTCCCCCAGGCCACAGCACCCACTGTCCCCAGCAGGGCCCAGCCTAGGAAACATGGTGTTGTGGACATTGCCACTCCCGTGGGCCTTGAGATGAACCTGGGAGAGAAGCAGCCTCAAGAGCTTCATTACTCTGGTCTCTGATAAGGAAACAGATCCCATACACATTCAACCAGTTACTGTCTGGGACATGCTTCCTCCAACTTCCTCCAACAACTGTTGGGGAGAGGCTTCCTCCCAGCTCCCTCTGCTTGGACCATTCAGAGTTGTTTTTATACTCAGAGTACATTCTGAGTCAGATTCGATACATTATTCACTTAGTCACTGATAGGACATGCTGCCCACCTAGATCACACAGTGCACCTCAGTGTACTTGAAAAGATCAATGGAGGGCTAAGGATGGAGCTCAGTTGGTAGAGTGCCTGCCTACCATATATGAAGCTCCAAGTAGGATCTCCAGCCCTGCATAAACTGGGCATGGTGGTACACAGCTGTAATCTCAGTACTCAGGAGACTGAAACAGGAGGAAAGTGGTTTGATGCCAGGCTGGGCTATGGAGTGAGAGATTGTTGTGTTGTTTTGTTTGTTTGTTTGTTGTTTTGTTTTGTTTTAAATAAGAGGGCCAGGGAGATAGCTGGTCTACTAGTATGGGTGTCACCTGCGGTGCCTGAGAACCTGCACTCAATCCCCAGGATCCACATGATGGAAGGAGAGAACCAATTCCATATACATGAGCTCACTCAGGCTGCATGGTGCTCCAGCCAAAGCAAAGACCGTAGACTCAAACTTCTGCAGGATCACAGGCCTGAGAGCTTTTTAGAGGGCCGACAACATAGTAACTGGACTCAAGGAATGAAAGTGAGGGAGACAGGCAGCTGAAGTATCTAAACTGCAGTTCCCAGCAGGTGCACAAACAGAAATTAAGTCAAGAGCTCAGGTTCTCTGGGCTGGGGATGTAGCTTAGTTGGTAGAGCAACTGTCTAATGTGCACAAAGCCCCAAATTCAGCCTCCAGTGCTACATAAAATGAGCATGGAGGTACATGCCTGTTGTCCCTGCACTTGGGAGATAAAGATGGGAGGATCAGAAGTTCAAGGTCATCTTCAGCTATATAAGGCATTTGATGCCAGCCAGGGGTATATGGGGCCCTGTCTCAAAAACACACAAAACTGCTTTGCCTTCTTAGTAGCAATAACCTCACGTCAAGGATCAGAAGTCATACCTGACGAGGGGAACACAGAAAGTGTTGGTTCTGTCAGTCCAGAAAACTCTGTGGACAGTGTTGGTTTTATGGCCTTCCAGGTTCTAAGGGTCATGACAGAACCCGGTACAGTGCCTGTCTAGCATATAGGAAGCCCTAGGCTTGATCCCCAGCACTGGGAACGGTGGTACATAACAATAATCCCAGCAGACACTGGTGCCCATTTTGTGGGCAGGAAACTGAGGACCAGATAAGTGTGAAGCTTTGTCTAGATCCCACCAGGAGGGAAAGGACTGGATATGTTTGTTGCCCAATTTGTGTCTGTGGGAAACCCACCCTGCCTCTTCCCCATGCTCAGACCCAACTCAGGAAACAAGAACGGGTGAGTAGGTCATCTTTGAGAAAATGAGGCAGGCAGAGGGAAGCCATTGTGTTTTAATCTCAAAATAATCACACCACTGCCAAGAGGACTAACCCTGATCTCATCTAGGCTGGCAGAAATGTTTTCCTCCTAAAGTATTTGTTTCAGAAATAAGCCTTTAATTTGAACACTTTGGGAGCCAACATTTCTGTCTGTTGAAAATATTTATCTCCATTGTTTGGCAGGAATCAATTTGTTAGGGCATCAGCCACTCTGGCAAAGGTTCCCTGCTACTTCCCTGGGAAAACGCTGGCGGCTAAGCTGCCTTGCAGCTAGCGCTCTCTCTCTCTCTCTCTCTCTCTCTCTCTCTCTTCTCTCTCTCTCTCTCTCTCTCTCTCTCTCTCTCTGCCCTGCCACAAATATCTGTCAACACAGACCCAGACTGTGAATCGAAAAATATAAAATAAAATAAAAAGGAGCCACCTGAAGCATGCATGCTAGGATAGATAGGTTTTGGAGGTCTTTGGAACAAGCTTGCTGAGCGATTGGCTGCTGATCACTTTCAGGCTCTGAACAGGCTGTATCCCTTCTTCT
Organism: Peromyscus leucopus; assembly: GCF_004664715.2. Taxonomy (NCBI): domain Eukaryota; kingdom Metazoa; phylum Chordata; class Mammalia; order Rodentia; family Cricetidae; genus Peromyscus; species Peromyscus leucopus. The sequence goes on from NC_051082.1 coordinate 27,940,066, forward strand.
TCAAGAAGCACAACACTTAGGAATCTGTTTTCTCACATAGCCCCCCTATCTTAGAATAAAAATTGTGTGCGCCCATGTGTGTGAGTACGCGAGTGTGCTTGCACTGCAGTAGTGTGAGTACTGGCCTTCACTGTAGTTCCTAAGGCCCTGTCAACCTTGTTTTCTGAGATAGGGTCTCTCAGTGGTCTAGAGCTCCTCTAGTAGTACAGGCTGGCCGTCCAGGGAGCCCCAAGCGTCTGCCTGTTCCTCTCTAGTCCTAGGATTACAAGTATATATCACCATGCCCAGCTTCTTTAAAAACAAAACAAAATATGGATGATGGATGCTGAACTTGGGTCTTCCTGCTTTTTTTTCTCCCCAGCCCATACAGCCTCATTTCTTGGGAAGCTAGACAGGACCCACACAAAGCATTGTAAATACAGAAAGCACCAGGCGTCTTGGGCTCAAGGCAGGCCCTGCTCCATCCTGGAGCTGGCTGCTCCTCTGGATGAGAACTAAGGCATTTCCCTAAGACCGTTAAGCTTCAGTTTTCTCTCCTGTAAAAACACACAACCAACTGGACCTCCCAGAGTGGCTAGAAAACTATATGACCTCAAAAGAAGCCAAACCTTGCATGATGGTACACATTTGTCATCCTACTTGGAAAGCTGAGGCAGGGGGATCAAAGCAAGACCAAGGCCAGCCTGGACTAGGGTACCAAGTGCCAAGCCATTCAGGTCTACACAGAGAGCAAGATCTTGTCTCAAAAAACAAATCAATATGATAACTATAATCATCAATCAGGAGATTGAAGCAAGAGGGTTATCAGTTCTAGGCCAGACCTGACATAGAAATTTCCAGGACAGCCAGGGCTACATAGCAAGACCCAGAACAAAAGGCAGGCCGGAGAATTGAGATTCCAAAGCCAGCCTGAACACAACAGCGGACACTCACAAGACCCCGGGCTTGCTCCCCAGCACTGCAGAGAGAGCCAACGGGGAAGAAGGGGAAGAGTCAAGAGTTGCAGGGAGTGGGGTGCTTGAGAGATGGGTTGTGAAAGTGAAAGCCAACGACGCAGTTACAGGTGAAGTGCTAATAACTTCATTTTGAAACTGTTGGATTAGGTGTGTGTGTGTGTGTGTGTGTGTGTGTGTGTGTGTGTGTGTGTGTTTAAATCACAGCTGTGCCTTGCACCACAATCCTCCCTGTAGCTGTGTTCTCTTCTCACATTTTAATTAGCAAATAAGAACTCTGAAAGGCTCTCACGATGTCTCTGCCTGGAGTTCTGAGTCTAAGTGAAAAGACGACAAGCGGCCCCCGGAGAAGCCAGACTTGAGAAGACATCTATCAACCCCCAGCCTGAGTTCATGGGGAACTCAGACTCAGCCAAGACGTGCCACCTCTGAGCCATTTGAACCACCTTTGGCTTTATTTTCGTGGTTAATTTTCAAGATTTTCAGGGCCGTGTTTAGCAAGCCACCTTATCCTGCCCTTGGGTGAGAGCTACTGTTAGCCAGGTGACCCCCAAGAGTAGCTCACACAGAGCTGGGTCACAAGTGATTCCTGCCAACAGTGTGCTGGCTGCCTGTCGTGCAGTCTGGATGTTGGGAACAACAGGTCAGGCTGTATGCCGGGCCCTGGTGCCTAGCGCAGAGAAGTAGCCTTAAGAGGCCATTTTAATCCTCAGCAAGCGTCGTCGATAGCCAAGCTAAACATGTGCCTGAAAGTGCTGCTGCCCATCTACCCACAACAGTCTCCAGGACACAGCTGTTACACCCCAGCTTCTCCACAGGTTGGAGGGCCTACCTACAAGCACACGAAGCTGGCTAATGAGCTGCTGCCACCGTCTGAACTTGCCTAAAGGACGGAGACGACAATTCCCGAGACCATTCCTACACACTCTCGCTGCCACACAGCGGGGAAGGGGGGGTGTCCGATACTGACTCAGGCATAGCCAGTGCTATTCCATCTGAGGTGACCCCACATCCTAGGTGCCTCTTCTGTACCCCCATTACCAAACACAGCTCCTTGAGGCAGGAAACTATATTCACTGCAATTTGCTCCTTGGATTAGGGATGTGACTCAGTTGTTAAGAGTGTTTGCATGAAACCCTGAGTGCATTCCTAGGACTTCATAAAGCAGGTGTGGTGGTGCATACCTGAAATCACCACACTGGGGAACTGGAGACAGGGATCAGGAGTTCAGACATCCTAAGCTACATGGTCAGTGAGTTGGAGGCCGGCCTGTGCTACATGAGACCCTGCCTTGAAATCCAAAAGACTGAGCAGAAGCTAACTGCTAGGTTTGTTCCTAGCAGACCCACTCCTAAGGGGTCTGTCTGCGAACAGGCTTCTTCCTAAGATTCCTGTACATCTGAATGACACTTAGAGCATGTTGCGAACAGCAATATCCTGGTCTGTCCCGTGGGAAGGTCTGAACTGGAGGTGTCTAATGGGATTGTGAAGGGCCCACCTGACCCTACAAACAGCAAAAGGCTGTGCTGCTTCCAAAGGAAGTCTACAAAGACGGATGGATGTGAACGGGGATCGCACGAGTTCAGAGGATCACCTCGGAGGGACAGCCTGTGGCCCTGACATTTGGGCCCTCCTCTCTTTCCACCTAGCTCATGAGCTGCCTTATTTACATGCTGGACTTCCTGAAGGGAACCAAGGGCCCTCAGAGCACTCACAATGCCGACAAGGCTCGGACATCTCTTAGGAAGAAAGACCCTGAGAGGAGCTGCGAGAGGTGTGGACGAGGACTTCCGCTGAGAGTGGAGTGGGGAAAGTGCTTCCTGCTGAACATCGGAGAAGACAGGAAAGCAGCAAAGGAAGCCAAGTGGCTAGCTGCAGCCCCAAGAACGGGAAGGAGGGAAGATTCCAGAAGGCAGGGGTGATAAAAATAGCTGCTCTGTCAGTTTACTGACTCATCTTTTACGTCCCTTGTGGTTTTGAATCCCCGTGACAACTAACGCAATGCTGTTCGCCTGCTCCACCACTGCGCATGCCGACGTTCACAGGTACAGCCAGTGGGCCAGAAGTACAGCAAGACCTCACAAAAGCACAGAGGCCGCCGCTCCCACATATCCTGACCCCCTTGGGCTGTCAGTGGGCCCCCGGTCGCAGGGTCCTGCCATTTTAAAGTCCTGGGGCTGTATCTGTCCTGTGACAAGGGAAGGTCTGTCTCTGTGTCCCCTCCTCTTCCTTCCCACCAGGGGGACCACCAGGCCAGGTCTGCTTTTCATTTGTTTTTTTTTTTTTTTTTTTTTTTTTCAAATGTAGAAAACTCTCCAATTTATTCACAAACTATGATTAGAATTATTTATCATGATCCACCATGGTTTGCTTTTAAACAAGAAGGTGCTGGGGTCTCTGGTGCCATCTTTGCTAATGAACCGAGAAAGGCAGGAGGTAGAGAAGACGCCCCCTGTGACCCCGAAGCTTGAGAGGCAGACGCCAGATTGTGAATTTATGATCAGCCATAGAGTGGAGCACACCTGTAGTCCCAGCATTTTAGAGGTGGGGGCATACAGGCCAGGAGTTCAAGGCCAGCCTGGGCTATATAAGACCATGTTTCAAAGACAAACAAGACTGGTTTAAAAATAAAGTAAAACAACCAACAGCAACAAGGAAGCCCACAGGAATACAGACCAGAGCGAGAAGCTGCAGCTCAGGGAGGATGTGGGCAGCTGGAGGACCAAGACGAGGGCACGGGACCCAGACTTGACACTGTGTGTGCAGGTCGCTGGATGTCTACTGTTCTATTACCCCCACCTTATCACTCATCCATATTTGTTTTTAAGTTGTTTACTCTGTGCGCATACAGATGTCTGTGGGCATGTACGGGACATGTGCAAAAAGTCAGAACACTACTTGCAAGAGTTTGGTTTTTGCTTTTCTACCCTGTGGGCCCAGGTGTTGAACTCAGGTCCTCCAGCCTGCGGTAGAGGAAGCGCCTTTACTGCTGGACCGTCTGGCCAGCCCTTCCACCTCGTTTTTTGAGCTAGGTCTCTCACTGAACCTAGAGCTCATGGACTGGCTAGGCTGGCTCCCTGGGTCCACCTCCCCTGGTTCTGCAGTCCCATGCCCAGCATTTTACGTGGGGGCTGGGGATCCAAACACTCAGGTTCTCCTGCTTACATTGCAAGCACCTGAATTATCTCGCAGCCTTCCATCTTAATCTTGATGAGTGGGCAGCAGCCACGAAATACAATTCACAGTGACATCAGGCCCCAGGAAGGGGAAGAGCCAAACCCAGTCTCTAGCAGAATCTTGAACCAGCTTCAGGGAATAAAGTTAATAGGGGAAGTGGCCCCCAGACGAACAAATAGGATCCAGTGAGATGGAACTCAGCCTGGCACTGAACAGTGGTGGGAACTCCCCATCCCTGCGGCTGCCAGCTTTTGTTCTGGTCTCTTCCTTGCCTTAAATGTTCCTGGGGCTCCCAGAGCCAGTCGGCAGCTGACCTGTCAAATCTGACTTCTGGAATAAAAATGAAAAGGCCAAGTGGCAGCCGTAACATGGAATTTCCTTGTTTTTATTAGTTTAAGGCTCTTAAAGAATAACTTTTACATTGGGGAAAACTTCTCAAATATGTACTACTTGAAACTCAGCTCTGGTTACCTCTCACATGTTTCCAATCACTCCCCTTGCCAAGTCCACTAGTTATCAAAACACATTTGTGGTTTAGAGCGGGGGAGGTGTTCCCCCACTAGGACTGCATCTGCTCCCCCCCCCCCACCTCATCCCCTGTATCCCTGACCCCTAGGGGCTGCCAGAGAGGCCTGATCCAGGGAACAAGGTGAGCAACGGTTCCTCTCAGGTGGGACTGACAGAGTAGGGAGGGCTGTGTGATTCACCTCAGCAGAGCCGCCACAGCTGCACCTAGGTAAGGATTTGGGGCTTTCTAAAAATAAATAAATAAATAAATAAAAACTATTGATAGGGCCAGGCATGGCAGAAAATACATGTAATCACAGCACTTGAGAAGTGGAAGCAGAAAGATCACAAATTCAAGGCCAGCCTGAGCAACTTAGTGTGATCTTAATAACAGAGAAAGAGATACAGCTAAGTGGCAGAGTACCTGCCTAGTGTGTGGGAGCACTGGGCCCAGAACTTAAGGGGCAGGGTGATGACTTAGCTGGTATAGCACCTGCCTTCCAAGTATCAGGCCCTGAGTTCAGATGCACAGAACCATGTAAGATGTCAGGCAATCAACAGCACCCCCAATGCTAAGAGATGGGAGGCACAGACAGGATCCTTGAAAGCTCCTGGCCACCCGGTGAAGATCCAGGACAACGAGGCACTCTATCTCCAACAAAAGGTGGAAGAAACCTGAGGCTCAACGCCTAGGCTGTCCTCTGACCTCCACATGTGTGCATGTATTTGCTCTCACAGGAGTGCGCGCGCACACGCACACACACGCACACACACAAATGAGACACTTCTACCCTTAAAGGAAGGTATAGAACGGAGGTGAGAGGCACTGGCTGAAAGAAAGCTGCCTCTGAGACATGACTGTACTATTACTGGAGCTCAGGGCAATGAACTATGAGCTGTAAAAGGTATGGAGTATGCTGAGTGTCCTCGGGTGAGAAACAGGGTCTGTTAAGTTTCTGGTTCATACCAGAATTTGTATTTTCCCTATCAAGACAAAAATAGTACACAGATCCTCTAAAACAAATAAGAAAACTTCAAATTGAGTTTGTTAAGGATAGACAGGCTCCAAATTTCCCAGAAGGAGAAAAAAAAATTTATTTTTAATCAAGCTGATTTTTTCATTTGAAACCTGTTAATTCCATGACTGAGAATTCATCAAGTTTCAGACTAGAATTAATTTTAGCAACGCTTTATACCAAAAATACTAGTAGCTGTGGCTGTGTGGTTGGCCTTGCTTCACACACTGTCACAGTGACATCTGAGTGTGCTGTCCCTCCAGACAGAGAGACAGAGCTGACAAAGACAGTTCTGAAGAGGCTTCCGGGTCCCAAGAAACGGAGCTGTCAGAAATGAAAGCCACAGCAACAATCTGGTCGCAGGCCTTCCTGCGCGCCCTCCCCTTAGGACAAGACTGTCGTCCCACACCACCACTGGCCCTCCCTGATGCCGGGGTGGGATCTTGGGCGTGTGGAAACTGTTCTCGCCGCCGGTCTGGTGCTTCCTTCTTCACACACCTGCTGCTGCTCCCTTGCTTCCCGCATCCCAGGCTCCACCCACAAGGATCATTCCAGTTTCTGCCGGAAACTGACAGTTTGTGACTTGGACTCAATGGTTAGTCTGGTGATAAGAAAAGAACTCAACTCCCAAAACATCAGTCTGTCCCCTTACGTCTGTCACGTCAGCTTCTGGCCTCCACATCCATGTGCCCACACATCCATGTAACCCACACTCACACATGCACATACACACAAACACATACATCTACTACTCCCCCACCCCATGCCCCCACACACATACAAAATGACTAGCACTGAAGAAAGCTACTGGGATCTGAGGGAACAGCTAAAGTTTAAACATTTTGTGTTTGATTCTGCATTGCTCAGGCACTCCGTTCATTAAAACCTGGGCTGTAATTCATGTCTACAGATTTGAATGAAATTCTCATCACGCCTTGCCTAACTTTGAGGAATTACAATACTGCTATAATTGTGAGGTAATTTAAAAAAAAAAAAAACCCACACACAACTGCACATCAGCCACATCCTAGCTGGTGGCCCAGCAGCCCCTGTATCACTTTTGGGGTGCAGTCATTGCTGTGGCCCTACAACAGCATGGGCTCCGGAGCAGAGAGATTGTCATTTATTTACAAAGTCTCCAAAGCCTCCTGATCTTAACTTGAATATATATTTCGCACAGTACCAAAACTTTTAAATATCTACAAGAAGATTTCATTTTTATAGGCAATAAACATTAAATCTAAAGGACTGGAACATAAAAAGTGCTTTAATACCATATAAATCACCTTTCCTGAGACAGACGAAATCTCCGAAGGTTTTAAGGACTGCTATATAAATTTTTATGGCAAATTATCTACACAGAAATTATCTGCATGGGATGCACTTTCCCTTCCCCTGCTCATCTGCATATTGCTGACAATCTTCGCCATCACGGTGGCCAATCCAATCTGAGAGGGTCGGGAGGCAGAGAACGCCAGAGCCGACGCTGAATGCATACTTTCTGCCCATTACTGATACAAGCTGGGTCCACACGGCCCCCTACAAGTTCTTGGCCCAGGAGTGGCTCGGGCTCATGGCTCAGAGGATGAAAAGGACAGTCACCTTGGCCAGGGGGTGTAACACAGTTGATGGAGCGCTTCCCCAGTGTGCAGAGCCCTGTCTTCCATCTCCAGCTCGGCACACATGGGGCCTGGTGGCCCAGGCAGGGGGGGCAGGAGAACAAAAAAGCTCAAGGTCATCTTCTAGTACATACGGAGTTCAAAACCAGCTTGGGCTCCATGGGATCCCATCTCAAACAAAAAACAAAAAGGAAGGGAGGGAGGAAAATGGGAAGGAGAGAGGGAGAGAGAGTTCGGAAAGGTGGGTGACAGACCAGACCCCAAACTTACTTCTCACTGAGCTTCTCTTGGCACACTGGCCACTCAGCCTAATTGTGAAGCCCGGGGACTAGTGTTTCCAGAACTTTCCATCTGTACAGCTCTAGAAGTGGTACTTCCAGAGCTTTCCTGTGCATGAGGCAAATATTTCACATGATTTTTGTTTTCTGGGGTTAAAATATACAAAGAAATCCCCAGTGAGAGCATAAATTAGGATAGTTCTATCAGAAGGCAAAATATGACATTAATCAGCATTTTATGATATTAGCAAGTTATAAAATTTACAACCTGTCTGAAGAATACAAGAAGAGCAAGCGTTTTTTAGTTCCCTATTTGAGCTATTTTCTAGTCACAGAAGAAGGGAAACTAGCAGGCATGTCGGCTTTCAGGCCTGCAATTAATCTTCACCAGCTGTGAGAAGCAGGGGACGGGATGGGGTCTGGAGGGGCTCTCCCCACTGGTTTTATTCACATAATAAATATTACAGTTAATTTTTGTGTCTTTCATCTAAGGATCATTTTAGGCCTTTTAATGGTCTAAAAAATTTAAATACAGCTCTCCTTCATTTTCGTGCAAGGCCTAATTAAACAAAAATAGATGTAGCATTGAAAAATTCCGCACAGGCACAGAAGAAAAGGAAGACACATTTTGGCAAAGGAGCACCAATTTTAAGTGACTAGTTTGGATATCTGATCATTAACAACAGGCTGATGGGAAGGGAGAGTGCATTTTAATAACATTTTTCAATTAAATAGTCATATTCTTCAAAAAAAAAAATCCATAGATTTTTAGGCTACAAGTTAACACAGTAATGATGAGCCCATTTCCTCCAGCTCATTACAAAATTTTCTTGTTGAAGTGGCAATTTCTGTCCTGGACATCTAAATGAGGGTAATTAGAAGCCCACAGTAAGTTCTGGAAAATGGAACAACCAGAAGACAGTGGCATAGGGTGCCAGAAAGACTCTGTTTTGCAAATGAAGGAGGTAACATTTTCTCTCCAGATTAAAAGACACTTGACGCCAACTAACAGCAGCTTGTGTAATCTTATTTAAAATGTGCTAAAGCATTACACCACGTCGCCAAATAGGAGGGAACAGAGCGATACCAAGCCTAAAATTAAAGAACAGGGCCAGCATGGCTCACTTAGATCCTGGCCTCCTTCCTTTTTGCTTTTGCATTCCTTTGTTTTTTCAGAGACAGTGATCCAATGTAGCCCAGCTTGGCTTCACTGTGCGGCTGAGGATGACCTTGAACTTCTGATCTTCCTGCCTTCACATCCTGGATGCTAAGATCACAACTGAGCACCACTATGCCTGGCTACTAACTGTTTTTTAAAAGGAACTATATTTCTTTGGATTTAGGGGAAATAGGGGACTATTGTTCCCAAATTTATATTTTACCCCTACAACCCTAAATTTGGAATTCCAGTGCTACCGTCTCCATGAAGATCCCCCTGCTTTCCCAATCATCCTTAGCTTACAATGTCACACCTGTGTACCTCTCGGGGTTGATTACTAGTGTGTCCTGGGCCATATGGACACAGCTTTGAGAGAGAGAGAGAGAGAGAGAGAGAGAGAGGGTAGCGCTATCTTGTCTAGCTTTGGACTCCCGCTGCACCTGGTACCGGTGTGAAGAGTATTGTTACCGCAGAGTCAAACCCAGGGCCAGACCTCAAAGGGCTGACTTCTTAGAGTGGACAGAGTTCCAGGTGCAGGGATGGGCGTCTAAGGTGCAGCTCAGCAGTAGAGACGTGGGGTGTGGCTCAGGGTTAGAACCAGACGGGGGGGGGGGGGGGGTCAAAACTACCAGACGAAATGATGAAAGAAAACATTTTTGGTGCCCAGATATCTAGTGATAAAACATCTCTGAAAACAAAATTACAGGATTGAGGTGACTCTAAAAGATTCTATCAGAGGCAAGTGTGTTGAATGCGATACAATAATCATACTCCCCTCTCAAAAATAAAATTCTACCAAGTGATCTAACACTAAATAAGAAATAAGACATCTTACTTAAGTGACAAAAGAAGAGTTAAAAATAAGAATTAAGCAACAGCCTCAACAATGTCAAGCCACACTTCAGAAATAAAAGATCTCATGTGAGCACACCAAGTGAGAAGTGGAAGACCAAAAGCTACCCCCACAAAAGGGTTCAAGGTTAGTCTGGACAAGCTGTTAAGTAACAAAAGAGCAAATAATAGAATAAACACAAATCAGAAAACGGCAAGGTAGGTTTGTATCCCAGCAGTGAATGGAAATCCTCAGGTTAGAAATGAGCTATTTAGAAGCCAATCTTTACATGAATTTTATATAAAAAAAAAAAAAAAAAGAGGGTCACATCACCACTGTGTCCTGAGCCGACTCATGAAAACAGCAGCTAAAACAATCAGGCAAAGCCCCCAGGGCTGGGCATGGGAAACCTCATTTTGAGTTGTTGGTCAAGGAAGTCCAAACGAATGAAAAGCTAACGTATGCCTTTTGCTCTGATCCCAAGAGCCTGGCAGGGCCAGTGCCTAACCAGTTGCTAACACCTACCAGAAAAAAGGGAAGGGAAGGGGGCGTGGGGGTGAGGAGTGTTCTTCCTGCAGGTGAACTCTGGCCCACGCTCTCAGAGCTGGCCTCTCCATACCATGGAACAGAGCCCTACACCCTGGCCAGGACAGTCTTATTTCCCCGGCACTGGGCTAGGGTTACTGTGGTGAGCTGACAGCCTCCCGTGTCCCCACACTGCAAACTTTTGAGTTACCCACCAAAATGCTTTCTAGAACATCCATCCAAGTGGCCCCACTCAGTTTCTAACTGCTCAGTTTCTGGCCTTCTTTTCTCTGTGTCTTTGGAGACGGCCAGCCCCACACCAGCAGCAATAGTTCAGGACACTCACACATCTCTGCTACAAAAGCCTTCGGACCCTCTCAGCACAGACAGAAGCGCTCAGAGTTCCACAGCACACCGAGGAAAGAGCGCTTCTGCAGCTTCTAGGCAGCCAGCCTCAAGGCCAGATGTGCAAGTCCCAGTTCTTTTTCCTGGGAAATAACTTCTGGTACAATCCAGATGTGCTGGGTGTGCTAGGAAAAAGCACTACTTCACTCTTCTTGGCCTGTCTTATAAGCCTTTCAATGGGTGTTCAACTTTCTGATATTGTGACACAATTTGCCATCTACAAATATCTCATGGTTTTTGTTTCCTTTTGTTTTTTACGCATCCTTGGTTGGCCCAGAACTCAAGAGATCCACCTGTCTCTGCTTCCCAAGTACTGGAATTAAAGGCATGTGCCACCAAGCCTGGACTCTCATGATGTTTCATGGCTATGATTCTGTGTTGGGACCCATTCACATCTATCCTTGGCTGCGGGCTAGACACAGATTTAAAATTTAAAGCTTAGCAGAACTAAAAATTGAAGGACAGAAGAGGGGAGGCAACATACCCCTGCCCATATCCTACATACAACATGTCCCTGCCCATATCCTACAGACAACATACTCTTGCCCATATCCACCAGTCAGGATATGTCTCTGACCTTGTCCCACAGAACTTACGTTCTAGGGCCCAACTGTCTTGCCTGGCCCGTCTTGGGACAATGGTGTCTGTTCTATATGCCAAACAGACATGGCAAGGTTGGGGGCTACATTGTGGCTAAGAGTGGAGACAATTCTATCTTTCACCATGAAGTATTTGCCCATCATCAAGAGTCAAGTTTAAACCTGAGCAAGCCAGAAAACGTAGCCAGCTTTCAAGTACTTCCATATCATAAAGAAGCCAATAGAAGGACAAAGAGTAGGTGGCCACAGACGCCTCCTCTGAAGGCCACAGCCACTGGATGATGAGAAACTGATCCTCTCTGCAACTGTAACCCAGACTTAGGCAGGGAGGCCCCTCCAGCTGTGCTGCTGTCCAACTCCAAAGGTTGTCTGGTCTCCGGGGGTCTGCCATGATCCAAAAGTCACCCTCACCTTGGCTGGAACACAACAGAGCAGACATCTGGACACTCATCTCACTGTACCTCTGGAGAGGGATCTCCCTAGTCTTCATCAGGACATCCTAGCCTGGAAGTTTCCAAAGTTCTTAGTGAACTTGAAGATCCTCCAGGCCCCCAGCCAAAGGAAACAGCCTTTGGTGTGCTGGTCACACAGAAGGCTGGCGTGCAAAAATCACTCAGTGAGGCCAAGGAGATGCCTCGGAGGGTGAAGTGCTTATGGCAGAAATGTAAGGAGCAGAGCGTGGGTCCCCAGAAGCCATGTAAACGCCAGGCATACGTGGTGACCCACCTATAATCCCAGCTCTTGGGAGACAAAGAGGATCCTCAGAGCAAGCTGGCTAGTTAGGGAAAGACCTACTGTCTCCATATATAAGGTGGAGCGCAATCTAGGGAAACATCTGGCATCAACCTCTAACACACATGAATGCCAAAGAGAAAAGAAAACAAAACAAAACGAAAAACCCTGATTCAGTGCAAGTTATCCCACTGCATGTGGCTCACACAGCTGCACTGCTGGAGACACATGGGATACGGTCAGGAAAGGGAGGGCTGGGGCAGGCCTGGTGGCCTTGCGGAAGGCAAGCAGCACCAAAGCCCGCACAACTGGAGCTGGGGACTCCAGCAGGCCAAGGGGAAATGACTTCTAGTCACTGAAGAACTCATTAGAGCAAATCCCATGTTTATCCAACATTTGTGGTGTCACTGTGTAAATAACCATTAAGGTGCCAAATCAAGAATTAAGCACTTTCTATACCGAAGTCAACATTCTAGAAAGCACAGAACTTTGCAGAAAGGAAGAAAAGGACTTGAAAAAGGAACTCTCTGTAATCCATGAGACTGCTGATCACAAGTGCTGTTCCAATGCCACCTAGCCCTGTGTCTAGGTAAGAAGCCAACAGTGAGTGTACCACCCAGTACAGGAGAGGCAAACAATGTGTCTAAAACAGGGTGAGGCCTTTCAGATGAGGTATCAACAGGGTGCGAGCCCTTCCTCGGCCCACCTAAAGACTGATACAGTGTTCCCCATTATCTGTCCTTTCAGCTGCAGTCCCCCAAAGTGTGAAAATACCCAATGGAGAATTCCAGAAATAAGTAATTCCTAAATCTTAAATTGCACACCGTTTGGAGTAGCACAACAAAATCTTGCATCATCCCACTTTGTCAAGCCTGGAATGTAGATCATCTCTGGGTCCAGCATATCCACACTGTATGTACATCAATCATTGTTCAGAGTATATACACTATATATACTACCCTCTCATTAGTCAATTATCAGATCAATTATAGTCCAGCATAGCCATCCTGTATATATTTCCCTACCATTATTCACTTAGAGTGTCAGTCAGTCATTATGATACCCCAATGCTTTAATTTTATTATTGGTTATTGTTGTTAATCCCTTACCATGCCTCATTTATAAATTAAATTTTATCATAGAGTTGTATTTATAGTTTTAAAACAACAACATAGGTTCTATAAAGCTTAGTTCTCCCCTTGGTTCCAGGAATCTGTTGGCGGTCTTAGAACTTGTACCTGAAAGATACAGGGATTTACTGTACTGTAGCAATTACTAAAAAGAAAATCACCTATCTAACTCTAGAATACAGTATTTCTAGGACCTCATTAGGAAAACTCTAAAATAACTACACATAAAAGATAGTAAGGGGGTGATTGTGATAATACACAGCTGCCATCCCAGTATTTGGGAGGTGGTGGCAGAGGGAACAGGAACTTAAGGTCATCCTCAGATACACAGCATGTTCAGGGTTAAGCCTGGGCTGCACAAGACCTTGTCTCAAAGAACAACAGAAAGGCACTTGCTACTGGTAACTTGAGTTTGATCCCTGGGATCCACATAATTGAAGAAGAAAACTGATTCCCCACAGAAGAAGAAAACTGATTCTGATCTCCCCACCAACATCGTGGCATGCACATACCTACACACAAATATATACAATTAATTAATTAGTTAAAATGTAATTTTAAAAAAAAAACCACTTTAAAGAACAATACAAGAGCTTGAGAGGTCGTTAAGAATGTATACTGTTCTTGTAGAGGATTTGAGTTCAGTTCCCAGCATTCATGTCAGGTGCCTTACAACCACCTGGAACTCCAGCTCCAGGGAGAGTAGGTGTCCTCTTCTGGCCTCTCCCGGCCCCTGCACTCATATGCACATACCCACAGGGACAAAGAATTAAAACTAAAATTTAAAAAAAAAAAAAAAAAAAAAAAAAAAAGCAGCTGGGCAATGGTGGCACACGCCTTTAATCCCAGCACTTGGGAGGCAGAGACAGGCGTATCTCTGTGAGTTCAAGGACAGCCTGATCTACAAATGGAGTTCCAGGACAGCCAAGGTTACACAAAGAAACCCTGTTGAAAAACAAGACAAATAAGCAAAATTAAAACAAAAAACATAATGAGGGACTTCACCCCTCCTGTCCATGTTTTCATAGCTCCTGCATGCTCTGGAAACTCAGAACAGCAGCTAAGAAAAGCACAATGAGTTAAAATTGCTCAGGAACGGCAGCCAGCTTTTGTCTGTATGTACATATTATAAAGATCTCAGGCAGGCTGGCGTTTTGCATCTTCTGCAAACTTAATCCCGATAACCACTTCCACAGTCCTACTGTAAACAGAAATTACTGGCAGGAGTCTGATTAAAAGGGTGGCAACGTTCCGCAACCAGACTGTGTGACAGACTCGCCCATGGTATAAATAACTTGATGTTAGGAAAGTGGGAGCGGGTGGGAGCACAGAGTATGAGTACCACTCCTCCGTATGAAGAAATTATCTGTAATTCTTGGTGAGATCCAAAGACAACGACTAAGCAATCATCCTTTCCCGACTCTCCAGTTTTAAGGCTCAGTCAATCACAAGGACTGGAGTTCCATCCTCAGAACCCAGTTCATAACCCAGACATAGCAGTACATGCTTGTGATCCCAATGCTGGCATCAGGTCGATGCCAGCCAGCCCAGCCTGCTTGGTAAGCTCCAGGTTTTGTGAGAGACCCTGTCTCAAAAAGAAATAAAAGAGAAATAGTGGACAGTATCTAAGGATTGATAGCTGAGGTTGTCCCCTGCCTCCAGCCAAAATGTCAGGGTTTGAAGCCAGTCACTGGTCTGGACTCTATAGACAGTTTCCAGTCACTCGGGGCTTAGCTTAAATTAAACAACAAAGGTGACATACCACAACAGAGATGCTGCTACTCAGACCATGCAGCACCAGCAGGACCATGAACACCAGGAAGCCATTTGTCCCTGATTTTCTAATCTTAGGACATCATAGGCAGAATAAAGAGACAATGTCATTGAGCCAATGGGGGAGTCAGGGTCTCCAGGGACCCCTGGAGACTCTATCCCATGCAACAGAGTAGACCTGGATGAAGCAGAGATATGCAGAGGCGGAGTCCAGCACTGGACACCCTCCAACAGGTGGCCACATCCTGGCACCACAAAGGTCTGAACTTTAAGGCCAAAAGCCAATGAGCGATGCCACTGAACACAATGACACCTGAAGGGGGACCAGAAAGTGCACTCTGGCTTTCCCGAGTGTGCTTAACAGACAGTGTCTTTAGGATGTTATTTGGTTTTTACTTCTACCAAGAAGCCACATTAATGGCATTTGATAATCATCATAAACTTTCATTTCACTTTAATTCTAAGAAAGTGGGTCTCTGAAGAGTTATGTAGCCAACTGGGCCATACCAGATGTCCTCTGCCCAGGGATGGCCAGTGCTTAGGGAGGGGAACACTTGGTGACTTTTCCACAACTAATGCACACACACCACCAGTGGATTTCTTGTGTGTGCTTATTTATTTACCACGCGATCCACCTCTTTCTACTAGGAAACATCAGGGTGGGAAGTTCCTGGCTAAGGACACAGCTCATTTGGTAGAGTGACTCCCTAGGATGCATGAAACCCTGACCTTGATCCTCATAAACTAGACGTGGTGGTACATACCTGTAATCCAGCACTTCAGGGACAGAGGCAGGAGGAGCAAGGGTCCAAGGCCATTTTCTGCTACATAGTGCATTTGAGGTCAGTCTGGGATGTCTGAAACTCTTCCTCCTACCCCCTAAAAAAAGGTCCTCAGGACAACTACCTGTTTTGGCAACCTGGCCTCACCTGATAGTACCCTTTCTTGGGTCTGAAGCAGGTTCAGAGAACTAAGGACTATGCCACACCAGCGGGTTCTAGAAGCAGAGCAGAGCCCAACTCGATCAGGCCCATCGCCAATCCCTCCACCCCATCACCTTCCTCTCTAGAGGGCACAGAGGGACTGAGCTGCTGTAGAAGATGCTGGAGATTCTCGCCACTCAGCTCCTCTCAAACCTCTGTTCTGGTTGAGAGCAAGTTCCATGTACACACACACACACACACACACACACACACACACACACCTTACAGTATATAGTCTTACCCCAACCCCGCACCTGGTGCCAAGCAGGTACAGAGTAGAAATGATCAAGGACATCGGGACACTATGAAAGCTGGGGCTCAACAGGTCCACAGCTCAGGAAACACAGGTACTGGTTTCCTTGGAACTGAATTTCAATACTAGATTCAGACTGTGACTCTGTTTTTAGGTGGCATATATATGCATGGTGTGTGTGTAAAGTGTGTGTGTGTGCGTGCGCGCGCTAATGTGTGTGGAGGCCAGAGGACAACCTCAGCTTTCTTCCTTAGGTATCACCCACCTTGCTTTTGAGACAGTGTCTTTTTACCTAGAAGTTACCCACTCAGCTAGACTGGTTGACTGGTAAACCCCTAGGACACACACACACACACACACACACACACACACACACACACACCACCCCGGGTCTATCTCCCCAGGTTTCTGAAGTGTGTCGTATAGATACTGATTGAACACAGGTCCTTATTATTACATAGAAAGCACTATCCAGCCAGACTTCTACTTGAATAAGACAAAAGGCCTCAGTTGTTCTGTAAACACGTTAGAACAAATGTGTACCATATATGACCCTTCCACAAAACTCCCCATGAGGAAGGGCTGTGGACCCTCAAGTGACAAGGGACAAGGAGCCGCTGGTTCCCTTCTCTTGGTAGGTTAAATACCCAACCACAAGGTTCTGTGGCCCAACAGGTCCCGTCAAATCCTTGAATAGGCAGGAGGAATTCTTGACAAATCTACAGCGTCAGAAAATCAATTCCCAAATGCCATGTAATCCACTGACAAGCCCACCGGGACATTAGTATCAAATGGGAGCAGAATTCACACACACACACACACACACACACACACACACACACACACACACACACACACGGGCCGAGATAAGAGCAAGGGCATGTTTGGATTTTTTATATTCAGACCCGAGCCAGGCAAGCAGGAGTAAGGAGAGGCAGGAGGCATGCGCCGGGGCCTGGCAGCGATGGAGATGAATGGCAAGGTAGAGTGCTGGAAGCGCTCCAGCAAAAACTGGTCTGTACACGGGAACACCGTGTCAGACTAAGACAGAATCAGTTGTCTGACTTGTGGTTTTCTTGACAGCATTCATCTCCTCTTGGCCTGATACAGGGCAATTAGTGCTTGTCGGCTGAATCATGTGTTATTAAGATCATTCAGGCATTTTTTAATTACAGTGAGTGAGACAGACAGTAATAAGATCCCAGCAACTTGAACTTTCCACTTCCTTTTCAGATAAACTGGAGGCTGCCTTTGTCTTTCTCTCTTCCTCCTCTTCCTCCCTCTCTCTCCCTCCCCTTCTCTCTCTCCAGCCCTTTCTTTACAGATGTTTCAAAGGAATTGTTTATTCCTGCAGGTAGGTACTTGTAACTCAGCCCCTGGAGCCCCATCTCCATGCTACTGTTGGGGAGCTCCCTGCATATCAATCAAAGTCACCTTTTTTTAAAAAATGGGCAGAGGGGCGCCTGGGGCTAGAGATGTGGCTCAGCAGTTAAGAGTGCTGGCTGCTCTTCCAGGGGACCTGGGTTTAATTTTCAACCCCTACATCGTGGCTCACAACCTTCTGTCACTCCAGTTCCAGGGGATCCGACTCCCTCTTCTGGCCTCCATAGGCACCAAGCATACACATGGTGCACAGACATACATGCAGGCAAAACACCATACACATAAAATAAAATAATTTTTTAAAAGTTGAATGGGAGGCAGTGCATAGTGTGTGCGGGTGTCAGAGGACAACGCTGGGTGTCATCCTCAGGAACACTACCTACTTTGGGACAAGTCTCTCATTGGCCTAGATCTCACCAATTAGGCTAGACTGGTTGGCCCCCAGGGCTCCTCCAGTCTCCACTCCGCAGAGCTGGAATAGTAAATGTGCATCCTCCACATCAGGCTTTTGTCATCCCCATGCTTCGGAGGTAAGTCTTTTACTCCCCAGCCAAAAGGCACCTTTTGGTAACATCTGCCCTCTCCGGGCCTGGGACCTCCAAAGTATGCTTTCACAACTGCTCTGAGAAGGGCCGGCATGTAGCTTGGTAGCAGTCAGTGCCTGTCACCCCAGCCCTGGGGAGGCAGAAGCACTGAGATTTCAAGGGCAGCCATCTCCAAAGTGCACAGACTGCTGTGAGAATTCCACATGGAGGCTTCCTTAAACCCACAGAACCCCTAACCCAGGTCCCCGGCTGCTTTTAGCAAGCCTTTTTCTTCCAAAACCAAGTCTTTTTTTCTATTCTCTCTCCCTATCCAATGGCACTAAACCCCAGGAAGCATAAAAATGATTTAGTAACTTTCACAGTCTATATTTCATCCTATTTGCTTTTCAATGAACAATTCTCCAAAAGGTTACAGAACAGTCTCTGGTTCGACCTGAATCTGAGTTCGCAGTTTTTGTCTTCTTTAACACTCCCCTTGCATCGATATTTCATGGAAGGAACAGTTTTCCTTTCCTGGGAGATTCAAAATGTTTATGGTGTGGGTCCTTTCTCTTTATATAGCCAGGAGCCAGTGTGATATCTCCAGCATGCCATCTGCTTCTTTATGAGGCCAGTGAGAAAGATCTAGGGGAATTTCGATAAGAAGGAAAAGGCCCCCTTGGTCGTCCTTTCTTGCCAAGGACACAGGCACAAAATCCTCCCAAATGTCTGTGAGTCTCCAGCCCTTCCCAAAGAACAGAGACATTCCCACTAAATATCAGATTACAGTCAGAAACACACACACACACACACACACACACACACACACACACACACATCTCCCCTCTCTTCAGGGTTTTATGTAGCCCAGGCTATCCTTACACTCACCACGTAGCCAAGGGTAATCTAAAATGCCTAATCACCCTGTCTTCACTCCCCATGCTGGGATTACAGGCATGCACCTCTGTCTACTTTATGCAGTGCTGGAGACGAAACTCAGGCTTCCAGCATGCTAAGCAAGCACTCGACCAACCGAGCCACACCCCCAGCTACCTTCTCCTTTTCTTTTTAAAGACGGGTCTTTCCATGTAGCCCAGGTTGATCTAAAACTTGAGATGATCCTGCCCCAGTTTTCTCCAAGCACTAAGATTACAGGTATATACCAGCATGCCTGGCTTCCAAATGGAATTTTCTGAAGGCACATCCTTATGTCTGCCACACTTCCTAGGAGTATCTTTAGGTGAGTCATTTTTAGTTAGTTAATTAGTTAGTTAGTTAGTTAGTTAGTTTTTGTTTTTCAATCAGAGTTTCTCTGTGTAGCCCTCTATAGACCAGGCTGGCCTCAAACTCAGAGACCCGCCTGCCTCTGACTCCCCGGCACTGGGATTAAAGGAGTAATTTTTATTTTTTACAATCCTTTTCCTAAAGTTGTTCATGTATATAACACATGTGCAGTCAGTTGCATTTTCCACTTTGCTTATCCTCAGGTGTTTATTAAAGCTAGTCCGCTCCTATAGGTTTTGTACCTCTTGGGGCAGAGAGCACACTGTGATGTTCGCACATGTTCCTTGCCTGTACAAGCTCTTATACTTGCTCCACAGATCCAGTGACTGAATGTCCCATGCTGAAGGACACCAGGTGAGTCTATGGAGCCACCTGTCACCATGGGCAGGAACTGAACCTACAGTTGGCTCTGTATCTACATTTGGAACTCACTAATGACTCCCACAGGAGGCAAGCATGTGGCACCCCACTTTACCCCTGAGGAAGGATGAGACACACTAGAGACCTGACCACACCAGGTCTCTGGAATAGAAAATAACCCTCAGGCTGGCTATGAGCCCTGGACAAAGGTCAAGAGGCAGAGGGCAAGACCATACAGGAGCAGTCTCAGTCACAGAAACAAGTTAGAATGTTTCACTTAGCAAAAGCAAGCAAAAAATTCACATTGTTTTAAAACACTAGAAACTAGAAATAGGGCTAAGAACCTGGGCTCACTTTGTATGCAGGAAACCCTGGCTTCATTTCTGGGACCACATAAGACCGGCAAGGTGGCAAAAGCATGTAATCCTAGGATTTTAGAAGTGGAAACAGGAGGATCAGAAGTTCAAGATCAACCTTAGCCACATAGCAAGTTTCAGGTAAGTCTGGACCACGTAAGACTCTGTCCTATCTTGAAAGGGGGAGGGGGAGAAGAGGAGGAGAAAGAAGAAGGAAGAGAGGGAGGGAGGAAGGAAGGACAGACGATTAAAGAAGGAAGGCCTCACCTTGTCTCAAACTTTCAGCACTGAGGTGCAGACAGCAGTCTGCTGACTGACAAAGGACAAGGGCTCTAAGGTCACAGCTATCTGAAGGGCAAGAGGCAAGGGACCAAAGGTGCCCAAAGGCACAGAATTCCTGACATCCGTCCACATAGGCAGCTAAGGGAGGCGTCCGAGGCTCAGGTCAGCAGCAGGCAAACACGCATCCCCAAGACCAGTTTGAGAAAGCTTTGAGACTTTGCAACTACAAATCTTGGAGCCTGATGGTTTACATCGCTGCAGAGAATGGAAAGAGCCAGATGGCTCCCAGGCAAGCCAGCAGGCCTCCTACCCCAGCAGAGTTCCGAAGAAAATAGTTCCTCCACTTAGGGAACTCAAAGGCCTGCCTGTGTCTCTCTGTCTCTCTTTATCTCTGTTCCAGTCTGTTCCTCCCTCCCTCTCAGCCCACGCTGGCCTTTGCTATGTAGTTGATCCTTCTGCCTCTGCCTCTGGAGTGTTGGGGTTACTGGTGTGCCACACCACCTTGCATTTATACAGTACTGGGGATGAATTCAGAGTTTTGTGCAAATCCTGAATTCTCTAATGTCCTCCTATTCCTTTACATTTCTATGTATTTGTGTTCGTGAGCACACTACAGTGCATGTGTGGTCAGAGGACAACTTGCAAGAATCAGTTCTCTCCATCCCCCGTGTGGGCTCCAGGGATGAAGCTCAGGTCGTCAGGGTTACGGTCCGGCACCTCTGCCCGCCCAGCCGCCTCCGTTTCACCTTCTCAACATGTCTTTATTGGGAAGGACCCTTTCTGTGTGGCCGTCTCTGAAAACAACAGTGGCAACAGAACTACATGAGGTGGGTTGTTCTAAGGCCCCTGAATCCTGGCTAGCTGGAGGCTGCAGTGGAGACCGGGTTACTACAGGTATGAGCAGCCCCTCCCACTTGCTGCCAGCCTTGATGGCAAAGCTTTCAGTTCCTAAAACTTCTCAGTGTCAGAACAGTTACTTCCAATGCCCCTCAGTGAAGCTGGGCTCAGCTGTTGGCTGGCTGTGAGGTCAGTCACTAAAAGGACCTGCTGCTTCTTTGGATACGAAACCTGAAGTCCTGCCCATTCAGTGGGGAAGTGGCTCTATTTCAGGTTGAAAGGGAGGGGTGGGGAGAGTGACAAAGGATTTCAGGATCCTTTCTAGTTTTGTTTTCTTGTTTGGTTGAGACGGTCTCAGGTAACCTAGGCTGGCCTCCAACACAGTATGGAAACATGGGTGACCTAGAACTCCTGCTCTTCCTGCCTCTACTTCCCAGGCACTGGGATTTCAGATCGCATCACAGTATTTGGTTTATGTGGTGCTGGGTACAGAATACAGGGCTTTGCATGCTAGCTAGGCAAGCATTCTATCACCTCAGCCCCAGTCTCCTTCAAGACCTCTTGCTTTGATGTATATTCCCACAGCAGCCTGCAAAGCAAAGAAGACTGTCCTGGTTTGCTTTGTTTTTTTTACATTCCTTATGTACTATTATGCTCTATCATGTGCTATTTGCATAGCTAGAGTGGTAGTGAAGACACTGGAACTTGGGCTCTGCAAAGCAAGGCTCTCTCCCACCGTGCTGGTGTGTAAGGGTAGCACAGGTACAATGACATCCACAAATGCCCCAGTCCATGGCCCCAACACTCTCCTGCAGACCATGCACAATACCTGCCCCTGTATCCTCCTTAAGCACACACCAAGTTCCCCAAGGGTGTGCTGGATACAAAAGCAATGGCAGGAAGCAGTTCAATAAACTATCAAAGGGGGAGCGAGCTCATAAAACATGATCATCTGTGTCATGAAACAAGAGACAGCTTTTATATGTATGTAAGGCAAGAGGACATCTTTAAGCTTTCAAGAAGTGATTTGAAATAGTTAATTGGGCTGAGGAGATAAATTGGTGAGAAAACTCTGCCTCACAAGCTGAGGACTCAAAGTGGATTCCAGAACCCACATTAAAAGCTTTGGTATGGGGACTGGAGAGATGACTCAGCAGTTAACAGCGCTGGCTGCTCTTTCAGAGGACCTGGGTTCAATTTCCAGCACCCACATGGTGGCTCACAATCAACCACTGTAACTCTAGTTCCAAGGGATCCAGTACTCTCCTCTAGCCTTACAGGCACTAGGCATGTAAGTGGTGCAGATATACATACAATCAAAACACTCTTACACATTTAAAAAAAAAAAAAAAGAAAAAAGAAAAGAAAAAGAAAAAAATGCTGGGTATGATGGCTTGGAACACTTGCTGCCCAGCCAGCCTAGACTCTGACAAGAGCTCCCAGCAAGTGAAAGACTTGTCTCATTAAAAACAGGGTAGGTAGGTCCAGAATAAAACCTAGGGTTGTCTTCTGGCCTCCACGAGCATGTACACCGCTGCACCAGCACACATATGCTATGTGCACACACATACATACACAAATGAAAATTCATAGTTAATTTTTAAAAGTGTAGAGGTATGGTCCAGGAGAGTGTGCACAGCAGGCTATACAGGCAGATGAGGAAAAATAACGCTCAGATGTAGTCTTAATCTACAAAGAAAATGGAGAGCCAGACCAAAGGAGACTCAGGTAGACAGAAAACTTCTCTTTCTAATTCTTTTTGGTCTATGAAATTATATTTGCTCAGAGATAAGTAATACAGGAATCAGGATAGTTGCTGAATTACTCTGGTTCTTCTAGAAGGTGATGCCATCACATGTACCCAAAAATCTTTAAAATGTTCACTCGGGACTGACTCCTGATATTGTCCTCATCACATGAACACTGAGGTACCAGTATATACCCACACACATATCCACAATAATAATAAAAAATAAAATTTATAAAAATACTCTCAAAAAACATACAGTAGAATCTCATGGAACACAGCACCTCAATACAGTTTGTATTTATTTATATTTGGGGGGGAGTTGTTTACAAGACAGGGTTTCTCTGTGTAGCCCTGGCTGTCCTGAAACTTGCTCTGTAGATCAGGCTGGCCTTAAACTTGGGAGATTGCCTGCCTTTGCCTCCGAATGCTGGGATTAAAGATGTGTGTTCCACCACAGCCTGGTATATTTATTTATTTTTTAATTAGCATTGGGATTTTTTTTCTTTGACAAAGGGTTTCATATAGCCCATGCTAGCCTCCAACTTGCTATGTAGTTGAGGACATTGCTGATGCGCCTGCATCTGCTTCCC
Organism: Peromyscus leucopus; assembly: GCF_004664715.2. Lineage (NCBI taxonomy): Eukaryota > Metazoa > Chordata > Mammalia > Rodentia > Cricetidae > Peromyscus > Peromyscus leucopus. The sequence goes on from NC_051082.1 coordinate 27,963,373, forward strand.
AAGTGCTGGGATTATGGGCATGAGCTCCCATGTTCCCTTCATTGTGCTAGGAATGAAACCCAGGGCCTCCCAGTGTGCTAGGCAAGGCAAGTACACAACTGCACTCCGTCTCTATTGCAGAAAATATCTTTAATAGTAAACTCTGGACTAGGAGACAAATTGCTACAGAACAGGCCTGGTTAAGCACTTGAAGGGATCTGATGTTGACACCATCCCTGAGGAATGAGAGTATCTGTAAGGCTGCTGAGACCAAAACCGCCACAGCCACAGGATTGGTGGGAATTTTTATTTCTTTCCCTGTGCATTTTGAGTAACTTATTAATTTCTTTCTTTTAAAAAATCAGAGAAGGCCATGGACTAGCTCAGCCGGAAAGGCTCTTAGCATACAAGCCTGGTGACCAGAATTCAATCTTTGGAACCTGCATAAAGGTGGAAGGAAAGAACCAACTCCAGAAAGTTGTCCTCAGACCTCCATATACACTCACTGGCATGCCCCCCCCACACAAATAATAATAATAATAAATTTTAATAAATGTTTTGAACTAGAGGTAAGCTTGATATGGTAGCTCAACTTGTAATCTTAGCAGCCAGGAGGTTGAGTTAGGGTTGCCATTAATTTGAGGCCATCCTATGCTACCTAATAAGACACTATCTCAAAAAAAAATAAAAATAAGGCCTTTTAAACACACACACACACACACACACTTTTTCTCAGCTTACTAATCCACTCACATTCTTATGAATTCCTTTAGCTTTCTTCATAACCGCCTCTATTTCTATTACCTTAAAAAGCAGTAAGTAAATAAAGTCAGAGACTACGTCATTTCCACTTTGGAAAAAAAAGAAAGAGAAGGAGGAAGTAAACAGCTGATTTTCTCTCTCCAAGAACTCGTAAAATCTATACAGCAGTAAATAAACCAAACCTACCAGTCAGAAAAAACAAGAACACAAGCAGGCCTGGCCTGGCTCAGTGGCGGGCATTTGCCTAGAACTTCCCAATGAGGGGCTAGACTATTGCTGGGAGGCTGGGGTGTGGTTCCGTGGGAGATAGAGCTCTTACCCGAAGCATGGAGTGAGTGACATACTCCACTCCCCACGGCCCTTCCCAGCCAGCAGCCAGGTGTCCTTCCTCTAATAGGCAGACCTGGTAAACAAACTAGACCCAAAGCAGCAAACTCAGCCCCAAGACGGGCTGTGGTGGGGAATAGGGAGGCTTTCATGCTCCCTTCCCATCCCTTCTACGTCTGGCACAAACATCTCTCTGGTTTATTACAGGGCAGTAGACAAAAATACATCCTAGCAGCAATCAAACGCCGAGTCTAACAGCCAGTGTTTTCAGTTAATGAAGAGCTCGGCTTGAGATACGAAGAGTCACTTATCTGACACAAAGAAGCTGAGGCCAAGCCTGCATCTCTACTGCTCTCCAGTGACCGACAAGTTCTCAAACAATCCTCACAAAAAGAAAAATTGTACCAGAAAGACGGCACTGTGATCAGCAGGCTCTAGGTGTGAATCCTAGCTCGCTCGCTCTCTCTGTCACTCCTTACAAAATGCACCTGGGGCCAGGAGATAGCCCAACGGTAAAGCATTTGTCCAGTACAAGTGAGGCCCTGGCTTTGAACTCCAGAACCACCAAAGAAAAGGTGAAGGGGCCCCAGTCAACCTCCTGGCCCCTTTTTGTCTCTTCCCTGCCATCAACCAAAATGTGACAAACTAAAGTAGGCCCCCTCTCGGTGCTAAAATGGAATCTATCGATAGACCCATTAGAGGGAATTTGTCCTTGAGGCACTGGGGCCACCCGCCTGCCCCTAAGTGGGAGTTCAATTGCTCCAGACTCAACGCTATCAATTGTGTCATTTTAGGTAGAAACTGTTTCTAGTGGTATCAGTCACGTGATGTCCATCACAAAGAACTGTGATTTTGCTTCAGCTGCAGTGTGTTCCCTGGCTAGAAGCACAGGCTGGGCAAGATGCAGAGCAGACAGAGCCCTAGGGTCATCAGGGGACAGACAGGCCCCTGACGCTGACCTGCTTGGGCCAGTGACATGATGCCTATATGAAACCCCATGCTACCACCACCACCACCCCACAACTGTTCCAAAAATTTAGAAACTCCTGGGAGTTCCCAGCCATGCCTGGCACTGCAGGTGACACCCCATAAATCTCTCCTTCCTCTAAGCCACCAAGCTTGCCACTCGGCTCCAAGGGAAGAGTTTGGAGAAAAGCTCTTGGGCCTCCGGGACCTTACTCGGAGCCATGTGTGTGTCCAAGCCTCCTTTTCAGAAAGACGGAGCTCAGATCAGGATGTTGTGAGGATTAATTGAAAGGGGAATAATAAGCTCTGATTTCCTTGGAGAGACAGCCAGTAAGCAGGGGATATTACTCCATCACCGCCTGCTTAGAGATCATCCCCCACCACTGGCACGAAAGGAATGTGTGGGCACTCCCACCCTGTCTGCAACAATCCCAGTTCAATTAAGCTCTTTCCTAGAGTAGCCTTTTCCTGCAGGACAGTGGGGACCAGGCCTAGGCTCACAGAAAGTGTGTGGGCTCCAGGGGAAGAAAAAGCACAGGCTTCATGGGTCTCCTTGACGCAGCCATTTCCTTCTCTCTCTCTCTCTCTCTCTCTCTCTCTCTCTCTCTCTCTCTCTCTCTCTCTCTCTCTCGAATTCACTTCATGGAAACGGAGACAGGGAGTTACTCTTCCATCAGCAGGCATTACCCAGAGGAGAAAATATACCTTGAAGCTAGCTTCTTTTCGATGTTGCTTTGTTTTTTGTTTGTCTTGTTGTTTTGGTTTTTCAAGACAGGGTTTCTCTGCACAGCCCTAGCTGTCCTGGAAGCTCTGTAAGCTAGTCTTGAACTCACAGAGATCGGTCCTCCCGGGCACTGGGACTATTGTGCCACCACGGCAGGGCTAGTGTTTTGCTTTTGTAATGAAGGTCTCACTGTGTAGCCCAGGCTGGCTTTGAAATTAGGATCCTCCAGCCTGACCCTCTGGAGTGCTAGAACCACAAGCCTGTGCTGCCACACCAAACTGTGTTCTTAAAATGTGTTTAAACAAAGCATTTAAACTACCTTCTGATAGATTGAAAAATTTAAAAATGCCAAAGTTCTTTCTAAAAAAATACAAAAAACAGGGGCTGGGTGCCTTCGAGATGGCTGAGCACGGAAGGGTACTTGCTTCCAAGTCACAAGACCTGAGTTTGATCTCGAGAACTCACATGAACTAGCTCCTACAGATTGTCCTCTGACCATCGAAAATGTCCAATGGCCTCTCTCTCTCTCTCTCTCTCTCTCTCTCTCTCTCTCTCTCTCTCTCTCTCTCTCACACACACACACACACACACACACACACACACACACACACACACACACACACACAAATAGATAAATGTTAAAAAAAAAAAAAAAAAAAAAAACAGAGGCTGGGATATAGCTCAGTGGCAGAGCATATGTGAAGACCTGGATTTAATTCCTAGTACCACAAAAAAAATAAATATGTATAAACAAATTAAACAATTAAAGTCACCATAACTCTAACACCTTATAAGGACTCCGCAGGGATAAAACACCTTGAATTCAAAGGTGGATATGGACACCAGGCTAAGCCTGCACACTGTCAACACACACTGCACCTGTGTGCATCTGGACCTGCTGCTTCATCTTATGTAACAAATTCTCTCAAGCCACAAGGAAAAGCAAATCCTTTCAGAGCAACCACCCAATCTAAACAAAGCTCAACATTTTCCCAGATTTACTTTTGTTTGTTTTGACAGGGTCTCCTGTAGCCCAGGCTGGCCTTGAATTGGCTGTGCAGCCAGGGACAGCCTTGGACTCCTGATCCTCCCAGATGTTGGGATCACAGGTGTGTGTCATCCCAAGAGGCCATATTTGCTGTCTTTAATGGGATAAACATTATAATTAAAGCCCCTTCCTCCCCAGTAAAGCTCTGTTGGTTCACTTCTCCTTCTGCCTCTAAAATAAACTTTTTAGAATTTGGTATTTATGTTTCACCCCCAGAATCTTCCTATAGTCAACAGATTTCTGGGGTTCTACTTGGGACGGACATAACATCCCGATTTGCGTGTTTCCCTCTGTGGTAAAGGACCTGCTGCCTCTGCCCTCCAGCCGTTCTCCTGCTGTGCTGCAGGCTGCGTGCATGGGTGCACAGGCCACAGCACCTTTGCCTCTGTGAGGACTCACCCTTGCGGTCCGTGTTCAGGACTTGGAGGAAAGAGGATCAGGAGTTCAAGGTCATCCTCAGCTACACAGAGTTTGAGGCCAGCCAAGGACCTCATGAGACACTGCCTCAATACAATAACAAAAACAAATAAATAAATAAATAGATCTTAAAAATAATTGAAGGTGTCTACTTTTGAAATGTATCGTGGAACGGAAATCCTCACCAGTCTCCCCTGTGGGCCAAGTTCACCAAAGCAATGCCTGTGCTGCCAACAGGCTCTGTGTTCCCAACACTGGGAGCCAGTGAGGGGTGCGGGACAGTGAACACCGTCTACTGCAGAGCTGGGAGGATCAGCCCGGCCTCCACACCCACTCGAGAAGTCCACCAACGTCACGTGGAAAATGTTCGGAGAAAGACCAAGCTCCTGCCCAGAACGGGCGCAGATCCACTGATTCCTTGCCGTGGCTCCCTTAAACAATCCGGTGCAACAACCTCTGTTCTCCACATGCAGGTGCACACAAGAACACAGGAACACGCACCACGTACCTACAAACATGCACCCCCCCCCCACACACACACACACTTACAGAGCACGCAGAGGATTGTGCAGGCTCTAGGCAATCACCACTCATCTCACTGGAGACTGCACCATCATGGATTTTGTTAACTGTGGTCCTCCACACAAACAGAGATCACTCCGAGGTGCACCAAAGAGGGGTGTGGGGACTAAGTGATCAAGGCTGACACTCCTGCTCTTATAATACTAACCATAACATCTACCACTGTGGCCCTGACGACCCACCAGCTAGCTGCCAGCCACACAGGTGAAGTCAGCTTCAGGATGTATAAACTGACATTAAAAAGCACTGGCCATGGTCTGTGTGTTTGTTTTAAACAGATGCTGTAAGCATCTCTTCTAAAATTACTCCTTATCAATTTCAAAAACCCAAACTGTCCTATACAAGGCCTTTAGCTCCATCCCTGACGCCGAGGAGAAGCTGACGATGACAGACACCATGTTATCCTCTCCTCTTATCTGAACTTGAGGAGAAGAAAGATGGAAAGTCTACCACAGAGGTGGAAGACCTCGAGGAGCCAGCTCTACCACTTCAGAGTTAGGTACTTCCCTACTACCCCACCAAGATGGCTGGAATGTGCCCAAGGGTCCTTCAGCAGGCTCCCAGATTCTCTCTCCTTTCAGATAAGGGTTCAGCCAAAGGCAGGAAAGGAACCTCTTCCTGGTTTCTCACCATCGCAACAGAAGGATGAGAGGGTGATCCCAAGAAGAGTCCAGCAGCTGCCCTCAGCATCTGCTGTCAGGAAACTCTTCAAAGGTTCAAAGGGACAAGGGCACAGTGGTGACATACTGCACAGAGCTCAGAGGGTCTCTGGGCAAAATGACAAACAGGAGGGTCTGGAGAACCCAAGGGAAGGGGGAGAGAGAGCTTGATTTCCTTCCAACCATGCCTATGTGCTCAGCCTACTGTGTCCCACAACTGGGAACAGTGACTCTCATTTCTCACTCACACTCTGCCCCTCACCCTGTAAGGGTGGGGTGTCCTCACACCAAACAAGCATCCCGTGAGGGGTGGTTTCCATGACACCCACAGGTGATACCCATGGCCTGTGGCTGCTCCATGCCCTTTCAACTGCAAGGATTCCAGCCTCTTTTCCCAAGTCCTCCAGATCTAGTCATGCGGCCTACGTCAAAGGTGTCAGGCACAGGGGTCTGTCCTTCCCGCCCTCAAATGCAGCCCTGCATTAGGTGACACTTCCCACTTAGTGCTTTCTGGGTCACTTCCATACGATGGTTTCTCCCATCCAATCCACGTCACCTTCCTGTCCACTCAGAGCTCTATGCTGTTCCCTTAACTCGGACTAACTTCTACACTGAGAACTTTCCTCAGAAACAAATCAACACCACATTAAGGGTTCTTCAGCGGGGACACAAGAGCAGTGACCCTGGAATCCAGTGCTATATGCAGAGCAAGGGCCCCATCCCAGGAGCAAGCAGCAAGCGTGGGGGGATGTGTAGCAGACCCAAGTGCTGCCTGACACCTGGGGACACCTCAGTGACTGGCCTAAGAGTGCAATGTGAGGGGTCAGAGATAAGCACTACACATTGAGACTGGCGTGGTAGCACAGGCCTACCACCCCAGCACTTGGGAGGTAAAGACTCTCAACTTCCATGGCAGCCTGGGCTACATAGTGAGACCGGCATGTGGGAATGGGGAGATGGCTCAGCCAGCAAAGTACCTGACATGTGAGCATGAGGCCTGAGTTTAGACCCTCAGTACCCATGTTATTAAAAAAAAAAAAAAAAAAAAAAAAAAAAAAAGGTAGGCATGGCCAAGTACATTTCAGGAGAAATACCTTGGAAGAGATAGAGACAAGTGGATTCCTGAAGTTCCCTTGTCAACCAGTTTGGCCAATCAGAGAGGTCTGGGTCAGTGAGACAACTGTCTCAAGACACAATTGGAAGTGGGTATGGTGGCACACGCCTTTGATCCCAGCACTTGAGAGGCAGACACAGGAATGCTGTGGGATAATCTTTTTGTACACTGGGAAGATTTGTCACTCCAACTGGTTTAATGAAAAGCTGAACGGCCAATATCTAGGCAGGATTTTGGGGGGCAGAGAGGATGCTGGGAAGGAGAAGCAAGACAGATTGGGAACAACACAAAATGGGATAGAGGTAAAAAAACCATGGGGTAGAACATAGATTAATAAAAATACAGGTTAATTTAAGTTATAAGAACTAGTTAGGAACAAGCCTAAGCTATCAGCAAGTTTTCATAATTAAGACATGTCCATGTAGCTATTTGGGAGCTGGCAGGCTGGACAGAAAAAGTCAGACTACACAGGAAGATCTCTATGAGTTCAAGGCCAGCCTGTTTCTACAAAGTGAGATGCTATCTCCAAACAAACCAAAAAACAAAACAAAAGGATATAGTGGAGAAGACTCTCAACCTAAACCTCTGGACTCTGTATGTACGTCTATCCATATTGTAGGTACATAGCACCCATAAGTGTAAAGCATCCTCTGGACTCTGTATGTACGTCTATCCATATTGTAGGTACATAGCACCCATACGTGTAAAGCACCCTCTGAATACACAGGTGGCTGCAGCCACACCGGAAGACACTCAGGTAAAGAGCCACGAACACTTCCTCCTGTGCTGTGGACGCTCCTCCTCTTTGTAAATTAACCATGTTAGCTGCATGCTATAATGACAGAGACACAGTAATTATCAGCATGGGAGACCAAGGCACCAGGAGAATACAAACTGTCACTAAGTTTTCAAACCTTTCTGTGCAGGGACAGCCATCTATCCCTAGGTCTCTTCCAGGCGTTCTTTGCCAGTTCTGAAAGCAATCCAAAGCTCAGAGGGCAAAGTAGAATCACTTTCAACACCATGTTTCATGACCGTGTATTTCAGACTGCCCAGGTAGGAAGTTCTTCTAATTTCATTTGTTATCAACAGTTTAATGACTTGTTCATTCCATCAACCATGAGCAATCAGCAAACAACACTGCCTGTCCATTTATCTGCTCCGCTTTACTTTGAGTCCTTGTAAATGCTCATGCCTGCAAAAAAGGACTATCTGGGGTTCTTTTTGCCTAGAGACTGTTTTACAAACCGTCTACAAATGGATCTCTTCCTTGGTAGCCAAGGTCACCTGGCCACCCAGCTGGCCTGCCAAGGTCTCTCTCTCAGAAGCAAGTCTGCCTCCCCTGAATCCCCTAAAATGCAGGTCCTCTGAGGGCAGGTGTATTTTTCAGCACTCACTCCCAGTACCTAACATGGTTCCAGGCTCCTACTGAACAAACAACAGAATATGAGTTTCAAGGGCTGCAATGATAGCTCAATTGGTAAAGCCCAAGTTCAGATCCCTAGCACCCACACGAAGGACAAGTACTGCAGCATACGTATGTTATAATCCCAGAGCTGGGGAGGCAGAGACAGCAGCATCCCTAAGGCTTGCTGGCCAGCCAGTCTAGCTGAATCTGCAAGCTCTAGGCAGTGAGAGATTCTGTCTCAAAAAACAAGGTAGAGAGTGACTGAGGAGAACACGCTGACTTCTGGCCTCTATACAAAAGCACTGAAGAGATGCAAAAGTGAAGAGATGCAAACCGGTTAGTGGGAGCTGGCTGCCCCTTGCTGCCAAGCACATGGTACGTGACTGCTATGCACTGAGGGCCTCTTTCTTATCATCTGCAAATAATATACTAACCTACAGAAGATTACCAATGGGCATTTAACAGGACCAAAGAAACAATTAGTTCTGCAAAGTAAAATTGTTAAAGGGACAGCCAGGCCATTTCAGGCTGAAAAATGAAGCATTAACTTGGCTAATCTGCATGAACATCAGGACCTCCACGGAGGCCAGAAATGTGTTCTGGAAAGGTCATGTGCATAGACATGCACTGTAGAGAATGAAAACAGTTGTTCTGGGTTCTCAGACAAACAGAATCCCCACTGTACGGCAAGAGCAACTGCCGTGGGCATCTGCAGCCAAACACACAGGCCTCTGTACACCTGGCCTCTCGCTGAGGACCCTGGATGGGTGCTGTCAGCCAGGCAGAAAGATCTAGGCCCCAGCCTCCTCTTGCATCTTACACAGTAAAGGCCACAGGCAAAGCCTTTGGGGGTTTTGGTTGCTTCCTGATAAACTAAGAGGATTGGTCTAAGTTTAGTAATTCTACAAAAAATTTCAAAAATTCACATCTACAATACAGTGTGGGAAATCCTATCTTTCTTTCTTTTTTTTTAAGAATTAAGGTGAAGAACTGAGTATAGGTCAGGAGTAGATTGCTTGCCTAGCCTGTTCAGGGCCTTGAGTTCCAAGAAAGGGAAGAAAGGAAGAGGGGGAGGAAGGGAGAAGGGGAAGGGGGTCATGATGGAGGAAGGAAGGGAAGAAGGATTAAGGTAGCTCACAAAATACATCCCTCACCTAGAAGTACTCCAGCTAAAACATAATGTTTAAATAAGTATTAAAAGAGGCTTTGAGTTTGAGAGACAGCAAGGAGGTGCAACGGAGGATTTAGAGGGAAGAAAGGGAAAGGGGAAATGATGAAATTATAATTTCAAAAATAAACAAATTATCGTAAATTTTAAAAATTACATGTGTTTATTTTATGTGCATTGGTGTTTTGCCTCCATGTACAGCTGTGTGAGGGTGTCAGAAGCCCTGGAACTGGAGTTACAGACTGGTGTGAGCTGCCATGTGGATGCTAGGAATTGAACCCAGGTCCTCAGGAAGAGCAAACAGTGCTCTCAACTGTTGAACCACCTCTCCAGCCCCCCATAATTGTTTTTAACATAGGTTCATATGTTAGAGATGGTTCATAGTTAAGAAAATTTACTGCTCTTGCAGGCCAGAGATGAGCTCCCAGCACCTACACAGAAGCTCACTTGTAACCACTTGTAACACCAGTTCCAGGGGATTCAGTGCTGGCTTTTGACCTCCGTGGGTAACACACACACACACACACACACACACACACACACACGCACGCACGCACGCACATATACACACACACAGAGGCACACTTACATATATGCAGGGAAACATTTAAACACCCAAAAGTAAATCTGAAATAAATAGCCACCATTGTCAACCTTAGCTACATGAGGTTCTGTTTCAAAACAAAACAACTATGAATCGCCACTGACATTTGGAGGCTGAGGCAGGAGGGCTACTGTGAATTCAAGGCCAAACTGGACTAAAGAGTAAGGCTTTGTCTAGAGGAGGAGGAGGAAAGGAAGACCAGATTGATGGAAATACCAAATTGTGATATTTATGGGAAAATGGAAATTTGAATACTGACTAGCTAGGTGATATAAATTTAGTAGTGATAATGACAGTGTGGTTGTTTTCATTATTTTTAACATTCTGTTTTGGAGATATACAATGAACTGTACATGACCAAATAAGATCTAATGATACCAGGATTAATTAAGCCAAGTTGAGGATACAAAGTTTGGATAGAACAAGGCTGTTCATGAGTGAATAAATAACGAAGCCAGTGGTGAACACATAAGAACTTATTACACTCTACTGCTCAGGTGTGTATTTAAAATATCTCATAATAACAAATATATGAAGGTGCTAGGGACGTAGCTCTGTGGTAAAACCCTTGCCTAGCATGTGCAAGGCTTCCATTCCCAGCTCATAAAAGAATTAGAAATAAAGTGAAATTACTATTGTAAGAAAGTAAATCAGAGAGAGAGATCTGGATCCATGTATGTATCACACCTTTATCCATAAATGTAACACATCTTTACTCCTTTGGTGCTCTAAACTTCAGGTGTGGTATTTCTAGACACCTATGGAGGGCTTGTAATCGTAGAGAAATCTACATGATGTCCCTACCTCCAGTCTGGTGATGGACAGGATTAAACCTGGCCTCTCCTGTAAATCAGGTCACTGGAAGTGCTCAGGCAGAGGAAAGCCCAAAGAAGGGCGTTGTTTTGAGGTTAGGAGGCTATGTTCTACCTTCTCCGGCACCTTTTGGACCTATAAAAGGCCTGGGCCTGAATGGATAGCAGTGCATGGGCAGGCTGAAAGGCAATTGGTTCTACCCTCAGCCTGGTCTCAAGAGCAAAGAAAACTTAAAAGAACACATATGTCATCACAACAGGGCTTGATTCATCCACAACCCTTCTAGAACTTGGGGTTGGGTAGATAGTTCAGTGTGGTCATGAGGACCTAAGTTTGACTGCCCAGAACCCACGTTAAAGGAAAAAAAAGTCAGGTATGGCACGTGCTTTGTAATCTCAGAGCTAGTAAGGTAGAAACAGAAGAAACGCTGGGGCTCACTGACCAGCCAGTATCACTGAATCAATGTGTTCCATGTAAAAGTAACCAGATGTGGTAAAGCATGCCTTTAATCCCAGCATTCAAGAGTCAATGGCAGGCAAATCTCTACACAGTGAATTCCAGGCTAGTCAAGGCTACATAGTGAGACTCTGTCTCAAGAAAAAAAAAAAAAAGGTGAGAGACCCTGTCTAAAAAAACAAAGTAGAGAATAACTGTGGAAGACACCCAAGGTTGACCTCTGGCTTCCCACACACGGGCATACACACACACACACACACACACACACACACACACACACACACACACACACAGAATTTAAGCAGTGAGATCAAGAGCTATCCTGATTGTCCCCATCATACACTCCCAAACCAAAGTTGGCTAGCATGTGGCCAAGAGTTCCACGGATGCCTTAGAAATTCCAGATTATATGAAGAGCTAGTATGAATCCAGAGTTGGAGGAAAAGTCCCAAGGAAATGAATCACACTGGTTGGTAACGGTGATTACTGCTCTGGTGATTGACACAAGCCACCAGCCCGTCCAGGCATGTGAAAAACCTCCCGCGTGCTTCAAGGCCTAGCAGGACAACTACCAGCAAAGTAGGACTGGTGTGGACTTGCCTTCCACCCTGCCCCATTCACCTCTGCTTCTACAACAAGAGCCCCCAGCCTTCCACTTACCCTAGCCAGGCCGGAGTCAAGGCCATGGGCAACCATGTTCTACCCTGCTAGATAGGGACCTTGGGGACTCAGCTACCAAGAACCAGCTGGGTATGCCTGGCAGTTTCTTACACCCAAATGACTACAGTTCAGTTCCAGAAGTTTGGGTGGCAATGGGTTGCAAATATAACACCTGTTACTGGCTCTTCACAGCTAGGCTGCTAAATGTGGAAAGAGATCTTCCCCCTCATAGCTTCTGTTCCTCAGAAGTGACTATTATGCAGTATTGTTTCAGATGATGAGCATGAACCACAATGACCCACGGTGGGGTCAGAGATAACCAGGAGCACATGTTCAATAACCGAGGTGGCAAACTGGGGGCGTGAGTCAGTGAGCAAAGTGCTTGCCTAACAGGTACAAAGCCCTGGGTTCTATCCCCAGCAACTCATAAACTTGGTATGAGGGTACATGCCTGTAATTCCAGCACTTGGGAGGTAGAGGCGGGAAGATCAGAAGCTGGAGGGCATCCTTAGCTACATAGCAAATTCAAGGGACAGACTGGGTTACATGAGACCCTGTCTCTAGAATAAATAATGAAGGCGGTCACTGCCAAGGAAAAACATCCCAAGCCTCACCCAGCAGGAATGGATAGACACAGTAAACACCATCACCTGCCTCCTCTATGCATGAGGCCAGGTGACTCTGTCCAGAGTTAACATCAGTCAGAACCTCCTTCAGTCTAAGACACAAGATGCCCAGGGTCAAGAGTCCTTGTAATTCCCCTGGCTCTCAGGGAAAGAAACTGAGTCCGTCAACAAAGCAAAGAACACCCAAGTCCTCAGTGTCCAGTTGTGTTTACATATAACAGTGTTTTTGTTTTCTTTCTTTCTTTATTTTTTTTGAGAGAGGGTCTCTCTACACAGCCCCGGCCGTCCTGGAACTCATTATGTAGACCAGAAAGGCCTCAGACTTAGACATCTGCTTGCCTCTGCCATTTAAGTGCTGGGAGTAGAGGCCTGTGCCACCACACCTGGCCTAACAATGTTGTTTTCAAAGAGACATTACCTAGAGATACATACTGAAGGTTAGGGGTGAGGCTTAGTGGTAGAGCAGTATCTATCATGTACAATAAACTTATTCCATCCCCATCATGACAGCAACAAGAAGATCCATATTTAATATTTATGGATACTGTGATGCTATCTTCAAAGTCCAGGACTGGAGACAGAAATGTGACTAGACTGGCATGAGCTGATAACGTTGGGGGAACAGCACTGGGATTCATGGTTCTAAACTTGCATACGTTTGAAATTTTTCCAAGGAAATTTTTTCTGAATTATCTTCTAAAATACCAATCCAATGCTGTCTGCCTACAGGAGTGTCTTTGTTACTGGTCTAGTCTAGGCCTTCACAAAAAAGTGGACAGCGATTTGGTGGCACATATCTGTAATCTAACCACGAGAGGCAGAGGCAGGAAAATCTCCCCAAGTTCTGAGCCACCCTGATCTGAATATCGAGTTCCAGATCAGCAAGGGCTATACAGTGAGACCCTGTCCAAGACGAAAATAAATACATATAAATGAGTAAAAAGGACAGAGGAAAGCAGGGAAGTAAAGAAAGGGGGAACTACCTCTTGCTCCTGTGTCTGACACTGTCCATAAAACCTGTGGCTGGGGAAAAGACAGAGAAAGACAGATCTGCGGCCCACTGCAAAGAGCTCATTCAACAAGTTATCAAGTCAGCAGAGCAAACAAGCCATGTCAGTAGGAGACCATTAAATCAGCCTGCTGGCAGAAACCGCGCTTTCCAAACGTTCTGATGACAGCTGGATCAAACCCGCCAATATCTGACAGTAATAAATACAGTTATTTGGGAAGAAAAACAAGGAGTGACCTTCCAGTCCACTGAAATATGCCAAATAAGGAGAGCTGCAAGCGGGAGGAAATGGAAAAGAACAGCTAATATTTGGCAAGCTTCCCTTATGATCAACAAATTAAAATGTTAAGGAAGCAATTTGTTGAGAAAAGATATTTTTAAAAGGAGCTGAATCATTCAGGTTTGGCCCCGGATATGGTCAATTGGTGATTTTAAGTCTTATTTTTTAAGTTAATGTTTACAGCCTCCAGAAATGGCATTGAAGGCACGGTGCAGTTAATCATAAACCTGTCTTCCTGCCATCTTAGGTGGAGGGTGGGTGAAGGGAAGGACGCCTGCAGCCTCCCCAGAGTCGGCCTGCAGCTCTAGCTCTCCAGGCAAGCAAGGGTTAAAGGAAAACACAGCCCACAGCGGGAGTGCATTCTGCTCCAGTCATCAGCAATCTATCTAACCTGGCTAGAAGGAGGCTCAGGAGCGCTGAATCTCATCTGCGCAAAGTCCAAGGGCAGTGACAGGATGGTCACAAAAGTGGACAGGAGATGGTTCCCCTCATTCAAAAGCCATCCCCAGGCCTGGTGTAGTGGAACAAGCCTACAACCCTGCAGGAGGCAGAGGCAAGACTGAGTTTGACACAGTAAGAGCCTGTCTTTTTTTTTTTTAAAGGAGGGTGGGGAGTGTCATCGACTAAGAGCACTAGCTGGTCTTGCAGAGGACCCAAGTTCAATTCCCAACAGCCACACAGCTGTTCACAACAATCTGTAACTTCAGTTCCAGAAGATCTGATGCCTTCTTCTGACTTCTGTAGACACCAGGCATACATGGTACACAGACATACATTCAGATAAAATACCTATACATGAGCCAGCGTGGCGGTACATGCCTTTAGTGCCTGGTCTAAGAAGGAAAGGCAAGTGGGCTGGCTCAGTCCACACAGTGAGCTCCAGGTCAGCCAAGACTACACAGTGAGACCTTGTCTAAAATGAATGAATGAATGAATGAATGAATGAATGAAAGAAAGTAAAGGCAAACAGAAAAAGGCCAAGGAAACGGCTTGCTTTGCACACACGAAGACCTGAGATCAGATCCCCAGCTCCCACGGAAAATTGGGTATGACAGTGCGTGCCTATAATTCCAGAGCTCAAGGGGCAGAGACAAGTGGAGCTATGAAACCAGCCACTAACTGACAAGTGCCAAGTTCAGAGAAACCCTAAGAAAATAAGGTAGAGTGACCAAGGAAGACACTGGATGCTGAGGCCTCCACACACATGCATACCCATACAAGTACACACGTATGTAAACACACATGAACAGGTATACAGACATGCACGACACACACACAAAAAGCAAACCAAACTGTCACTCTCATTCTAAGAACCAAAGGGAATCTATCCTTGCCAAGTCTACGCAGCTCACAACCAAGCATGCACCCAGCACCTACTGTCCTTGGTGATGAGAACAAAGTCCTGATTTCCCAGGGTGGGGTGGGGGGCGGGGAGCTGGAGGGTGTCATGTGTTAAGGGAGGGAGGGGAAGAGGCATGTGATGATAAGACACGAAAGGGGAGAAAGGAGCCAGGAGGGTGCTAGCTGTCTCCCAGGGTGGCCAGGAATGCTCTCTAAAGGGGATCTAAGCAGAGAGCTAAAGAAGGAAAGACAGCCAGCACAGACAGAAGTCACCCCTCACTCAGAATCCCAGCACTGCCCTGGAAACAGAACAAACTGCCTGTGGCCACTGCTTGGGGTCGGTGCTCCAGCTTCACGGCTCAAGACACAGGCACTGCCTTTCTCAGGCAGGCAGGCAGGCTCCTGGTGACAGCCCGCCGCTGCAGGAACAGCTGAAACAGTGTTCTTCTCTGCCATGAGCAAATGCGGGGGCTTCCCCTGTTCTCAGATTTGGTGAGGCCATCTGAGGTCTTCGATGCATGCTGTGACTTGGCCTTGGACTCACATAGTGTGAAGGTTCCACGGCCATCCAGAAGGCATCCCTTGGTGGCTCTAATGTGAACTTTCAGTTCCTTCAAAAACTGCTGCCACAGAGTGGCCACCTGCCCATGGAAGACAACTGGCTGTGAAGGGGTCACGTTCTCCAAACAAAACAATAGGAACCAACAAATTCAACTGCATTTCAGCCCCTTTACAACTAGACACTGGCCAGAAGTAAGGAAGGCCCTGTCTGCCCCCAGCTCCTGTAGAAGATGGGTACTTGATTTAACAGGCCCAGGAAAATCACAACTGCTACCTTGAGAGCCAGAATCCAGACACCCTCAGAGAAAGAGGTCCACAGTCAATCTTGCAAGGACGTAGTGAATTTACTTCCAGTTTCTTTGCATTAGTCTGTTCTGATCTCACGAGCTGAGCTACTGTCTGTACAAAGCTGAGAGCTGCAGGAGGCAGGGCACCCAAATCACAGAAGATGGAGTAGGGATGTGCAGTCCACTAGACTGGCTTGCTAACGTTCTGAGCAGAGGTACCGCCAGGTCTGACAGTCACACAGTATGCTCCCCCAGCTTCAGTGTCCTATTAAGTAAGAATGATAAGCTGGGGGTGTGGCTCCATGTAGATCACCTACCTAGAATCCCCCAGTAAGGGCCTGGGTGTGTGGCTCAGTGGTAGAGCCCCTGCCTAGAATCCCCAGTGAGGGGCTGGTGTGTGGCTCAGTGGTAGATCACCTGCCTAGAATCCCCCAGTGAGGGGCTGGTGTGTGGCTCGGTGGATGCTATCAGTGGGTAGAGTGCCTGCACCCTGCCTAGAATCCCCCAGTGTTTGTTTGTGTGAGTCAGGGGTTTCATCCCATCACCACAAAAACAACAAAGAAAGAAGGAGGGAGGGAGGGAGGGAGGAAGGAAGGAAGGAAGGAAGGAAGGAAGAAGGAAGGAAGGAGGGAGGGAGGGAGGGAGGGAGGGAGGGAGGGAGGAGGAAGGAAGGAAGGAAGGAAGGAAGGAAGGAAGGAAGGAAGGAAGGAAGGAAGGAAGGAAGGAAGGAAGGAAGGAAGGAAGATTTTAAACAAAATAAGCTTATTTTCACAAACTACCAGGAGGAAGCCATAAGAAAAGGGGACGAGGTGGGGGGGGAGACGACACTCTTTACATTTATGCAAAGCAATAAGGACCAAGTCACTCAGCTAAATCCACCCAGTTGAAAGTGACAACCTCACCCCAGTCAGACAAGTTCTGTCCTTCCCTCCCTGCCTAATTTATGGAAAGATAATTAATCTAAGTTGTTGCTGTCAGTGAATCCTAATCCCCCAACTGGGGACTCCATTCTCAAGGGTTAAACTCCACCCCCTGGTTCTGCTGGATCCAAACCCCCCTGTGCTGATGTCAGAGGCAAGCCACCCTCATTTTTCACGCCAGCCCCCATCATCCCCAAAGTTATGGCAGAGCACTGAAAGGCCTTTCTGTGCTGAAACCTCTCTTTGAGGTTGAAAAGTCCATGAAAGCAGGTATTTGTTCCTGAAGAAAAAAATAAACGCCATTTCCCTTTTGCTTCTATAGAGCTCCAAAAGGATGGGCATTTTATAGAACGCTGCGTCTATAAAAGAAGCAAGGTCTTGTGGAGTGTCTTAGTCAGGGTTTCGATTGCTGCAACAGAACACCATGACCATGACCAAAAAGCAAGGTGGGGAGCAAAGGGTTTATCTGGCTTACACTTCCATATCACTGTTCATCACTGAAGGAAGTCAGGACAGGAACCTGGAGGCAGGAGCTGATGCAGAGGCCATGGAGGGGTGCTGCTTACTGGCTTGCTTCCCCTGGCCTACTCAGCCCAGCTTGTTTGTTTGTTTGTTTTGTTTTGTTTTTTTGTTTTTTCAAGACAGGGTTTCTCTGTGTAGCTTTGGAGCCTGTCCTGGATCTCACTCTGTAGACCAGGCTGGCCTCGAACTCACAGAGATCCGCCTGCCTCTGCCTCCCGAGTGCTGGGATTAAAGGCGTGCGCCACCACCGCCCGGCTTCAGCCCAGCTTCTTATAGAACCCAGGACCAGCAGCCCAGGGATGGCATGTATGAGGTGGTGGTGCAGTGGCACAAGCCACCACTGTGGCCACCAGAATCAGAGGTCCAGATGGCCTTAGCTGAGAGTCACTACCCCAGGGAGGAAGCCCTCCCTCCCGGGCTGCAGGAAACAGATTGGCTACTGTCTGTCCCCACCGGGAGTCTCTATCCTGAAAGTCTCTCAGCTATAGGGATGAAATTCTTCCTCTGCTCATTGTCCTAGGAAGGCCACCTCACTTTTCACAGCCACCAGACTTCGGGATAGAATGCTTTCAAGCCTTGAGTTGACAGTGGAAACATCAGCGTTGGAGATACAGCTCTGCTCGTCCAATCTCCTGCACCGAACAAACTGGACATGGAAATCGCAGCACTTGGGGGGTGGAAACAGGGGAATGTGAAGTTCTAAGTTGTGGTCCTGAACTATAACAGGGAGTTCAAAGCCACCCTGGGATATGAGGCTGGAGAGATGGCTCAGCAGTTAAGAGCACATATTTATACTGCTCTTGCAGAGATCTAAGTTCAAGTCCCAGCACCCACATCAGTCAGCTCACAACCACCTGTAACTCTAGCTCCAGGGAGATCTGATGTCTCTGGCTCCCACAGGAATGCACACATGTACACACACAAGAATAAACCCTAAAATATATTTTTAAAATTCTTGCTGCTAGAAGATGGTTTGGGGCTAAGTTGGGAAACACACACAAAGGAAATAGTTATAGATAATTTTTACTTTAAAATGAAATACACTCAGGAGGTTGGACATTGAAGCCGGGAGAGACTGGTGGGAAGCTTTTGTTCCTTGAGCAATTCCAGCTGTGATGACTATAGGGACCACATGGGAAAGTATTAATTCCGCCTTCTGTTTGGCTGTAAGGTCCCTCTCATCTGGAACCAACTTTCTCTCATCTAGACCTGGGTGACCTTCACTTGGGCTACAAATGACAGGCTCAAGGCCACAGACCTCCAGTAAAATTGCCCAAAGTCCAGCCAGGAAGCCCGGGCACACCCTAGCACCACACTTGCACTATAGGGACTGCTGAGCCCAGTCTGGAAAGAACTGAGTTCTTTTTCCCTGAAAGCAACGCACTGCACTTTCTCCCTTGACTTCTGAAATCCTCCCTGATCCAACTCTGCACAGGTATTTGCCATTTCCTCCAGTTTCCTATGTATGCTCAATGCAGATCAACATGTGTTTTAGATGAATTCTCGGTGCTGCAATTCAGGCCAGGAGGCCATTTTGTTTGAAATTACATGGCACTGAGGCTGGGGAGATAAGATGAGTTGGAAAAGGGCCTGCTGAAAAAACATGAGGACCTGAGTTCAAAGCTCAGGACCCATGTAAAGAGAAGCTGGGCACAGTAGCACGTGTCTGTAATCCCAATGCTGGAGAAATGGAGACTAGAGATATCTAGAATACCTAGGGTTTGCTAGCTAGCCAGTCTAGCTGAATTGGTGAGCTCCAGGCTCAGTGAGAGATCCTATCTCAAAAAATGGAGGAGAGGGATAAAGGAAGACACCCGACACTGACCTCTGGCCTCCACACACACATAAATGCACTGGTGCTCACATGTATGAACACACACATACACCCCACACACACAGGATGGTGAGTGATTGAGGAAAACACCCTCCCTTGTTGACCTCTGGCAGCCACACACATGCACACCCGTATACATAAACCATGACACAGGAGGAAACCCTGTCCCCTCTCCCACAGGCCCTGGGGAAAAGACTAGAAAGGACTAGCTAACTGCAGAACAGCCCAAACCTGCTGCCACAGAAAAAGCACCTGTCTGGAAAACAGCACTCAGAGTGGACTAAGCAAATCACGTGTCCCTAGAGCTGTACTGTGACCCTGGCTGTCAGCCACCAGAGAGAAAGCCACCCTGAGCTCCTAAGACAGTCGGGGAAGTGCCCTGCAGCTATCACAGTAGGCTACACACTCCTTGGTCGACTCCTTGCTTGTGTAAAACTCCTGACAACTGATCTTGTCTTTCCATTGAGGCACTTCCATGAATGGGGGTCTTGCTGCACACGAAAGGGACAAACTCCAAGCTAAATCCAGCCTCCACAAAGGTCTAGATCAAGTAAATAGGAATGATGACGAGTCCCAAGCTGCAGTAAGAACCAAGATTCCTGTCTAAGGACACTTTTCACCATTCAATCCTAGAGCACATCCGCTTTGAAAATCCCTCTTCTGGGAAGGAAGAGCTCACCTCCAAATATTCAAAGCCACAAGGTGTTGCTGTTAGCTGACTCACACTGACTTCCCCACCGAGCCATGGAGGTGGAAGCAGCTCACACTCAGGAAGCTGGCTTAGACCTTTCAGGTACATCCTGCCAGGCCAAGGCGGAGCTCAGTTGGCAGAGTACAGGCTTAGGACACAGAAAGCACCTCAGATTGGGTCACCACACCATCTCTTCTGTTCTTGCTGAGGTTATTTGTTCTGTTGAGATAGAGCCTCACCGTGATTTGGCCCATGCTAGCTACAAACTTATCATCCTCCTGCCTCACTCACTCTGGCTTCAAATTTACCATTCTCCTGTCTCAGCCTGAGTGCTAGGAATTCAAACCTGTGCCACAGCACTTGAGCACTGACAGTGTTCTTTTTTTTTTTTTTTAGTCATAAGACCTCCCTGCTGGCAAGTTCCAACGCCACAGCACATACCTTTTTTCACTGAGACAGGTACTTCAGGTACTGCCCTGAGTCTTCCTAAATTCTCAAAGTTAGTAGTTTGAAGACCATTATTTTACAAAGGAATCAGGTAATTCAGTGGGTTAACAAATGAGAAACAAAGGTTCTAAACCTAGGGTTGCAGATGTGATTCAGTTGGTAGAGTGTTTGCCTACCATACTGGAAGCCCTGGGTTCAATTCCCAGCACCATATAACCTAGACATTAGACATAATGGCAGACATTATGTAATTCTAGTACTCAGGAAGCAGAAGCAGAGGATCAAGAGTTCAAGGTCATCTTCAACTACATACTGGAAAAAAAAAGAAAAGAAAAGAGGGGCTGGGGGGTGATGGTGGTGGTGGTGGTGGTGGTGGTGGTGCATGCTTTTAATCTCAGCACTCAGGAGGCAAAGGCAGGTGAATCTCTGAGTTCAAGGCCAGCCTGGTCTACAGAGTGAGTTCCAGAACAGCCAAGGCTACACAACAAACCCTGTCTCCAAAAAAAAGATTCCATAGCAGGAAGCCCATATACCAGCCAGGGGGAAGGAGAACAGCGGATGGATCCTGGGCAGGTCTAAGGGCAGACCCTTTTGAAAACTACATGTTCACTAGCACTGTAAACTATCAGTTCCAGGTGATAACTTATCACTGTTCAGACAATCACAGGAGGAAGGCTTCCCCTGAAATCCATTTCCAAACAAGTATGTGTCTTTGGTCTTGACCTGGTCTTGACCTTGCTTCAGCCCTGCTGAGGCCAAGAGTAGAACCACAGACACCTAGCACTCACCAAGGCACGCTAACAGGCAGGATACAAACTTCGCTGGCCTCCTACAATCAACAGGCTGCATGTGGGGGAGCTGCCTGCAGTGCAGCGAAGTCCAGCCTTGGCGGCCTTCGAGCTGTCTTGTCTGGTCTCTTCCTGCAGGCAAGCAGACAACTGGGTCCCAACTGCTCCTAACCTGGGGCTGCACTAACACCTCCCCGACAGGCTTCCAGGTTGCTGTTGCCATGTGTTAGTGCCTTAGGAAGCAGAGCCTGAATCCTTTAAGAGCTGTATGCAGAAAAAAAAAAAGAGCTGCTTTTTACAGGCCTGGGACAGGGCCTGGGAACCTCCCTAGAGGGCACCAAGCACTCAGGCCACTCCCCATAGCCCAACCTTCCACTCTGGATCAATTTACAAGATAAGGGAGGAGCCACGCTATTGAATACAGCCAACCATCCCTAGTAAAGGATCTAGTCCAGAGCTTATCAAACTCTAGTGTGTACATGAATCACCTGCTAATCTCATTTAAAAAAAAAAAATGTAAAATGTGACTCAGTGGGTTGGGTGGGGCTCCAGAGCCTGAATTTTTAACAATCTCCCAACCCATATTGCTGGTTTACAGACTACTCTGGTAGCAGAAGTCCAGATTAGGATGGTGCCATCCCAGAGAGCTGCTACACAGTTGGGGGCTGGAGAGATGGCCCAGTGGTTAGGAGCACATATTGCTCTTCCCAGCACACACTAATGTGTGTGCTGCTTACAAGTGCCTGTGACAACAGCTCCAGAGAACCCAGTGCCTTTGGCCCTCATGGGCACCTGCACTTATGTGCGCATGCAGAAACGTGCAGATGCACATAACTCAAAATTAAGGGAATCTTGAGAGAGAGAGAGAGAGAGAGAGAGAGAGAGAGAGAGAGAGAGAGAGAGAGAGACAGAAACACAATATGGACAGATGTCATCTTCAATGTTCTGGCAGCCAGACTCCAGGCCTATCTAGTTAGTCCCTTCCAGTCCCTCTCCACTTTGACCACCAGGCCATGGCCCAGAACCAGCAGGGCCCAGCCAAGAGGGAGTTCTGGCTGTACTGAGTACCACCATCAGGTAAGAAGAGATCATTGCCTAGCAGGCATCAGGTAAGAAGAGATCATGGGCTAGAGCACTTGCCTAGCAGGCATCAAGTTGTAGGGTCCATCCCAAGTACTGCATCAACTGGTGTGAAACCTACATCTGAGCTGGATAGACTGCATGAGACTGCCTCAAAAAGAAAAGGGGGGAAAAAGGAAAAGAAAAGAAATTTTAAACCCTTACACACAGAGAGATTATTGGTCCCATTTTTACTTGAAGTTTCTGGGGTCTGGAAATCATGGCACTGCTTGCCATGGACTGACTGCCTTTGGGATGGTATCACTATTGTAGAAAAGGCAATTGGATAGGAAGAATATATATAAAATTGTCTAGCAGAAAGAGATCCTGGTAAGTATTGGAACCTGAGAGGAAACCCAAGCAACAGGACCAAATAAAAGAATAAAAATAAGCTCTATTCTAACAGGGCAAGGGGAGCAGTTTAGATCAGTAGTAGAATGAATAGATCTTAATAACGTCAAGAAAAATCTAGATTCTGAATTCCAGAATAAAGCAAACTGTGTGTACTGTTTAAATCCAAGATGGGAAAATTCAACTCTAATGTCTTTACAAGAAAAGACGAAGCTGGGCAGTGGTGGCGCACGCCTTTAATCCCAGCACTCGAGAGGCAGAGCCAGATGGATCTCTATGAGTTTGAGGCCAGCCTGGGCTACAGATTGAGATCCAAGACAGGCACTGAAACACAGAGAAACCCTGTCTTGAAAAACCAAAAGAAAAAGAAAAAAGAAAAAACCAAAAAGAAATGGTAAACAGAAATCGCAGAATAAGAGACCATAAGTGCGGTGATACAAAAAAAAAAAAAAAAAAAAGTACACTAAGCAGAGTCTTAAGCCAGGTGTGAATAAAGGCCAGAAAGAACTTCGTATCTGCAACAGGAGCATTCAAAACTAACCTACGTTGAAGGACTGAAAGTGGTGGGAGAGAAAAAGACTGTTTCAGAACAACAGAAAGCGAAAGCAAAAGAGGAAAAAAAGAGGGTAATTCTAACATTAAACCAAACAGAATTTACAATGCAATTTCATCATAAAGATGGAGGGAGTCGCACACACCAGAAACAGAAACAACAAGTAAGACAAAAAGGATTCCAATCCTACATGCACTTAACACTATCATGACCTAATACTACGGGGCCAGGGAGAAGGCTCGGGAGATAAAGGTATTATTAACTGGAAGCCTGATGACCTGAGTTTGACGCCCAAAACTCACAGTAGAAAGGAGAGAACTGGCCAGGTGTGACCACGCCTTTAATCCCAGCATTGCAAAGGCAGAAGCAGAAGGATCTCTGGGAGTTTGAGGCCAATTTGGTCTACAAAGTGAGTTCCAGGACAGCCAGGGATACACAGGGAAACCCTGTCTTGAAACCCAACCCCCAAAAAAGGAGAGAACTGACTCCCATAAGTTGTCCTCTGACCTACACACGTACACCATGGCACTATGACACAGTATGTGCACACACACATACACACACACAAATAGTAACGCTTAAAATATATGTGCATGTATATATTATATAAACATTTCTATATTAAATATGTGCACTACAATGTAGAAATATGTATGTATAATATAATCAAATGACAAAACTATATGAACAAAATTATTCAAGACATGAACATGAATCTACTGAATAAACTGAATGTATCATGAAAGTGTGATTTCACATGAGAGTGTATATACAAAGCTTTGTCTTCTAAAACCAAAACATATCTTTTTGAGTGTATATAATAATATAGTCATAAAGACCCATGTATCAAAATGGTCTCAGACAGCCCAGGGACTACATTCTCTAACCATATGTAATAAAAATACACATCAAGAACATAAGTCATTAAGGAAAAATGTGAAGAATCTAGATTATATACGCTATTAAATAACCTATAGGCTAAAGAAGAAATTATAGAAAAATCACAAAACTAATATTAAATTTAAAAATGAAAGTGCTACATGCCAAAATTTATGGATATGGTTAAAGTAACAATAAAGGGAATGTTATAGCTTTGAACAAATTTATCTGAAATAAGAATTCAAACTTAAAAAGCTGAGCCCTCAAAAGAACATGTAAGGAAAAGAGAATGAATTAAAAGAGACAAGAATGAAATAAAGTTGAAAACTTGGCCACACAAACACAAAACAGAAGACCAACAAGACCAAAAGCTATTTGTTCAAGATTAATAAGAGAATCAGGAAGCTGGAGAGATGGCCGAGTAGGTCAAGTGTTTGCCATGCAAGCATGAATTCAGATCACCCAGCATCCATGTTCAAAGCTGGGCTCAGAGCACTGGGGATAGAGACCGGGAGATCCCAAGGATTCACTCTAGTGAAAACAGAGAGCTCTAGGTTCAGTAACAGACACTGCCTTGAAAAAAAGGGGGCGAGCAATTGAGGAAGACAACTGATAGCAACCTCCGGCTGCTAAGTGCATCCACACAGGTGAGCACACCTACACATACATGTACATACTCATACTACCACACACATGTACACACACACACACAAAACAAGGTAGAAGGGCAACTGAAAAGGATGCCTGATGTCCATCGATGGCATCCTTTGGTACATGCATTCACACCTACATGCACTCATGCACACACACCCAGACATGCACATATATCACACACCATAAATGAACAGATAGATAGAATAAGCAAAGCTCTATGCATGAGAGAAAATAAAAGGCTATAAGAAAATTCCAAAAGACAATATAGAAAGTAAAGAGGAAATAGTTACAATATGAACAAATGCATTAAATTTTAAGGCCTAGATGATCTGTATAATTTCTACAAAAGTATATAAAGTGTCAAAACAGAACCAACAGGAAACTTGAACTGATTAGGAAAGTGAGTTGTCACACCTCCGGGCCAGCACTGATGGCCCTGCCAATAAACTGTACCCAATCTAAGAATGCACAGTGCTCTCTATGTACAAACCCTCCCAAAACAGTTTAAGCCATTATATGAGACCACTAAGATCTCACATCTAACTGAATAGGAACAGGAAGACACTAGTCATTTTAAGCTTTCAAAAATTGTCACTCAAACCCAACAGTACTTTAAAAAGGAAAAAGAGTCTATCCTAGGAAGTGAAACCAAGTAATGGCATTTAACATATTCATGGACTAAGGCAAAACAATCCAACTGACACAAAAAAATTTGCCAAGGGTCAGCATCCACTTGTGCTAATAACTCTCTGAAACTGGGGGTACAGGGGTGAGGGCTTGTTCCTGTGCAAGGTTTGCACTTTTTCCAAAGCTGGCACAGTTCTTTTTTTTTAATATTTATTTTTGTTTTATGTGCATTGGTGTTTTGCCTACATGTATGTCTGTGTCAGGGTGCCAGATCCCCTGGACCTGGAGTTGCAGACAGTTGTGAGCTGCCATGTGGGTGCTGGGAATAGAACCCAGGTCCTCTGGAAGAGCAGTCAGTGCTCTTGACCTCTGAGCCGTCTCTCCAGCCCCGCTGGCACAGTTCTTTTAAGACAAGTTTATTTCAGCTGGGTCTCTGAGGTTCAGGCCAACAGAACAAGGTACTCCAACATCAGGACAAGAGCAAGGGACATAGATAATCGCCAAATTCTGCATATGCTGTTATCCCCTGGAAAGGGTAACGGTACCAAGCTACCTAGTGAGACGAGTCAAAGTCATCTCGTCTCATTCAGAATCAGTGAGCAAAACCAACAGTCCCCCTCGACACTGCAATAGTCACTTTGAAAACTGAGGGGGTCACAATAACTACAGAACCGTAAAGAACCAACAGTTAACTTAGTTTGACCCTAGTGGGGCAATGTGCAAGTCTGTGGGACCTTCAAGAGGTGGAGCCTGGTGGGAAGTCATTAGGAGGAACCGCTATCCTTTTCCTGGGAGGGAATTAAACACTTCTCTGGGACTCTGGTTAATTAGTTCCAGAAGTGGGGGGTTGGAGGGGAACCAAACCCAGCCCCTGACCACTCTATGGTCTCTTACCTTACTGTGCCATCTCGTCTCTCACAACAGCCTATCTGTATATCTAACGTGGGTTGACACAGTCACGGAGGGACCTCTCCAGGACTGGCACCATGTTGTTTGAACTTTCTGTCTCTAAATCTGTAAGCTAAATAAATCTTTATTCTAGATAAAGTATCCAGCCTCTGGTATTTCATGACAGTTACAGATACACTCATAAAGACTTAGAATACAACAAAACAGTGCCCCAAGTCAACATCAAAGATGAGTAAGAAACCAACATCAACCAAATTAAAGGTTTAACTGTGAAGTCAAATCTATATAGATGCAAGGCTGGGGAGGTGGATCAGTAGGTACAGTGCCTGCTGCATAAGCAGGACTGAGTTTGGATCTCCAGCATTTATGTAAGAAAATGGGCATGGCTAGGTGTGGTGGCACACACCTTGGATCTCAATAGTCAGGAGGCAGAGGCAGGCAGATCTCCCTGAGTTTGAGGCCAGCCTGGTCTACATAGAGAGTTCCAGGACAGCCAGACCTCCCTCCAAAAAGAAAAAAACTGGGCATGGCAGTGCATGTCTGTAACCCTAGGCCGGGAAATAAAGACGGATCCCAGGAGCTTGCTAGCCAGTCAACTTGGCTGTTCCAGGTTCAGTGAGAGACCCTGTCTCTAAGGTAGAAGGCAATAGAGGAAGATAATCAGTGTCAATCTGCAGGCCACGCACACATTCTATACGTTCACAGAAACATAATTTCTTTGTGATCTTGAATTAAAACAAAAAACAAAAAACATTTCTTGGGCAATTTTTAGACTGAAATAACACTAATCAGGAGCATGGGAAACTGGTAGATCTGACTCCAGCAGAGTTATGCTTTCCTACTTACTAAAGGATACTACAGGCAAATCAAGAAAACGAATGAGAGACTGGGGGACTAGACTCGAAGCAGGGCAAATGAACAAATATGGAATACTATGTGGAATACACAGATCTGCAGGGGGATGGCAATCCACTAAAATAAAAAGAAAGAAGAAAGAAGGAAGGAAGGAAGGAAGGAAGGAAGGAAGGAAGGAAGGAAGGAAGGAAGGAAGGAAGAAAGAAAGAAAGAAAGAAAGAAAGAAAGAAAGAAAGAAAGAAAGAAAGAAAGAAAGAAAGAAAGAAAGAAAGACAGACAGACAAATGGACAGGGGCTAGAGAGCTGCCCTAAGGGTTAAGATCACTTGCTGCTCTTGCAGAAGATCTGAGTTTGATTACCAGAATACACATCAGGTAGTTCACAACTGCCTGTAACTTGAATTCCAGAGGATCTGACACCCTTTTCTGACCTCTGTGGGCACCCACACATATATGTGGAGCACATACATACATTCAGGCACATCCACATATAAATATAAATAAAATTTGTTTTAAAAAAGTGGACAGGCTTGCTGGGCAGTGGTGGCACATGCCTTTTAAATCCCAGCACTCCAGAGGCAGACACATCTCTGTGAGTTTGAAGCCAGCCTGGTCTACAAAGCGAGTTCCAGGACAGCCAGACCTGTTACACAGAGAAACCCTGTCTTGAAGCCCCTCCCCCAGCCAAAAAAAAAAAGTGGACAAGCTTGAATGATTGCACACAACTTTATCCCCAGTACTTGGAAGGTGCAGTGGATGGATCTCTGTGAATTTCAGGCCAACCTGGTGAACCTAGCAAGTTGGCCAGCCAGAAACTACATAGATTCTGTCTCAAAATTAAGAAAGAAGAAGGAAAGGACAGAACGCATTACCAATGAGGGGCTCTGCGGAGCTATCACGTACAGAATGAGGTTTATCAAGAGTATAAGCACCCTGGTGATCTGGAGAAAATGACAAATCACTAATGCACTGCTTTAAAAACATCAGAATGTCAGTAAGTGAATAATCAACAAACAAATGCCTGTACAAAACACTGCAACGAAGAAACGGAGACAAGATGCTCTCATTCATGAGCAAAGTGGTGCAGCCACTGAGGAGCAATCCAGGACACTCCAGGGAACGTATGTGGGTCTGTCGGTAGAGTATTTGCTCAGCACGAATGATGCCATCCATGGTTCACCCCCAAGACTTGAAAAAACAAAACAAAACAAAAAAGCATGGTGGCGAACACCTATAATCTTGTTGAAAGGCTGAGGCAGGAGTATTACGAATTCAAAGCCCAGCCTGGGCTACAAAACAGCAAAACCGAATCAAAAAGAAAACTTAAAAAATGAAATAAGTCATACATTGGTATTAAGTCATACATTGGTATTAAGGCTGGAAGCCAGGCTAACAGTTCCTGTGGGGCAAACCAAGCGCACAGCACCCAATACAGAACACCCTGAAGGCAGGCAGACGACAGGAACTTGGTGTCTCGTGCCCACATGTAAACATGAGAACAGTAAACATTTGCAGTTTGACTTAAGGATCTTTAACATAAGAAACCAAATCCAAAATGTTCCTGAACTTTCCAAATCACATGGGCCTGAGTTGCCAAGGGGCCCTAGCTTCTGTCCCTGCTTGAGGTAGGGGTGAGAGGCTGAGAGCCACAGGCACACATTCCCAACTAGAAACAGCCTTGGTGTTTCACTATAACTTACAGAACCTGCCAATTTCATTCACAATTTACACCAGCATCTAATTATACTGAACTGAATATTAACTGTTCTAATTGCTTAATGTTTTATTGGCTGGAGCTAAAGTATGGAAGGACAGCTGGCATGGCAAATGGGATTCTGTTTGCCATTAGAAATGAGAGCTGGGGGCACACGTCTCTCCCACACTCACATCTGCCACCCTGAGGACCAGCGTGTCTCCAGGGCACTCCTCTGGGTCCACGCCAAGCCAAGGCCACCAGGAAAAACCTCCCAGGAGTTGGATTTTAATTATGACATCTTGTTTCAGAGTGCTTTTTCCAGCCAGACACAGTGGCACACGCTGTAAATACCAACACTCCAGAGACAGAAGCGAGACCTGCAGCTAGTTCAAAGCCAGCCTGATCTACACGAGCCGCTGTCTCTAACACAAACAACAAAAAGCTGGGTCTGGTAGTACACACCTACACCCCAGCACTTGCAAGGCAGAGGACTTCAGGATTGCTGAAAGCTCAAGGTTATACTGAAAGTATCAGTTCTCCAGATCAGAGGACTACATAGTGAGACCCTGTCTCAAAACAAAGCCAAACAAAATAAAAACAAAAAGCATGTTTTCCTCAGGGTTAGGGACTTAGTTCAATGGTACAGCACGTGCGTGCTTGCGTGCAAGGTAGTCAGCTTTGAGAAAATACCTGGCATGGTGGACATGAGTACTTTAATCCCAGTACTCAGAAGGCAGAAACACGTGGATTTTCAAGAGTTCAAGGCCAGCCACGGTTACATAGTGAGACCCTATCGCAAAGCAGGGGAGGGGAAGATGCGTTTTTCCAGCTGCAGGAAATCAGCCCTCCAGCAGAAATGATGAGGAAATGTTTTCTCCTGCCACAGGTGACGACAGCAGTGGATTTTTCAGCACCTCAGAGACACCAAGGATGCAAGCACTCCCCGCCCCCAATGTTCTATGCTGTGACTGTCATTCTGGCTTGAATCTCCCCAAATTGAGATGGTGGTAGCATATCTGAACAGCCTTCTCATACAGGCAAATCCAGAGGCAGGGAGCAACCGTACCCCCCAAGTCCCCGGCTGGTTATCAAGCCAGAACCAGAGAAGCACCCACATAAGAGGCAGCCCTGCAAGACTCAAGCTTGGCTCCAGCAGAAGTTCTCAACGGTGGGTTGTGACCCTTTGGGGGATGCTAAATGCCCTTTCAAAGGGTCACCTAAGACCGCTGGAAAACACAGATTTATATTTTGATTCACAACAGTTGCAAAATCACAGTTACGAAGTAGCAACGAAAATAATTTTATGGTTGGGGTCACCACAACATGAAGAACTGTAGGAAGGCCGAGAACCACTACTCTAGAGGGTAATGGGTATATGGGATGTAGGGGGATCCCTTGGTGGTGTGCAGGGCAGATGTGCAAAAAGAGGGGGAATACATTCTCGTCCCAAACTGTTTCCCAGCTGTTTCCCGAAAATCAACTTGCCAGCAGCAGCAGCTGGGATTGGGGAGGAGCTGGAGGAGGAGTCAGTCCAAGAGGGTTGTAAGGAGGAAAACCAGGCCAGGCTAGGGGAACAGAGAGCAGGCCAGGTGTTAAAATATGCACGGTGGAAAGAAGAGTCACCCAAGAGAACCAAAAGCCACGGACTCAGGTTCAACCCGTCACAGGAAACTTCAATAACTGCACTCCCAAAAACAAACCTAAGAAACATAAGCCTTATATACAGTCACACAAAAACTTGCACACAGGGGCTCAGGAGAGAGCTGTCGCCAAAGTGTGTGCAGGAGGGCCTGAGTTCAAAGCACCAAAGTAAAAGCTGGGCATGGAGTTAGCAGAAGGCCTTAAGCCCAGTGCTGAGGGGGTAGAGAAGAATCCCGAGGCTCGTTGGCCCGCAGTCTAGCGACATCTGGAATCCCAGCACTTAGGATGGAGGCAGAAGTACAAGGTGATCCTTGGTTATGTAGTGAGGTTGAGATGAGAAGGCCAGTCTTTACACTGGAGGTAGTAGTCTACTTCCAGACACTTCCGGGAAGAAGGTGGTGGCAGATCATTCATCAAGCAGGCAGCTGAGGACTTCCACAAATAACAGCACACCCCTTTAGGGACACATCAGCACCTCTCATCAGAGGGACATGCCAAGTGCCTGGCTTTAGCAGGGACAGTCAATTGGTGTGAAGGGATCTTTAGCAAGAAAAAGCCCCTCTTTCTCACACAAAACAAAATTTTGAAGGCTCTCTCTCTCTCTCTCTCTCTCTCTCTCTCTCTCTCTCTCTCTCTGTCTGTCTAGGATAGGGTCTCATGTATCTCAGGCTGACTTCAATCTCACTATATGGTCACAAATAACCTTGAACTTCTGATCCCCCTGCTTCCATCTCCCTGGAGCTAGGTTTATAGGCATGCACTATCCCACTGGTTTATGCGGTGCTGAGATGGAACCTAGGGCTTTATAAATGCTAGGCAATCACTGAACCCATGAGCTACATCTCCAGCCAGCAAAAGGATTTTCTAAAGTCTGCAAACTCAGAGCTGTTTTGTTTTGTGTAGGTCCAAGAGTTCTGTTTCCATGTCCTAGATCCCTGCACCTTGTCCTGCAAACAGTCCCACGGGGACATTTTTTACGATTGAGCAGAGGTAACTTTCATGCCATCTCCCTCCTCCTTTAACTGCCTCCCAAATTCTGGAATCTTCAAGCACACCTGCATGTACCCGCCCTTATTCCCCGGGCAAACAGAATCCCAGAACATCACCTTGGCTTCCTGGGTCACCTGCCACTTGCTTTTGGAGCTATAGTCCTTTCTATCAACCTCATCCTAAAACAGACTTGCCCTTCCTGGCCTTCATTGCCTTTCTCTCTGCATGCCCAACAGTGGAGCTATCCCAAAGGCACCCAAGAAGCTGCAGCCAGCCAGGCAGCCCTGGAGCTGCTGCTGTGATGCCTGGCAGCAAGTGTCTGTCCTGGTACCTGGCAGGCACAAACCCCCCACCAGTACGTACCTGACTTGCCACCAGGTATCACTATAATTAGTCACTGTAATTGAAGCTGAACACAATTAATTACATAATTTTTGAAGTGTTCAAGTTTAATTCCATTAGAATTACATCATGAAACCAGGGAATTACACAGGATTACCAACAAAAAGCAAATAGGGATGAATAAAAGGAACTCCAGGCTGACTCCCCGCATGTCTGACTCACATCCAAGGCTGAAGCACAGAGCCCATCACCACACCTGTTTCGAATAAGCCTGTGGCACCCAGCCAGCTGAGTATCATAAGGACCTACCTCTGAAAGAACCTATAAGCTGTACCCCAAACACTGGGGACACAGGCCTGCTGGATGCTCAGTGACAGTGTGGCACTGAAGACCATTCTCTCCCAGGAAGGACAGTCTCTCTAATAGCTGCCATTCCCCAACCTCAGCTTTTTAGGCCCAAATGGCATCCTAGTTAAATGCCACTCGTCTGTCCCATTTCTGTCATGGCCTCACCCAAAACGGCGAGCCTGGGTACATTCAGTCTGGAAGGGGCATTAGTGTGGGCCTTTTTCCTGGGCCTGGCCCTCCCTATATCTCCTAGGGGCTATGGTACCGTCACATACAACCTCCAGTTCAACTCCTTATTGCCTGTCCTTTCTTGCTGTGGTCCACCCTTCACATGGAGCTTCTGGAAGGATCTCTGCAATGCAAACCTAAGCCTTCAACTGTTCATCTTCCATTTAGAAATCAGTTCTTCCTCCAGGTCTTGGAAACAGAAATACTGCCATGGGGCTGTGCTAAAGGCCCTGCCCCCTTAGTCCCCAGGACCCCAGGTGACGTAGAGTCATTCTTTTGCCTGTTTTCTGTCTCACCTACAAGAATGTAGTAGATTCCTGAGTGGCAAGAATTCCTTGTAGTTCTAGAACATAGCCCAACCTAGCACAAAGAGGCAGGATGTTCTGAATATTGACTAACTGAGTAGTTGGAGAAGGAGGCAGGACCGATTCTTCAGAATCACCTGCCCCTCCCAGCCTGATGCTCAGGGATCCTCTGCCTCGAGATCTCTCACACCAGCAGGACAGTGCTTACTTCATGTCAAAAAAGGTCTGAGGCAGTCAGACTCCAGGGGCTATGCTCAAGAATGAGTGTAGGGCAGGACAAATGCATCAACTGGTCAAGAGCCCACGTCTGAGCCCAGAAGCCACATAAAAAGCCAGGTGTGGTGAAGCACACCTGTAATCTGGGTGCTGGAGAGGTGAAGACAAGAGGGTCCCTGAAGCTCACGGACCAGCCAGCCCAGCCTACGTGGTGAGCTCCAACCAGTAAAAGACTGTCTCAAAAAACAAGGTGTATGGCCAGGCAAGGTGGTGCACACCTTTGATCCCAGCACTCATGAAGCAGAGGCAGGCGGATCTCTTGAATTTGAGGCCAGTCTGGTCTACAGAGTGAGTTCAAGGACAGCCAGGGCTGCACAAAAAAACCCTGTCTCGAAAAAATAACAATAAAACAAGGTGTACGGCATCTAAGAAATGATAGCCAAGGCTGTAATTTGGTTTCCACATGCACACGCACACATGTGCATACACATCTGCGTGTGCGGCACATGCGCGCGCGCACACACACACACACACACACACACACACACACACACACACACACACACACGAGTGTAGGGACAGCCTAGGCAGCCCGTAGAAAATACAAGGTGATCACAAACAAAACAACAAATTATTTCAAACATACTGTTATTTCCAAAACCAACACACCTTTTTGCATATTTTCTCTTTATTTTCTGTTGTATTTTTTCCTTAATTTTATCATTTCATAACAAACCATTGTCATCCATACTCCCATCTCCCCCACCCCACCACCACTCCCAATCTACTCCCCCCCACCCCCGCTGCATCTCCATCAAGGTCTGCAAGATGGATCACCAGGAAAAGGTGATTGCTGTCCAGGGTGACAACCATAGTTTTAATCCCTGGAATCCACATAGTAGAACAAAAGTTAACTTCCAAAAGTTGTCCTCATATCTCTACACATATGCTGTGCCCCGAGCGCTCTCCCATACAAACAAGCAAGTGTAAAAAATTTCAAGTACATCAGGCATGCAAAATAGTATTAATAATTTTCTGGGTCCAGAGTCATCAAGAAAGCTCAGTTTCCAGTAATACATCACTGAGAAAAATAATAAGTGCAGAGTGTCACTGTGACCAGGATGCTTTTCTGAGGACAGATGGCCGCCCACACAGCTCTCGGAAAGTCAGTCACTGAACATCCACTGCACACCACCTTCCCTTCCTGAAAGCTAGAAGCAGAGCCCTGTGGAGCGCTGTCCTGAGGACATGGCAGGACTGGAGTGGCTCCAGCAGCGCACACAGCAGGAAGTACATCTGGACTTCCAGGTCTAGGAAGCGGCAGCTCCAGCCCGGCCAACACGAGGTCGGACACCAATAGCTCAATAGGACATGGTTCTCCAAGCTCACCCGGCACAGCTGCGATGTGCACGTGGTACGAGGACACGGGACAGGTGAGTTAGGAAGAAGGAGGGCTCCTTCCAGCCCGAAACGTCTGATGAGGTCTGCAAGCAAGGGTGCGTGCAGCATCTCAGGTCGTGCTTTTCCGTCAGCATCAGCGATGGAGGCAGAGAAAGCATGCAAGCTGTGAAGGTCCCAGCAACAATAAGTCGCCCTGAGGTTGGGACTTAAGTCTCAGGCCAAGGAAAGGCACTCCCTGTGGGCAACCCAACCAGGCCCCATTTCACTCTCCAGCTACTTAGTAAACAAGACAACCAGAACACTGCTTAGGCAGTCTTTCTGAGTCCCCAGGACTTCAGCTACCGGCTGACCTTCCTTCACAGCTGGATTTACATAGCCTCCCCAGAGCTGTGTACAGATACCACGAAATAAACTGAGGGCCTCGACCATGTCCTCCTAGTGCTCAGTGCCCAGGGAATGAGAGCTGGCAATGGGAAACTAAACTCCCCGCCCTATCACCAGCAGACATAAGCTGGCGACAGTTCATCTAGTCCGTCCTGGGAACAGCCTGTCGCTTCCCTCCTCATTCCTTTAACCTGACTCCGGGACCCCTAAATCCAGAGCTGGGAAAGTTAAAGTGAGGGGCACAGAGGTCTACCAAGCTCAAACCAAATCCCAGGTTCAACCCCTAGCACTTCAAAAATAAGAAAAGAAACCTTTACCCACTCCATCTCCAACCAAGATAGACAAGTCTCTTTTGTGTTCTCTCTCCTGACGTCCCCCCCTCCCTCCTTCCCTTTTTCTGTCTCTCTGGCCTTGGTACTGGGGGACTGAACCCTGGGTCTCCCACATGCTAGGCAAGAGCTCCTCTGCTGAACTACACCCCAGCCCACAATTGTACAGAATTCTCAAGCACTAATCAAAGCCCTCAAAAGTCCCCCATAGGCTTCACACTGGCTCTCAATCCATCTCCCTACTCAGCACCAACCTTTTGCCCAGACATCAGCACAGGAGCCTCCCCTACCTCCTGAAGGCCCCAAAGAAAGGAAGCCTCTCCCCCTGCTGGCCCACTCTGCCCTGCAGCAGCAGGTCTCACCCCTGCTGGACCACCCTGCTCCTCTGGGACCCCACCTGCCACCCTTGCTCCCCCAGATCCACGCAAATGTTTGCCTGTACAGCCAGACAATGATGTCACCACCACAGAAATATCTTAGGTAGTGCTTTCTTGGGGTAGTGAAAAAACAGAGACAGTGTGGGCTATGATGACCGCCGCTCAGAACCAGGCCTGGCTGGGTGCCAGGCCCGAGAGAGCTTCTGGGGAATGGGCTGGTGCAACACATTCCTCTGGCCCAGACGCCCAAACCTGAGCACTTCGAGCTCCAGGCCTGCTCTGACATTTGCTGGGTTCTGACAACCAGGCCGGAAGTGCCTTCCCTGCTCCGTGGGGGAAGCACCCTCCCTGTCAGGCTGAAGTAGACTTGACAACCAGTCTCCAGCATAAACTGTTCTGTCCAAATCTATTTTTTAGGTGGATTTTTAGGGCGCTGGGGACACGGCTCAGTTGGCAGTGCTTACCTAGCATGCATAAGGTCATGGGTTCTATCCCCGGCATGGGGGGCAGGGGGAGATGACAAAACCAAATACCAAAAAAACCCAAAAACAACCCTAGATGGGTTTGAACCTAACAAATGGGAATACAACCAAGCATATTCCCTCAGCAGGTTTCCAAGAACAGCCATTTTAACAGACCTGCCCTACCTTCCACGGTATTAAGAGCCAGATCTCAGGTGGAATGTAGGTCAGTGGTAGAGTGTTTGCCTAGTATGGACAAGGCCCAGGGTTCAATCCCCAGCAACAGGAAAAAAAAAAAAAAAATCAACTTTGCATTCTAAATGTAACCAGTTCTGAGTCCCAGCAGAACAGGGAAAGGCCAGACGCTGAGAGGCCACCGCCCTCAGCAGAACTCTCCTACTGCACACAGTCCTAGGAGAATGTGACCGTCAGTACATGTGGAACATAGTGGACAGCAGGTGCCTGAGAAGTCAGGACAGTTGGTGCTGCCCTAGAGGCCGTGTGGGCCATTAGAGACACTGAAGGAGGAAGTCAGCAATTGGAAGAGAGCCCTGAGCCCCCCAGCCATCCCGTAACTGTTTTCCTGGGAGGCCCCCAGCCCCATACTTGACTTGGCCTTCTTGTCCATCCCCACCATTAGATTTCTGTGACCTTCCAGCTGCCCCACGCATACTGTCAAAGCCTCCTCCTTGCCTCAGTCGGCTTCCTCCCAGAGAGAGCCCGCCACTCCTCCAGGCGGGAAGGAATGCATGCAATCAGGCTGACCCCTTAGATGGATGTCCAGAGGGAGCTTCAGAGGAGAATATCCACAAACAAGCAAGATTCTGGGTTTGCTTCTGCTGGAATGAAAGGTTTGGATGCATCGGAGACAGACATCCATCAGAAGCTCTGTCTGCCAGCTTGGGGAATGTGGTCTCCATTCCATGCCAGAGTAAGCTGCTGTGGGTGTTTATGGACAGGCACAACATGATGAAATCAATGGTTTGAGAAGATTCATCTGGCAGCCCTGTCTGTCGTAGATTTCAACCTGCTTCGAATGGACAATTTTCAAAAAAGCAAAGATTGTGAACTCAGGTGGCATGTGTTAGAAAAGACAAGATCTCACTGCCCATAAACAACCACACACTAACTGTGCACAAGCGCAGACACACACACACACACACACACACACACACACACACACTTCATTAAAGTATCAGGGAACGGTAGGATGACAGCATAATTACATACCAACATGAAGCCATGGAAAACAGTTGCAAACCACTTCTAACTCCCCTGACAATGACCTTCAACCATAACTGGCAATATCCTTCCTTTCCCAATCCCACATTGTGCTGACAAACTATGGTACCAGGGTTGAGGACAATGGTGGACAAGGGTAGGAAAGAGGCAAGTCGTTCCCTCTAGCGTGGCCAGCTTCAGGTGACACTGAACACAGCATGGCAGGGCTGGACGAAGCACCCAGCCACGCCATGAGTCCCCTGTGCTCAGTACAAAGGCTGTGGCAGACCTCATCACCTGGAAGAGGCATCTTACAGCAGCCAGGCTTCCTGTCTGGCTCCAGGATTCCCACACTTGCCTACTGAGCAGAAACATGATCCCAACTTGAACCTGTCTCCCACTTGGCTGGAAGATATGAGAGCACGGGTTATTGCGAAAGCAAGAAATTGAGGTAGAACTGAAATAAGCAAGTCAGTAAGGGAGCATTCCGACACTGCTTTCAGCGAGGACTCCATGGCCATCGTCTTCCGTTCCAAAGCCTCACGGCTGTGACACAGAATGGAACTACAGCTCTGTTCAGAACTTAAGGTCTGTGTTCTGAGATGCAGCGGTTTTTGTTTTTTTTTTTTCCATCGGAAAGGTCTGAGCAGGATGGGCTGCTCTTGGTGAAGGCAGTCCAGAGCAATATAATATGGAATCACTCAGGTTCCAGTTCTAGGCCAACCTGCACAGTGAAAATCAAAAAAGAGCACGGCCTGGAGGCCAGTCTGAAATCCTGTCTCAAAACATAAAACAGCCAGTTGTAACAGCACGCTCTGGCCATATAATGCTGAAGAGTCAGGGATGGGAGGATCAAAACATAAATAAAAAATACATTGGGCCAGCAAGACAGCTTAGCAGGTTAAAAAAAAAAAAACACTTGCCAGGCAAGCCTGAAGACCTGAGTTTGATCCCCAGAACCCACAGTTGAAAGAGAAAACTAACACCAGAAAGTTTTCTTCTAACCTACACACACACACACACACACACACACACACACACACACACACACTTCACACATTAATGATAACATTTTTAAAAAATGTTATTTGAAGAATCTGTTTGAAGAATCTGTTTATTTCACCAGTATCTGCCATGCTTCATGGAATGATGTAAGAAAATGACAACCAGAGAGGAAAAAATGTAGCTGTCTCCAAGGGGGGAAAAACAAAATCCTTTCCAAACCTCATCAATTGAAAAAACAAAACTGTAATGTCCAATTCCCTCAAGAAATTCCTTAAATTTTCATTTACATCGTATCTCCTAACAATCTCAAAATGAAGTTCCACAAATACTTATTAAGAAAACAAAAAGAGCAGTTGTCATAACACTGAAGATGTCAGGCCTGGCATGGCAGGAGCAGGACAAGAAATGACAGGCAGAGGTGACGGAGCTCCGCACTGCCTTGCAAAGGCTAAGGGCGGCTCCACGGTAGCCCTTCCTTACCCAGCAGCCCCTAGGCCTTGCTCAGGTTTGCAGCTCCAAGCTCTTGAAAACAAGTTTGCCTTCCAGGCCCAGAGAGATGGTTCAGCCAATAAAGGCACTTACCACCAAGCCTGACCACCTACGTTCCAACTCTGGGTGCCACACGCTGGAAAGAAAGAACTCACTCCCAAGTTGTCCTCCGACCTCACCTCTTACACACACAACAAATAAGTAAATGTAACTTTTAAAATAATAGTTTGCCTTCTGTGTCATTTACTAACTTTTTAAAAGTTTAAAACCCTCTGTCTGTCTCTCTGTCTGTCTCTCTGTCTCTGTCTGTCTCTCTGTCTCTCTCTGTCTGTCTGTCTCTCTCTCTCTCTGTCTCTCTCTCTCTCTCTCTGTCTCTCTCTCTCTCTCTCTCTCTCTCTCTCCCTCTCTAGTGTGTGGTATATGAGCACCTGTGTGTGCAGGCATTCTAACGCAGAGTCAGGGGAAAGCAGGTGTCTTCTCTCCATCGTATTTATTGAGACAGGTCTCTCACTGAACCTGAAGCTCACCGTCCAGGCTGACTCTGGGGATCAGCCATTTCCTCCCCCACGCTCCCCATGCCTATTTTCACGTGGTTGCTAAGGATTTAAACTAGGTCCCTTTTGCTTTCACAGCAATGCTCTTACTCACTGACCCATCTCCCCAGCCCCGTTTTACTAACTTCCCTCAAACCATTTTTAACAGAGTAAACAGGCAGGAGGGAACATGGCAATAAACCAAAGCACTCAGGGGTCCAAAGAACAATCTAGTAATGGCCCTTAAAATGAGTTCACATGCTTTTCAATCTTTAAAAACTTCCAACTGTGTTAGAAAACAAAAGTCACAATTTATTAGAGAGAAAGACCCAATTGAAAGAACACTACCTTGCTTACAGGAGGAGGGTAAGTGGAAAGAAGCTTCTGAGCTGTGGGTCCGGTTTACCTTTTATTTTCTCAGACAGGGTCTCAGCCCAGGCTGCCCTCAAACTCTATGTACTCAAGGATGACCCTGGGCTTTTTTTTTTTTTTTTTTTTCTTTTTTGGTTTTTCGAGATAGGATTTCTCTGTGTAGTTTTGGTGCCTGTCCTGGAACTCGCTCTGTAGACCAGGCTGGACTCAAACTCACAGAGATCCGCCTGCCTTGCCTCCCGTGTGCGCCACCACTGCCCAGCGACCCTGAACTTCTGATCTTCCCTCATCTACCTCCCCAGTACTGAGATTTACAAGTGTACACCATCTTACTAGGTGTGAAACCTAGAGCCTGGTCCATCCTAGCTCTGATTTTATATTCTTCATATGATGGGTGGACAGGATCTGAGAGTCTCTTCCATCTTAAAAAAAAAAAAAAAAAAACACCAAAACTGTCAGGACCTAAATTTATTTTAATGAGAGTATGAACGGCATTCCATTGCTCGACATGTTGCAATATTCACTTAAGAAAGGGCTAATTTGTCCATTTGTTTCTCCCTTAACCAAACTTGGGATGCCTTGCAAGCAACCCCAGACAACTTTTGACAACATTAACTGCATTTCCTTATTGAGCAAGTACAACCGGACAGAATGACTCTGCAGCATCACTCAAGGTAATGTGAAAAGAAGACCCAGCTACTTGGCAGTTCAGAGTTTAAGCTCTGGTAGTTTCCTCCAGCATTAACTGCATAAATCAAACACTTCAGAGCATCCTCGATTTCAAACGAGGGTGAATGGAGGCAGCCCGGGCTGCAGACTCTGGTGTCTCAGAAAGGTGTGGCCTGCTTCAAGGAAGCTTTCATGGAAGGAAGCAGGACCTAGTCAGTTTTACTCAATGTGAATCTCCTGCGCGGCTACTGCTTCCTTGTTCTGCAGTGTGTCTTCCCAGGGGCACACTGATTACCTTTCCTCTCTAGAAAGACACCCCCTCCATCCCCACATCCTTTTATCCCACTTCCCATGGCCCAGGGCTCAGGGCTCTATTAAACACACAACTCCTGCCAAATGCCTGCGGCCTCCAATAGTAAGGAAAACAATTCAGATGAAAATGAAGAAACTGGCATTCTTTATTTACTGTACCATCCTCCCGGGCTGGCAATGGGACCTTTTCATTCTCAGATACTAGGCAATCCCTCTACCCGACATCTAGAGCCCTAAAATTCTTTTGTTTGTTTGTCTGTTTTTCAGACAGCATCTCACCATGTAGCCCTGGTCGGTTTGGAACTCACTATGTAGACTAGGCTGGCCACAAACTCAGAGATTAAAGGCATGTACCACCATGCCAGGCATAGCCCTAAAAATCCTGAAGAGGTCTACAACAAACAAGACATCTTTCAAAAGTCTGTGTTCATCCTTAGATTTTTTTTAACTGTGTTATTTAATAACGCGAACAATGTGCACCACAGCACTTTCTAGGACTCAGAAGAATTCTTGGTACAGCAGCAGCCTGAGACCAATAGCACGGGTTCTCCCAACCCCAAATCCCTTCCTGCAGGACTCTTCCTTCTCTGCCAAACAATGCTCTTGTCACCAACTTTCTCAGAACCCAGCATAAGAAGAGACAAGGCTAGCTGGGCAGTGGTGGCGCACACCTGTGATCCCAGCACTTAGTCAGCAGAGCCAGACAGATCTCTGTGAGTGTGAGGCCATCTTGCGCTATAGAGATCCTACCAATAAATTAATTAAATAAATTAATTAAATAATTTAAAAAGTGGAACCCAAAGCAACTCAGGAAACATGACAAGACCAACAATTCCAAATGATCCTTGGAGAATTCAGTACACACACACACACACACACACACACACACACACACACACACACAGAGCAAAACCTAATTTGGAACAGACAGAAAGTCAAGGCCACCAACTGGCTTTCAGGAGCGTACCCACAAAACCTGAAACAGGAAAATGGCAGAATTCAGGGGATTCTGGCACTGGTATGTTAGTGAAATACACCCCAGACCAAGTCAAAATGTTAAGGCTTTCAATGAAAAAATCTTTCATTACATGTAGAATTTTTAGGCAAAGTAACTTGTCCCTGAACTCAAATCACCATCAGGCTATCATAAACTGTAAATCATGGATAAGCCAAGAGTAGAGATGGGTGCCTTTCATCCCAGCACTCAGCAAGCTAAGGCAGGTGGTCTCTGAGTTCAGGACAGCCTGGTCTACATGGTGAGTTCCAGGATAGCCAGGGCCATGTAGAGAGACCCTGTCTCTGAAAAACAAAAACCAAAAACACCATTTATCCAATTGTGGCCACTGAGATCTTTTTTCTCTCGGACCTGACTAGGATGTCCAGGTAAAGAGCAGTATGGGGCAAAGAGAGGCTGTGGGTCTCTCTTCAAATAGCACCAACAAAATGAATCACCACCAGCAGTAAGTGTCCCTCCACTTGGCTCCGGTCAGACTCACACGAAAGAGTCCAAGAGTCCCACCTGTTTCCAATTAGATACCAGAATTGCTGGAGTGTTTAAACTACATTCGCTTGCTACTTACACAAAACAAGTCTTCCAGGTTTTTGGAATGGTTAAAATATGTTAAAATAAGATTAAGGGTCTGGTTTAAACAATCAGAGGCAGGGGAATTTCAATTGAAACCAAAACTATCTCTCTGCGGCAGCAATAACCCAGAGCTTCAGACAAAACAAAAAGACGAGGTAGACACATTTCTGCCGCTGACAATGACTAATAAAAATCAGACTTTTCTTGGGAAGGGCATTTATACTTTAAAGCTACGTATTAAATTTCAAATAAATTTAAAATAATTCCTATAGTCACTCACAATTCTATACAGCAGAATAACTTATTACAATAACTTGACAGGGCATTCATATTATGGCCCAGCAAGATACGTAAAATTTTCGGAAACTATAAAAGGAACGAAGGGCAAGAACGGAGATTTTTCATATGGTGAAATTCTCCTAAAGCAATATACAGATTTTCCCCTAACAAATCTATCTTTCCTTCATTTCACTATGGAATGGAAACGTAGGACTTCTCTCTGGCCTTGTTTTTTTTTTTTTTGTTGTTCTGTTTTGTTTTGTTTTTTTTTTTAACAATCTCAGGAAAAACCTTGACCATCAGTGGCAAGCTCCCACACACTGATAGTTTTCTCTTCCTTGACTATCAACAAAGAAGGGGCTTTTAAAACTATTAAAGTCTTGGGCTCCGTGGGGTTGAGCAGATGGCAGGTCTACTCGGTGGATCAGGAGAGAAAAATTCTCGGGTAGACGGAGCTGTTGGTTCCCCTTTCCAGCTTGGACCTGAGTACTGATAGAAGACAAGAAGACACAGGCCAGAGGGCTTCAGTGCGCCCGACCGCATCAAGAGTCACTGCATTATTTTATCCTTGCACTGACTTGTGCCTTTCAAAAAAAAAAAGGGCTTCACCCAGGCAAAAGCTTTAAGCAACTGATAATAACCCTTCCCACACCCAGTCTCTCAAGACACCTATATTAAAAGAACCAAGAAAAGAAAACCAGGAGTGCCCTGCGTCATTTGCTCATTCATTACCCTATCAAAGGCACTAAGTGGGGTATTTTAATTGAAATTATATACTTATTCAAGGAGCAGTGTTGGGCTGCTGGAAACACACACACACACACACACACACACACACACACACAAATCTGAGCACGTCCATAGGAGGAGAAAACAAAAGCAATCAGAAAACAGATTTGCAGCAAAAACTGAACTGGTTTTCTAATTTGGGGAGAGAAGAGTTTTGAAGTTCACTTTTGCAGGGAATTCTCCAAAGGGAACAGAAAACGCCCCAGACGGAGGCAGCCACAGGCAGGCCCCATCGAAAGAATATTCAGAGTTCCACTAACTTGAAAACATGTAACGAAAGTTAAACACACTTCTTTTCAAACATGTATTTGAGAGATAAATGTATACAGTGGTGTTTTTCTTATTAAAAAAAGTTTGGTTTTCACAAGTCTGGGTCGGTATCGGTATCGAAACTTGTCTAACTAGTCTTAGCACCAGTGGAGCGCTAACTGCACAGCACAAGCCTTGGCTGAGGAGGAGAAAGGAAACAGGCCAGTTTTCAGAAACTCTCTTCAGGGGCAGACATCCACTCCAAGTCCCAAAGTGGTCTGAAGACCCAAGAAGCAGGGGCATAAGAACATAGTCCACCAGGACGATGAAGGGGTGTAGGGTCCTGCTGCATCTTACCAAGACCTAAACCAATCCCGCAGACTCGGTGAAGACCTACACTTTCAGTCAATTGGAGCTCAGCGTAACCTAAGAATTCTCACCCAAAACCTCCGGCTCCACATCTGTGAGAACAGAGGACCCTCAACCAGACACCAACTCAAAAACCCTGGACCTAAGTTCCCAGATAAAGGTGCAGTCCAGAATC
The DNA here is from genome assembly GCF_004664715.2 of Peromyscus leucopus. Classification (NCBI taxonomy): domain Eukaryota; kingdom Metazoa; phylum Chordata; class Mammalia; order Rodentia; family Cricetidae; genus Peromyscus; species Peromyscus leucopus. Next base: position 28,007,077 of record NC_051082.1, read on the forward strand.
ATACCTGACCTTTGGCATTCCAAGTTCAAGTAAGGCTTTCAAACTTGCCATCCAGTGAGTGACACAGTTGAACGGACCTCAGGCCAGTTTGTTATCTCCCGAAAGCCAATAAGCTCTGCAGCAGGAGCAGAGCTTAAACAAAGGGTTTTGTTTGCTGTTGCCGTTTTAAGATCCACATTAAGTTCATTCATGTCAACCATAAGGGAAATGTTCAATGAGGTCATGTGGTAAAATGTCCTCAAGATCCCCCAAGGAAAGCTAATCAATTGGGGGGGGGCTGCAAAAATATATAAGTTCATAAAATCTAATAATTCTCAAGAAACCAAATTTTTTTCTGGCCTTCTTCAGGAATGCTTAATAAAGGGACTTTACTGATATTAAAGTAGGATGTCACATGGGGTGGTGGTGGTGAAAATTAAGGTTTGTTTCTTAGAACTCCACAACGGGTTTTACAGTAAGCACAGGAATTAAATTATGGTAAAAGGGAGCTATTTTTACTAAAATAGGGTAGACCAATTAATCAAAAAATGCCATCTGGCTGTGTTCATTACATTCAGGAATCTAATTTACACAATAGACACTATGGAGTAATCCATTTTAGTCAATAAATACTCGAACTTCTTTAAGTTTTAATCTTATCAGAAATACATATTTCACATAGTCTTCCTTAGTTACGAGAGAAATGGGAGGAAATTTCATAACGAGTATGAGTCTGCCTTATCTTCCTCACGTAGGCAAGGGCAGAAAAAGCAAGCACCATTAAAGTTGTTTCACCCCACTTATGTACGTTTCAGTCCAATCGGCTCCGTTTCCCGCAGGCCTACATATGGAGTTCGTTTGTTCCCGACTCCTAAGGGTGCTATGGGTGGGTTAGAAAAGTTCACTCAAGTTCACGTTCAAGCACACTTTAGAGTTTGGAGCAAAGGCGGTTCCCTAGAGATGTTATGGAACATCACACACACACACACACACACACACACACACACACACACACACACTATGCAAGGCTGCGGCTCTGGACCACAACACTGTCCCCACTCTCCAGTGTCCCCAAAGATCAAAGCTCTGCGGGCTCACTCGCCGCTCACCTTCAACTTGGCTCCGGCTACGCACAACATCCACCTGGCAGATTCCCGGGGCTGTCCAGGAGCCGCGAACGCGGAGCTAGCACTAGCAGGGAGGGCCCCGAGGGCGAGCAGCTGGTTCAGATGAGGGGTGGCAGGCAGGATAGCATCCTCTGGGCACGCAGGCAGCTCCGCCGCGGAATGGGAAGCCCCGGTACCATCCCCTCGAGGAGATGGGGAACCACAGTCAGTCTCCGCACAGTCCAGCGGGGCCCCCGGGGCTTTGCTTTCGAGAACCGGGCTGGAGAAGGCAGCTCGCAGCGGACCTGCCGCGCGCTCCATAGCTCCTGGGGCCCCTTAGCAGAGAGCACAGAACACACCCCTCGGCGAAAGAGAGTGAGGGGCTGGAGTGATGCAAGCGACGGGTCACCGAGGGGGGAGCCGTGGAAGTCCGTGAGACGCGCAGCTAAGTCTGTCTGCACCGATCAGTGAGCCCGGAGGAAAAGCGCCCTGAGACCGGGTCACGCAGGGGCCTGCACTCGGTGGAAAGTTGCAGCCTTCCTCCCGCACCTTCCCCCTCCTCCGGGGCCGATCCCACACTCCGCGCGACCCACCGGCGTCCCCCGCGAGCCAAGTTTCCCCTTTCCAAAGCTTCCCCCACAACCCCTTCCCGGGGAAGACCCCGGGCGCAAACACAGGGGACAGATCCAGCTCCGCAGTCACTTTCACGCAGCAGACACACAAAAGAGCGCGGAGCTTGCGGGTTGGCCCCGGGACGTAAACAAACGGGGTGGGGGAGGGACCCGCCAACACCGGGAAGCCGGTCCCCCGGCCGGGTCGCCACCGGTTGACAATCCCTTGACGGGATTGAGTCGTGGAAAGAGCAATGGTAGCGGCTGGGCCCGAGGGGACCGATCGGGGAGCAGCCGGGCGCTCCAAGCCCCTGCCTGCCCGTTCTCCACGACGAGGGGCCACCCGCCAGCCTGGCCGCCGCCGCCAGCCGCCGGTGGCCGATCTGACCCTCCCCCGGAGCCGGCGGCACCACAGCGCCACCAGCTCCAGCTCCGCCGCGCCGGCGGGGCAGTGGCGGCGGCGGCGGCGGTGGTGGCGGCGGCAGTGGCGGTCCGCGACTCTCTCTCCTCCCGGAGACGGAGAGGAAAAGAGAGAGACAGGCGCTTCACCCCCCACCAGCAACTCCCCACAAACTTTCCCCGGGAATACGCCGGGGCTGAGCCGGGGGGGAAGGAAAGGAAGGACGTGACTGGCGGGAGGGCGACCAGCGTCCCGCAGCTCCCCTTCTTTTGCAACCCCGCCGGAGTCACCCCGGTGGCGCGTCCGTGTCCCCCCTCCCCACCCCGGCGGCCTCCCGAGCGCGCGCGAGTTCCCACTGAGCCCCCGTGGTGGTGGTGGTGGAGGGGGGGAGAGAGAAGGGGACCGTCGCTGCCCCCCCCTCCTTTCCACCGGGGTCCCGCGACAACGACAGCGCGCGGGGTCGGCGGCGGCGGCGGCGGCGATGGCGATGGCGGTGGGGAGGAAGACACCCTCCGGGGTGGAAGGGGGCAGGCACCGGGGGGCAAAGATGTTGGTGGCGGCTGGCGGCTCCGGCGCCATCTTGGGCTGATCGATGAATTGAACAAAGAGGATCAATTTCCGATCAAGCCGGGTGATCAATGAGCGCCGGGGAGCCCGAGGGACGCGGCGCCGACTCGGCCCCGCTCTTCTCCCGGCACCCCCCTCCTGCTCTCCCCCGTCGCCGCAGCACCCCCGCCAGGGCCTGGCAGCCCGGAGTGTCACCCTCCTCCCGGAGCGAGGCCGCGGCCGCCCGCAGCCCTCACCCCCCGGGCGCGAGGCCGGGCGCCGAGAAGCCTGACCTGCAGCTGCTGTAAATCAAAGCGCTTCCAATATTGAAACATCGATCCCACATTGGCCGCCATCTTGAGACATATTGAGACGGAGTGAGAGGCTGATAGAGAGGGGGCTGGAGTTCAGGAGCCGCCAGGAGGCAGCAGGCGGGCGGGCGCCAAAACCCGGCCTGGAGCCGGCCGCCGCCTCAGCCGCCGCGGACGCGGACTCCTTCCTCACGGCGCCGCCGCCGCCGCCGCCGCCGCCGCCGCCGCCGCTGCCGCCTCAGCCATGGAGTCACCAGGAGCCTGAGGGAAACGCGGCGCGGCGGCGGCGGCGGCGGCGGCGGCGGCCCTGGCGCGCGCGCACCGCGCTCTCCTCTCCCTCTCTCTCTCCCCACAGCCCGAGCGCGGGCATCCGGGGCCCTCGCGACCCCTCACCCTTTTTCCCGCGCGCCCCGCCACAAGCCCCCCTCCCAGGCCGCGCGGGCGACCCTGCAGGGGCCCGGCCTCGAGGGGCGCTGCAGGGTCTCCCCGGGACCCCGAGGCTCACCTAAAGGGTGCACTTTCCCCAACCCACCCACCCCCACCCACTCAAACCCCAAACCCCGGGAAAGGTCGCGCGCGCGATCGCGCGGTCGCTGGTGGGCATCGCTTTGGGGTGAAAGTCCCCTTGCTCTATGACGTGGGGACGGTGGGCTGCGCTGCGCTTGCTGCTGCTGCTGCTGCAGCCCTGTGCGCCCCGGCGGGCGGGCGGGCGGGCGCCGCGCTCTTTTTTTGCACCGTGCAGGCGGAGCGTGCAGAGACCACCTGCAAAGCCCCGCGACCCAGACCCGCCGCCCATCCCGTGCGCGTGTGCTGGGCATGAGCTCACTCCGGTCCCCTGTGCGTTCCAGCTGGGGGACCTCCAGACCACATGGGTCACGAACAGTGTTTCATATTCAAGGAAGTGCAACTATGTAGTGGTAAAGGGGGGGGGGGCGTGCAGTTTGACCACCAGCCTTGGACACTCCCGCCGCCGCCGCCGCCGCCGCCGCCGCCGCTGCTGCTGCCCACGTTCATGCCCCACACTCGGTGCAATCCCCAAATTGCACCCGGACGCATCAGCAAGTGGCAGCAGGCTCCCCACCCCCTCAGAGTCGCTCCAGCTTTTCGGCCAGGACTGGGAAAGTCTTGGAGCAAAGCTCTGTCCCCAAGCACACGCGTCTGCGACACAACCCAAGAAACTTTCTCTGTGGTTCACTCAGCTCGGCGTCTCGTCTTTGCAGGCAGAAAGTTTGAAAGCGTGCAATGCACTCAAGACGGAGCGCGTGTTCCCGAGTTTAAAACGCTCACATTTAAACCGGGAGTCGGGGGATGGAAATTCTCTTTACATTTCCTCCGGCCCCAAAGCACGCGTTTTAGGATCCTCATCTTTGATGGATTTAGTCACACCAGCGAGTTTGCGTTTACAGTAGGGAAACGGTGTTTTCACTCTTCTGCACTTCGTTGAACGTGTAATTAGTTAAGACAAATCCCCCAAATTCCTTAATCTTTAAAATTATATGTAAATAACGTGTGTATGGAACACAAAACATGACAGTAGAAAATAATTGCTCTCTGGGCCAAGTTCGAGGGTTTAGCGCTATTCGGTTGCGGTGAGATCGATATTTTGGGGGAAAGGGGTTGGAAGTGAAAGTTCCCCCGAGATTTAAAGAACACACGCGCCCCCAGGTCTTGCAACTGCGGCCAGAAGCCTCTCTTGTCGTGGAGAGGTCGGGACCCGGTTGCCCTCGGCTTCTTCCCAAGTCGCAGCCTCTGAGTGGCAGGAGCGACCCGAAGCAGGTGCGTGGGAGCGCGCGGGCGTCGGGGGGTGCAGAGCCAGCCTCCAGTCTGGAGGCCGTGACGCGGCGCCAGGAGGGACATTGCGGATCTCGGGTGACCGCAGGCTTGCCTGGGTGTTAGGCGCCGGAGCCAGAACGCGCGGGCGGCTGCTCTGCAGCTGCGATCGCACCGCCCGGTAGAGGGCAGCGGCTCCCCGACACTCGGGTCCTCAGGGTCCCCCGTCACACTCGCCCACCGGGGCTCCGCGCACTTGGCCACGCCCTGTCCGGGATCCAGGCGGGAAGAACTACTTCGCCACCTGGAGCCCCTTGGATCTTCGCCTTTCCCCCCTATCTTGAGGTCACTTTTGAGACCATCAACACTTGTGCGGTGGCCGGCGAGAACGACTAGCTAAACAAATAAAATGTGAGGGGGCATTAAAACAAGCAAATTCCCTCTCGTGGGGAACGGTCGGGGAAATGGTATGGATTTACCACAGATGTTCTCAATCTAATTATCCTGTCGATCCCCTGGGTTTGAACTTTAAAAACTGAAATATATATGACCTGTGTAATAGTCGGGAAATACATCTGGTTGGAATTCAGAGTTCTGAATCCATAGCAATATTTTAGATATAAGTTTGACGGGTATTAAATACAACTGTTCCGTTTCTAGTTATGTTTATACTCTTGCATGTTAACCTGGCTTACAATGGGTGGCCCAGAGCTTAAACTTTATTTAAAGAAAATTTAGACTTCTCCTAACAGAGTTTTGGGGTTATACAAACTTTATTGCCCCCAGCCAGGAAGAGGGAGAAAAAAAAAATTAAGATAACTTCTTCAGTGGCATAAAATATTGTCGTTTCAGAAGGTAAATCACCAACCAAAAAGTATCTTGGGTGAATGAAGTAAGAATGCAAAGACTTGTGAAAAGATTTTGAAGACTGCGTTTAAAATGTTTAGAACAAGAGCAGACGTAAAAGAACAGCTTAGAGATGGTAGGGTGTCTCAGTGGGTAGAGCACTTGCTGTGCAAGCGGCATGACTTGAGTTCCATTCCCAGAATGCACGTGGAGGAAGGAGAAAACAAAGATGTCCTCTGACCTCCACCCACCGTGGAGCTGTGGCATGTGTGCCGTGCACACAAACATCATCATATTCATAAATAATATGAAATTTAATAAAGAACAAGCTGTAAGTATTTCAAAGACTGTATTTTTCCTGCAAGTTGATGATCAGGCAAGGTGTTGTAAAACCTGGACAGCCACTGGCGTGGGAATACAGTGGATTTACAAAGTTACGAACTGCTTAAAATATTTCAGAAATGGAAAGGTTTGAGGACTTCTGTCTCCATTGCCACCCACAAAGATAACACGATGAGTGATCGGATCCTTCCAGAACCCAGTGTGAAAAAGGGTGGCTCTGACCCAGGACAAAAAAAAAAAAAGAACTTGGCGTATAATTGATATGACTTTGAATGAAGCATAAGAAAAACAATCCAGAGGCATTTGGTCATTTTTTCTTAAATGTTTAGCTTCTCCCTTTAGGGGAAGGGAACTTACAGTTCCCAAGTGCATGACTAATTGCCACCCCAAGCTTTCCAAATTAAGCCCCCCTGTCATCAAATGAGAAAACTGATCAAAATGATATCCATTCCTGGCACCTCCCAGTTCAGCTTAGCACCATGCAGGAGCCCAGAAAGTCTGTTTCTTCTGTGGCTGTTTTAGTGTTAACCTAAACAATAAAATGACGGTGCACACCTGTCGTCCCAGCAGGAGGTCGAGTCAGGAGGAGAAGTTCACAATTATATATAGGGGATTCGAGGCCAGCCTTGTTACACGAGACCCTGTCTCAAAAGACCAACAGCAACAGCAAATAACCATAGTAAACAGTGATAGCAAGACTCCTTTGGGGTTGCGGTAACACTAAGCGATGTTAGAGAAAATTGTAATGTATCTGGGGACTTTATTCTTCCTTACTCTTCTTGTTTTGTAGACTCACTATCCTCTCAGTGGCATCCATGTTTAGTTTATAAAACCCATTAAGGTGAAAGCTGGCGACTTTCTGAAACTACCATCTAGGGTAATACCGACTAAACTGATCCTCCCCAGGTAATCCCCACAAACGAAAATGCACAGCACTGGTCGCTAAAGATTCCGGTACAGTCACTGTTCTTATAGACCAAACCTAATGCCTTGGATGAAATAACCGTCAGGAAATGCTTCCAAGCTGGGCTTACTGGTGCATTCCTGTGACCTACTGAGCCACGGGAAGCAGGTGCAGGGGAATTGTCACAAATTCAAGGACATCTTGGGCTACATATTGAGGTCTAGACCAGCCAGAGTTACAAAATGGAGACCCTTTCTAAAAGAAGTATTTTCTTCTAAACTGAAAAATGTCTTACATTGAAAGGCATATTTTAAAAAAAAAAAGACAAAACAAGGCAAAGCCTCCCACAAATACTATTCTTTTTAAACAGGATTTCTCTGTGGAGCCCTGGCTGTCATGGAACTCACTCTGTAGACCAGGCTGGCCTCGAACTCAGAAAATCACCTGCCTCTGCCTCCCAAGTGCTGAGATTAAAAGCATGTGCCGCCATCACCCAGCTCCCACAAATAATCTTAATTTCTCTGGAGAAAAAGTCTTTATGTTCTGATTTCTTATATGTTCCCCTAGAAATTGTCTCTCCCAAGAAATATTGAAGAATAATCTGGAATCTTTAACCGAACTAAAATCATAATAATTCCCAAATCTTCTAAACTGTATGTTTCAAAGGCTAAACATGAAGATACTCATTCTAAGGCCTTAATTCTTTTTCTTAGTATCTTTACATCCGAATTAGAACTGGTTTCAGATAGTTTCCAACAAGAAACATTCCAGAGCCTAGGAGATAGCTCCGCGGGTAAAAGCACTTGCTCTGGAAGTCTGACAACCTGTGCTCGAGCCCCCAACCCACAGGTGGACAGAGCGAGCAATCTACCTCCAAAAATGATCTTACCTTCACAGGGGTCCCATGGCACATACGCACACACACATACATGCACATTAATAATAAAGAAGTGAGCACTTTTCACATAACCATCAACAACGCCCAACTCTGAAAACGACACCACGGGGCCTGGAGAGATGGCTCAGTGGTGAGGAGCACTGGCTGCTCTTGCAGAGGACCTGGGTTCAATTCCCAGCACCCAAGCCAGGCAGCTCATAACCAGCTGTTACTCCTGCTCCAGGGCATGCGATGCCTCTAACCTCCACAGGCACCTGAACTCTTATTCATATTCCCATACACACACACACACACACACACACACACACACACACACACACATAATTGAAAATAAAATTCAATTAAAACCTACACCATAATGTAGTCAACCATAAAAACATGACTTACGTATATGGTTTTTTAAAAAAAGATTCCTATTCATAGTAAGTCATACGGAAAAAAAATCTGAAATTTACAAATATAGAAGTTCAGCTGGGCAGTGGTGACACATGCCTTTAATCCCAACACCTGGGAGGCAGAGACGGGCAGATCTCTGAGTTCGAGGCCAGCCTGGACTACAGAATGAGTTCCAGGAAAGCCAGGACTACACAGAGAAACCCTGTCTTGAAAAAAAAAAATACAACAAACAAATGTGTGTGTGTGTGTGTGTGTGTGTGTGTGTGTGTGTGTTCAAAATTATCTGAAGGTATTCATTCAAAGAAATTATCAACATCTTCAATTTGCAAATATCTAAGACCATAATGAAGTTTTGAAACACTTCAAATTTATAAAGGCCTTGTCTTCGAATCAAAACATTATGAATAACAGAAGTGTGTGTGTGTGTGTGTGTGTGTGTGTGTGTGTGTGTGTGTGGTGACTGCCTTCCAGAACAATTTGGCACCAGTGCTAAAAGAGATGAGAGAAGATTCCAGGTCTTTTTTTTTTTAGTTCAAGAAAGCCAAACTACTTTTAATTGTTTTGTTTTTTAAATTAATGCTTTATGTTAATTATTTCTAAGTACACTATTCATGGCACGATGTAAGCACCCACCAAATAAAAGTACACATTTTGCCACATGTAATTACATGCACAGTACCTCATTCATCTCTGTATGCCAACTGTATATGGAGTTATATAATTGTACCAAGAACCTGTTGGACTTGTAAGAACCGAGTCTCAATAGGAGCCGCTCCTGTTCACCACCGTCCCTGCCTGTCTAGGGGGAGAGCCTGTCTTCATCTCTAAGACCCTTTATAAAAACCATCAAAGGCTTCATTTCCGGCCCACCTTTAAGCCAGCCATGCCCTTCAGATCAGCAATAAACTGCAGATACCTTCAGTAGATATCTTTCCACACCTTTAATGATTCTGCTCTGTTCTCTCCCACTTGTCTTAAGAAAATTTGCCGCTCGAGCTTTTTCGATAGAAGCAGCCTACTCTTTGAACATAGATCTAGAATAGCATCGTGGGGGCTGGGGATGTGTCTCAGTGGTGAAACTCTCCCCTTACATGCATGAAGCCTCTGTTCTGATCCCCAGCAAAGTAACAAAGGGAAGGGAAACTGTGGCACATCGAACATCATGGACTTGACCTCTTGTGGCTTTGGGACATCCAAGTAAGTAGGAGAGGACCTGGAATTTCTTATCATCACTTAAGTTCTCGAATCCTGCCTGACCAGCCACAAGTTCCCTGGCTCTAGTCTCACTTTAACCAAAAAATACACTCTCTATATTTTTGATGATTTTGTTATGAGTGTGTGGTGTGCGGAGGTGCACACGCACCTGTTGGTGGTAGGGAGATGGGGTGCAGGGGTGGAAATCAGAGGACAAGTTCCAGTATGAGTCCTAGCCTTCCACCTTGTTTGAAGGTCCCTGGTTGTTTGCTGTGCTGTACACCAGGCTAGTCCAGAGACTCTCCTGGTCCACCTCCTGTCTTGCTGTAAGAGTAGTGGGTTTACAGATATGGCTACTGAGTTTGGCTTTTGGTTTTGGTTTTTGTTTGGTTTGTTTTTGGTTTTGTTTTTTTTGATTATGACATTTTTTAAAAGTCCTTTTTATTTTATTTCTCGTGTGTGTGTGTGTGTGTGTGTGTGTGTGTGTGTGTGTGAACACGCAATGTGAGTTCAAGTCCCACTGGAGGCCAGAAGAGGGCATTGGATCCCTGGAGCTACTGGGGGCTTCTGAACTGCAGGATGTGGGTACCAGGAACTGAACTCAAGTCCTCTGCAAGAGCATCAAGCACTCATAACAACTGAACCATTGTTCCAGCCCCTGACATTTATTTTTGTTTGTTTCTTTATTTTAATATTGCTTCTGTGCATCAGAACTCAGGTCCTCATGCTTGTGTGACAGTCACTTGACCCTCTGAATCATCTTCTCATCCCCTGTATTATATTCTCATATAAATGTTCTTAGTATTTAGGGTGCGTTAGAAATCCACTTTTGCCCTTTTTTTTTTTAAACCTTTTCTTCCTCCTCATGAGATGTCCACACATGTCATACTGCAAAATGCCACCCTAGAGGACGCCCACTGAGGTCATTGCTGAGCCGACAGAAATTCACAGTGTACCTAGTCAGTAGCCTGAAAGAACTTGAAATACGTAAAGGGCTACATCAATGTTATTATTATTGTCTTCTTTAATGTACAGTTCAGGTTCTGTACAAAGACAGAATGTGTGCTGTTAATTCCTTTCCTTAACTCCCAAGTGGTATAAGCCACGTGTGTTATATTTGTATTTCCATCTCAAGGTTGATATTATTTTGTTCTGTTTTGTGATTTTAGGAAGGGTAGTTCTGTGCAGCCCAGGTCAGCCTTAAACTCCTCATTCTACTGCTTACAAGTATGAGACACCCCATGATCAACACCTCTGAGATGGAACCCAGAGGATACGAAGTTCAAGGTCATCCGCGGTGCCATAGTTCAAAGCCAACTTGACCTATATGCGACTCTGTCTCAAAATACATGTATGTGCATGGACATGTGTGTGTGTGTGTGTGTGTGTGTGTGTGTGTCCGTGTCCGTATGTGTATGTGTCCATGTGTGTATGTTGGGGCTGGAGAGGCTCAGAGGGTTAAGCCAGTCAAGCAAGAGGACTTGAGTTCAAATCCCCACCACCCATGTAAATTCTGAGTGAGCATGGTAGTCCACTTGTAATTCCCACGTAGAAGGCAGAGATAGGAGATCCCCAGAGCAAGCTCGATAACTAGACTGGCCATTGTCTTGATGAATAGGTGGGGACTGATTGAGAAAAAACCCTGAAGCCATCCTTGGCCATCTACATGTATGCACACACACATACACAGATGCAAACCTGCATATGAACACACACACACACACACACTATACACTTGCAAATATGCATATGTATATATAATCATATATGTATGATTTTTTAAAGTTGTTTTCATGATACAAAGTGTTGTTCTATCCCCCAACACTTTTTGTTTTAATTTTAATTACATGTATATGTTTCCATGTGTAGGCATGTGCACCAGCGTGCAGGTGCCTGGAGGAGCCAGAAGAGAGTGTCAGATCTTCTGGAACTGAGTTTACAGCTAACGTGGGTGCTGTGAACAGAACTCAGGATCCTTTGGAAGAGCAGCAAGCACTGTGGAGCCATGTTCCCAGCCCCTCCCCCCCGTTTCTTTATGACACACCCCCACAGTTCTACAGTTCGAGTCAAATGAAGATCTGTTTCTGTGAACTCTAATTGGATTTTCGTTGTCATGGGGCTGTCAGGTTGTATATTATTTTTGTCCTGGGTAAGTGTGGTTTGTATGATTCTAAAGGCTTGCTCCAGCAAAGAACGGGAAAGCTGATCTCCCTCAGAGGGGGTGAGAACTTTTTTATTTTAATTCCCTCAAGCTCTATTCAGATTAAATGTTTGATCTACTGTCAGTTTTTGAAAATCTGTATTATGTCGTTAAAGCTTTAAGTAGCTACATATAATCCAGCCAGACTCTCAAACGATGTCAAAACTGCGGTTGGTTTTTTGTTTGTTTTTGAAGACAAGATCTCGTGTATATAGACCAGGCTAACTTTACTTTCGACTATATAGCCAAGGATGAACTTGACCCTCCCATCCTCCTGCCTCCTCCTCCCAGAATGCTATGACTATAAGTATGTGCCCCTGTGCCTGGATTCATGAAGTGTTGGGGGTCAAACCCAGGGCTCGGTACAAGCCAGGCAAGCATTCTGCCAGCCGAGAGACTCCTCTATGGCCTGCCTGACGTGTCGTTTCTTAGACAGTAATTTAACTCTGACGCAGCAAAGGAGCGCATGATCTCCTCATTACGGGAGACAATTGCAAACTGCAAGGGAAAATCATGTCCTAATTTTGCCACTGAATCACCAACTGACTTGGCCTCGGGTTTCCTGTCTGTAAAATGGGAATAATTAACACTTTCTTGTAAAATTCTCCTGAGCCTCCAAGGAAAGCTCCAACAAAGGCCCTGAGTGAGGTTCTATTAGTACTAATTGAAGTAAGTGTGAAATACAAGAGTGTCTGGGGGAAATGGAAATCCTCACGGTCTGGGCAGGAAAGGTACAACAGATGCCGCATAAATTGCCAAACGGTGATTCTGTAGAATTCTGGATGGTGGTGGTGGTTTGTTTGTTTTCATTTGTTTGTTTGAAGCATTTTTATTATTTATAGTGTGTGTGTGTGTGTGTGTGTGTGTACGTCTGTATGGGTGCCCACAGAGTCTCCAGAAGAGGGCATTGGATTCCCCTGGAGCTGCAGTTTATAGGAGGTTTTGAGCTACTTACTGTGGGTCTGGGAACCAACCTCAGGTCCTGTGCAGGAGATGTGCTCTTAACCATCAAGCCATCTCTCCAGCCCCACCCCACCTCCGACCATGTTCTTTAAAAAAGACTTTCTGGGGGACAGAGAGGGATGCCATTAATTATTCTGGAAAAAACCCATCATCTAATCACCCAGCACCACCTGTGGAGCAGAGCATCGTGTCAGGTCTACAAAGAGACCCCTGAGGCACAGAAGAGGTCTCTGTCCCTCGAGCTTAACAGTTCAGAGGCTGACGATGTGTCTTGAAGCTCATCCTGGGCTCAGCCAGGTCGAGGACACCTGGGCTGCATGAGACACTGATGTGTGCCTTGGTGTTAGTGTTGAGCTGAGCAAGTAATTAAAACTTATTCACTGGTTATTTATTTATTTATATGCATTGGTGTCTTGCCTGCATGTATGTCTGTGTGAGGGTGTTGGGTCCCCTGGAACTGGAGTTACAGACAGTTTTGAACTGCCATGTGGGTGCTGGGAATTGAACCTGGGTCCTCTGGAAGAGCAGTCAGTGGTCTCAACTGCTGAGTCATCTCTCTAGTCCCCTTATTCATTGTTTTACATTTCCATTTATTTATTTGCTTGTTTGGGGCACCTGGGATTGAACCCAAAACCTTGTGCGTGTTATCAAGTGCTCTACCACTGAGCACTCAGTCCTTCACTGGGGGACTCTAGGCAGGTGCTCTACCACTGAGCCACACTCCCAGCCCCTCACTGGGGGATTCTAGGTAGGTGCTCTACCACTGAGCCACACTCCAGCCCCTCACTGGGGGATTCTAGGCAGGTGCTCTACCACTGAGCCACACCCCAGCCCCTCACTGGGGGATTCTAGGCAGGGGCTCTACCACTGAGCAACACTCCCAGCCCCTCACTGGGGGATTCTAGGCAGGTGCTTTATCACCAAGCCACACCCCAGCCTCTCGCTATGGGATTCTAGGTGGGTGTTTTACAGCTGAGCTACATCTCTAGACCCTAACTGGAGAATTGTAGGCAGTCTCTTTATTACTAAGCCACATCCCCGGCTTTGAAACTCATTCTGGCTTTGGATGAGCAAAAGAATTTGAAAATGATGGGTTCTTGAGTAGGGCAGGATTTAAGGGCAGGGGAGGGACAGGTGGAGGATATTGGGATCAGAGAAAGCATGCTCAGTGTGTCACAGACTAAATCTCCTAATACAGGAAGGACAACGCAGCGGGCTGCTAAACTAGGGGCCAAGGTGGTGAGGCACAGATTGGAATCTTAAGACGTCAGCAAGGTGGGGACGTGCTAGAGAGGCATCTCTCGAGAATCAAAGGGAAGCTCGTCATGTTGGACAAGGTGCCACCATGCTGCCGGCCCTGCAGGCCCTACCTAGTGCCCATTTCCTGCATTGAAACGAGCCTTTCCCTCATCTCTCCAGGCAGCAACTGGAGGCAGCTGGCGAACAAACAGCTTGTATACCACCACACGTCAAGTGCTCGCCATTCATACGGTTAGGGGCCGGCAGAAAAATCAATTAAAGGGGCTGGAAAGATGGCTCAGCGGTGAAGAATACAGTCTGATCTTACAGAGGACCCAAGTTCCAGCCCCAACACCCACGACTGTCTCTGACTCCAGCTCCAGGAAGATCTTAGGCGTCATTGGGTGTGGTGGCCCATGCCTTGGATCACGGCCCTCAGGAGTCAGAGAAGGGAGTTCCAGGCCAGCCAGAGCTACATAGCGAGACAAAACAAACAAACAAACCCAACTAAGCCAGGGGACTCGGCAAGCAGATATTTGCGAACTTGCCACCAAGCCTAATGACCCAAGTTCAATCCCTGGACCCCACATGGTAGGAGGAGAGGATTGACACCAGCAAGTTGCCCTCTGACCTTCATGCGTATCCTGTGGTGAGTGTCCAGGAGGGCACACACGCACAAGTACACACGTGCACACAAACATTAAATATATAAACAAATATCATCAGCAACCATTTAAACCCTCTGTCACTGCATCCCACTCACATTTCCTTATTTTACTGATATTTTAGTATATTTTCTAGATGAGTAGATGGAGACCCAGAGCATTGGGAAGAAATGGAAATTTTACTTCTCAGCTGGGGTCTCAGGGGCCTGCTTGATTGTGTGTGTGTGTGTGTGTGTGTGTGTGTGTGTGTGTGTGTTCATATGGATATAGGTGTACATGTGTGTTCACAGGCACATGCGTAAGTGTGTGCATTCATGGAGATAGAGAAGAGGCTCATATGCCTTTCATCCAACTTTTTTCTTTATTGGGGGTCTCTCACCGGTCTGGAAATCTCTAAAGAGGCTAGTCTGGCTGGTCAGGGAACCCCCAAGAACCCACCTTTCCTCCTCGATCACAGCGTAGGGATTCTGGGCCAGTGCCACCACACCCATAGGCTTTTTACGTGGGTTCCGGGGACAAGACTCCAGTCCGAACGTTGGCAAGGCAAGCACTCTGCCGACTGAACCGTCTCCCCAGCCCAATTTTCCACCCATCTTTTAATGACATGATGTCAGCTCCCCTCTCCCAAGGTAGCTTTCTCAAGCAACTGCTGTATTTATTCATGATTTACTCCTCCAACCGGTATTTACTGAGGGCCGACTTCGTGCTAGGTCAATAGCCAGATCCAGGGGTGTGAACCTGAGCTCTCTGTCCCTGAACATTATTAAGAGAAGAAATTCCAAGGGAGAAAGGACTTCCCCGTGCCACCCCACCCTGGTCCCTTGGCTTGTCTTTGCTGGTTGGTAAATGCCTTTACTTCCCCAACACGCATTCTTCAAGCCACAGAACATTGTAATCCTCTGCTCTTCTGGCAACGTAACCACTTATTACCAGTTCGAGATGTGTTTTGGGTAGGTCCGACCTTGGCAAGGGGCTAGCCTCATATCCAACTTAAAGTCCTGCTTCGCTGGGACTTTTTATTTGAGAAATCAGAGCCAAGACCACAACCACATACAGAGGAGCAAAATTTCCTGCCTTTTTGAATGTGATGTGAAATAAAATAGACTTGTATCTGCAATTACTACTGAGGGCTGGATCAGGCTCACAGCGATGGGGTGTGTGTGCATGTGTATGTGTGTGCAGGGGTGCGTTTGTGTGTATGTGTGTGTTTGTGTGTGTGTGTGTGTGCTTGTGTATTTATGTTTTCTGGGAAGGTAACAAAGCAAGGTGGTTAGGATTACAATAACTACTGTGCTGAAGAGAGTTTTAAATATCCCCGGGGTGGGACAGCAAGATGGTTCAGTGGACAAAGGCACTTGATCCCAAGCCTCATGAACTGAGTTCAGTTCCCAAGACCCACGTGGTAAGAGAGAATCAGTGCCCACAAGTTGTCCACACACTTGCTGTGGTGTCTACACACACACACACACACACACACACACACACACACTCTAAATGTAATTTTAAAAATGTTTTTAATTTCCCTGGAGAGATGATTCAGTCTGCTAAGTGCTTCCCACACAAGCATGGGGAGTTGAGTCCAATGCCCAGGACCCAGGTAAGAAAGCTAGGTCAGGAGGCACACGGCACCCATAATCCCAGCCCTTGGGAGGCAGACACAGGAGGATCCAGCCCTTGGGCTTGCTAGGCAGCCAGACTAGCTCAATTAGAGAGCTCCAGGTTCTGGGAGGACCTCCTGCTCCACAGACACACAGACACAATCACGCACATACAAAAATAATCTATTTTTTTTTTTTTTTTGGTTCCCTGGAAGAACATCAGCTATGTTTGAGGCTATGTGGTATGCATAAGAAAAAATAATTCCTAACAGAGGCCAAAGTCCCAGGGAGAGCAACCTTGCAAAGGTGTGTTACTATGACCAGCAGACAAACACTCTTGGGATTTCAAGGGAGTGGAACTCAGGCTCATTCCAACCCAGCGGTGGGGTATCTCTCTCCTACTCCCTTCCCCTTGGGGACTTCTGAGCCTGCGAACACCGCCCCCCCCCCCCACACAATAAAACATTTATGGGAACTCTCTCAGAAGAGGGTTAGGAATAGAGCCACGGGGGACATCCTGAGGTGAGAAGTCACAAGTTTGAAAAAGTCCTCTCTCTGCCTATAAAAAGGCCTAATCCCTACCTCAATTAGACACGGAGTTTTTCAACAAGTGTGTCTCTAGACCTTGTAAGCAGGTTTTCTAGGCAGGAAGAAGGGTGAAGTCTTTGCCTCTTTTACAGGGGTGAAGACTGAGGTTCAGGGAGGCTTGGCAGAGTTGGGGATGCCTCCCAGAGCCTAGTGTCTAGTAGGTGGACACTGTGTCACTGAGACACATCCCCCAAGCCCTGTTCCAGGGCTTTCTGCACAGCCCAGACCTAATCCACCCTGTCCATGTCTGACCAGCCTGGTCAGACTCTACAAGGATGTCCCAAAGAGAGTCTCTCTCCCACCCCTGCAGGTAACCCCGGGTATTGCTGGTCCAGGAAAGACCTTTGGGTCTTACCTTGCAAGAGCCGGCTTGCCAGCAATCCTTGGCTGCGGGGTTCTTGTCTGCCGACATCTTTCTGTGGTGGTGGAGGCTCCAGACACCCTGGTTCAGGACATCTATCATAAAAAGGGATAATTCTGCCTTGATCTTGAATGAATCATTGATTGCAGAGACAATGAGGAGAGTCAAAAGTCCCCCTTAAGTACGGCAGGGCTGGGGTTTGGTAATCTAAGCGGCTGGGAGAGGGTGTGTTTTCCTAGTCATCATTGGGAATCTACTTAATAATCGCCCAGGGTTCTTACTTCTTGACTGGAGGGGAGTCTGATTTAATGGACTGTCTGGGGTGGGGGAGGGATCTGATTAACTAGCCTACTCTGGCTTCCACATTGGGAAGGGAGGGGTCGCAGATGGGCTGCCTGTGAGAGTCTAAGGCGGGTAGTTTAGGGAACCAATTGGAACTAATTTCAAACGGGCATCTCAGCTTTTCTCATTCCTAAGTTTAATACCGGCTCGTGAGTGGGAGGCAGGATCAGTTTATACAAGCCAAGGTTGATCAGATCACAAGTTTTATTGCCAACCGAGTCAGACCAGGAGGCAAGGTTTGAGTCTATTTACTTTTGGAATCTCTCTGGGTTTTACTAGTGTGCTCCCCACCCCCAAGTTGTGTGCTCTTTAAAAAAAAAAAAAAAAAAAAAAAAAGTTCCTAAGGTTAAAAGAGAAAAAGGAGGCGGGGGTGGGGGTGGGGTGATCTAGTGGCCCTTCCTTGTCATCTGCTGTAGCCTGATTTATTTAAGATCCATTTGTGTCCAACAAGTCCTGTCCCAGCTTCTCCCAAGGTCCCCTCTTCCCCTGATGTCTTCAGAGCAGGGCGTTTGACACCAACTCAAGAATCTTGTAGCTTCTCACCTCGCGGGCTCCCAGAGGAATCTGCTATTCTGCGCTTCAAAGCCCAGGACTTGTTTGCACCTCTTGTTTCGAACAATAGACCACATTTCCTGTCACTGCCTCTCTTCAAAATCCGCCTACCCTGGGCTCTCTGGAACAATCCAGGCTGCCTCGGGCACTGAAGGATCAGCAGGAAGGGGCTCTCCACTCGTCCAGGCTGTGTCTCGGAGTCCTGAGAGGCTCCAAAGGACGGACAACAGCTAGGCACACTAGTCTGTCAGCCATACAGTCTGTGGGCAGCGTGTTCACTGGGCAGCTTGGAATTGGTTACTTAACCTGTCTGACTCACCACGGAGTCCTCAGTTGGAGTAGAGCATAACTTCCTCTTCCTGTAGTCATGTGTGGAGAATGAGATGAAATGATGGGGGGCTAAGAACAGTTTCCGGGGATGGAGAGGGGCCTCGGTGGTTAAGAGCACTTGATGTTCTTCCAGAGGGCCCAGGTTCAATTCCCAGGACCCATATTGGTGGCTCACAAAGGTCTGTAACTCCAGTCTCAGAGGAATCCGATGCCATGTCCAGCCTTCAAGGGACACTGCACAAATGTGATGAACAAACTTATATGCAGCCAAAACACCCATATGCATAAAATAAAAATAAAGGTGTGTGTGTGTGTGTGTGTGTGTGTGTGTGTGTGTATAATCAATTTTATTTTGTTCTTTGATAAATGGTCTCTTATTATGGCCTGGAGCTAGCTATGTAGACCAGGTTGGCCTTGAACTCACAGCCTGCCTCTGCCTCACAATTGCTAGGATTAAATATGTGTGCCATACCACCTGGAATATATATATATATTCGTGTGTGTGTGTGTGTGTGTGTGAGTGTGTGTGTGAGTGAGTGGTGTGTGAGTGGTGTGTAATTATATTTAGTAATATACATATATATAATAGTAATTAACCACATAGTATCTAGGCTGGGAATGTGGCTTAGAGATAGATAAAGCTTGACTAGCATGTGCAATGTCCCAGGTTCAATTCCCAGCACCGAGTTAAAAAAGAAAAGGAGAGGGTACTGTGGTTGTGGCTTAATTGGTAGAGTGCTTACTTAGCAAGCACATAGTGTTAGTTTTAAATACGATGCTCTAACTCTGTGAGGAAAGGTCACGAGGCACGACAAAAACCCAGTGAGGAGGGGCGGCACAGAGAGACCACGCCTGGGAAGAGACACGTGCAGGGGGAGGGGAGCAGAAGAGAGAGGAGGAGTCTGGACGGCTTTTTAAGGATTTCCCTGCACATGCGCATGTGCTTTTACGGAGTTACGCTACACATGTGCTGATTGCGTGACCACGCTGTGGGCATCTGCGCAGCCATGCAGGACTGATGACTCAGCTACTGAACCGCACATGTGCGGTCATACAGCTGGAGTGGTGGAATCCTAGCACATAGTCCTTGGGTTCCGTCTACAACGCAGCGTAAACCTAGCATTCGGGTAATCCCGCACCGTAGGTAGGAATGATCAAGAGTTCAAGGTCAGGTTTAGCTGAGGGGTGGTGGTACACTCCTTTAATGAGGCAGAGGGAGGCAGACCTCTAAGTTCAAGGCCAGCCTTGTCTACAAGTGAGTTCCAGGACAAACAGGGCTGTACATTGAAACCCTGTCTCAAAAAACCAGGGAGTGGAGGGAAATAAGGAGTCCAAAATCAGGAGCTGAAGAGATGACTCAGCAGTTAAGTGCACCTACTCTGGCAGAGGATCTGTTTTTAATTCCCAGTACGCCAGTGAGATTGCTCAGAATAACCTAGGGATCCAAAACTCTCTTCTGGCCTTCACAGGAACCTGCACTATTGTGCATATACTTATACATGCATACTTAGAATTTAAAAAAATTAATTAATTAAAAAAGTTCGATGTTATCCTTTTATTTTTTAAGATTTATTTATTTATTATGTACACAGAAGAGGGCACCAGATCTCATTACAGATGGTTGTGAGCCACCATGTGGGTGCTGGGAATTGAACTCAGGACCTCTGGAAGAGCAGTCAGTGCCATCTGACTGGGCCATCTCTCCATCCCCATCCTTCTTTATATAGAGAGTTTAAGACCAGCCTGAACTACATGAGACCCTGCCCCCCACCTCCGCCTGCAAAAAAAAAAAAAGGCCCAGCCAGGACTGCATTCATTCAACCCCCGACTACATCGTCTTGAGTGTTCCATTCACAGGGCTCAAACTCTGTACTTCTGCTTCCTTATGATTATCGAAAGGACCCCACGGGAGCTGTGTTGGGATTAATGGAGTTACTCATTATACTGAAAGCTGACTTTGAACTCACCCTGTAGCTGAGAAAGACCAGGAAACCCTGGTCCTCCGCCCCACCTCCCGAATGCCGAGATGACAAGCAAGCGCCACCACACCTGGCTCTCAGTCAGTTTTGGTTTTGCTTCTTATTCCCCGTTCCCGAGGGATCTTTGACCACACCTTTCCTTCAATACTTCTTGAATTCTTCTCATAGCATTAATTCATTTTGTTCACTAGGCCAGATGTGTCCTATAATGGTCATAGCTCATACTTGTTTTTGTTATTGAGACAAGGTCTTGTGATATGTAGCCCAGACTGGTCTAGAACTCTCCTGCCTAGAATCCCCAGTGAGGGCCAGGGTGTGGCTCAGTGGTAGATGCACCTGCCTAGAATCCCTCAGTGAAAGAAGAATGCTTGCTTAACATATGGTTCCATCCTGCAGAAAGCAAAAAGACCAAAGAAAAAGCTTGCCTGCTGGGTAAAGCAGTTCTCTTACCGGTCCCCAACTCTCCCAACCCACTCACAAATAAGGACCAGTGGCCCTGAAGTGACCAACATACCTGCCTTCATGAATCATGTTGAAATCAAAACAAGCCTGTAGGCTTTTTATCCTCTAAGGGTATTTGCTTTGTTACCAACCTCATGGAAAAGCATTCTCAGGTCAGAGGTGATATTCAGCCTGGCTAGAGGGCTCTGAGTCAAGGTCCCTCGAATGTCCTGTAAGTCAGGAGTAAATGACGTTGCTTCAGGTGGACTCCCTGGATAACCTCACTTCCTTGTTTGTGAATTAACAGAGGAGAAACATCTGTCTTGACTCACCCTCATCCATACACACATATACCCTTCAGAGTCCTGGGCTAAACTGTAACCATGGCAATGGGCTTGTCTCTCTCAGATTCCTAAGCCTGTGGCCTCATCTCCCCAACTTGCTAGAGATGGTGGTCAGTGATTCACCAAACCTGCTCCAAGTCCAAAGGCCCAGACACCTAATAAAACAGCCTTCCCACCCACCTCACATCCCACAAAGCATCCGAGGTCTCATTGATTTGTGTCCTGGGTCCAGGATCACAACAACCATCCAGGAGAAAGCAACCAGGCACAATGGGACAACAGAAAATTCAAAAACACACTTGAAATCAGAGGGTGACTTCCCTTCTCATCTAGCCAGCAGGTTCTCGCCTGGGAGGTTAAGTTTCCCTGGGATATCATCCATTCATACACTAATAAAGCCAGTCCTGATGGCAAAGTCTTGTCATTTCAGATACTCAAGAAGCTAAGAGAAAGATAGCAATCTCAAGGCTCAGCTGTAGAGCATCTGCCTAGAATCCCCCAGTGAGGGGCTGGGGGGGTGGGGGGGTGGGGGGGGGGGCTCAGTGGTAGAGTGCAGCTGGGGGGGTGTGGTCAGTGGTAGAGCACCTGCCTAGAATCTCCCATGGTTCACATCAGGTCCTAAACTTGCTAATGATCCAACAGCAACCAAATCATGCCTGTAAAATTTAATGCCAGCAACAATATTGGAAATTATAATAGGTGATTATTATAAATTGCCACAGCAACAAGATTAGTGGTATATGATCCAAATAATAAAGTAACATATGTTGTTTCTGACAGACTGACCTACCAAGTTTCTTTTTTTCCCCCCATCTGTAAAATGGGACCAATCACACTTGCCTTATGCACTTGTCCTGGACAATTAAGAAAATGAATGTCCTCCAGGGCAGTGGTGGCGCACCCCTTTAATCCAGCACTCAGGAGGCAGAGGCAAGTGGATCTCCGAGTTTGAGGCCAGCTTGATCTACAGAGTGAATTCCAGGACCACCAGGACTGTTATACAGAGAAACCCTGTCTTGAAAAACCAAAAAAAGAAAAAAGAAAAAGAGAAAAAGAAAAAAGAAAGAAAGAAAATGTCTGTCCAGTGTTTATGAGGTGGACAGTACGTGGAAAGACTGGTTTTCTTCATTCAAATACAGGCCTCACTTTGCTTGTTTATTGACATGTTTGTGTTTAGAGACGGTCTCATGACTGGCTGAAGCTGGCTTTGAGTTCTTTTTATATTTTCTTAATTACTATTTTTAAATTTTTTTTATTTCTTTTTATTTATTCATTTAGTGAATGGATGTGTGTGTGTGTGTGTGTGTGTGTGTGTGTGTGTGTGTGTGTGTGTGTATGCATGTTTGTGCTACAGTGGGTATCTGGAGGTCAAGGGACAACTTGTGAGCTGTCTTCTTCCACCACGTGTGTCCTAGCAATGACACCCAGGTTGAGGCCTGTGAACAAACACCTTTAACCTCTGAGGGCAAGGTCTCACACTGTACACAGCCTAGACCAACCCAAAACTCACTCTGTAGCCCATACTGCCCTCCAACTGGAGATGCCCCTGCCTCCGCTCCAGAATACAAAATCACAAGCCTGCATCTCCACACCTGGCTCGTTTGTGACTGTTTATCAGCTGTAAATCTTGAAAACTTGCCTGAGCTTAAGAAGATGCTGTATAAGAAGAATGAAAGACCGTAAAACAACACTCGGGCGTCATCACTTCTGTCCGACTGCCTGTCTCTTAGCTTCGGATGTAAATAATTTAGAGCATTAAAGACGAGTTAACAGCAGGTCTTTGAGGGACAGGAGAACATTCGAGAATGAGGGATTGTCTTCATAATGAAGTAGTGCTGAGCAGAGGAGAATTTCGCATTGAGACAAGCATCTTTTCCATAGTTATTAATCCGGTTGGATGGGAGTTTTTAATAATTAAATGGGATGACTGCAATGTAAGTGATGTTTTATGAAGTCAAATGAAATGTACGTTTAGGAATTTAATTTGAAACATTGCCTGCTTGGTTATTGTATTTTTCATAATTGCAGATGTTTGGAAACTGTGTTTCCCCTCTCTGCACGGCGTTTCCTGCGCGCATGCGCGCTGACCCGCTTCTTTTATTTATGGAGTGTTATTCATTATGTTTTAATAAAATTGATAGGAGGCTTACATTCTTTTTAACATTTATTTATTTAACGTGTGGGGGGATAGTTGGCAAGTGCTTCCCACGGAGTGTGTGTGGAGGTCAGGGGACACCTTGAGGAAGTAAGCTCTCGCTTTCCACTGAGTGAGTGGGTCCTGGGGATCGAACGCAGGTTGTTAGCAAGCGCTGAGCCATCTCCCTACCCCAACAGAAGCGCTTTCAATGCTGTTCCTAAGCTAGTGTCAAAGGTTTCTGACTGATCCCCAGTGAAAGACCCCACAATGGACAAGGAAGAAACGCCCAAGAGGCAGGAGACCATCGCTTCAGAACTTCGTTTCATAAGCGTCTCGGCGTTTGTTTGAGTTTCTGAAAATTTCCCCGTCATTTCCAAAATCAATACAAAATACAACTAAACACCAGACTTCACTGTTCTCCTCCAGACAAAATAAAAGATTGAAAGCTCCGCCATCACCAGCTGTCCATGGCAGAAGATCGCGTTGCTTAATGCAATCATTTTCTCCTCTTCCGCTTTTTATTTTTCAACGTTGCTCAGTCCCACGATCCTCGCTCGGCCCCAGATGCACACACATTATGTCTGTGAACGCATGGCGCGAAGGAGCGGGACAGCTGGCAGCCATCAGCTCGCTTGATCAATACAGACAGCATCGGATCGGAAGGAGCTACCCAGCTCCCATCAGCGCCCGTCCTCCCTCCCACCATCAGGGCGCCTCCTGCTCCTGTTTGGGGAGTAAGTCGTTTACTTTGGCCACCTAAAAAGAAGAGAGTGGAAGCTACTCCTTTTTCTTCTACAAAAAGACAGTTTTTAAAGATGTCCTTATTTACTTATTTTTATTTGCTTCTTGGCTTCTTTGGTTTGGTGTCTTTCGGTGTTTCCAGACAGGGTTTCTCTGTGTAGTCCTGGCTCTCCTGGAACTCACTCTGTAGACCAGGCTGGCCTCGAACTCAGAGATCTACCTGCCTCTGCCACAAGAGCACTGGGATTAAAGGTGTGAAATAAGGAATTTTTTTTAACACTGCCCTTGACTGAATAGGCCAGGTATGGATATTTGTCTTTCCCTCCTCTCTCTCTCTCTCCCTCTCTCTCTTTCTCTCTCTCTCTCCTCCCCCCTTCCTCCCTCCCCTCCTCTTATTTCTTTTCTATTCCCATTCCCCTGTTCCCTCTCTTCTCCTCCCCTCTCCTCTCTCTTCCTCCCCCCCCCCACATCTATCTCAGTCTCCTCCTCCACCCACCCCTCACTTTGCTAACACTTGAACCAGGGCTTCCTGCATGCCAGGCAAGTCCTCTGTCACTGAAATACCCAACCTAAGATCTCTTTCTTTATATTTACAACTAAGACAAACCAAACTGTGCATGATAGAACACACCCATAACCCAGCAACCATCGGGAGGCAGAAGCAGGCAAATCTCTGTGAGTTCCAGTCCATCCTGGTCTGCAGAGCGAGTTCTAGGACAGCCAGGACTACATAATGAGATCCTTTCTCGCAGGAAAAAAAAAAAAAAAAAAAAAAAAGATTGAGAGAGTAATGTGGCCAGGTATAGTAACACCTGCCTGGAGGATCTCAAGTTCAGTTAGCCTGGGCTAGAGTGAGCTTGTGGCTGCCCTGGATTGCACAACAAGAAGCTATCTCTCTGGAGAGCAATACCGTCCACCTCTAATTGTGGTCTCAAGTGACCAGCCAAGCTTTGGTTTTCCACTACTTCCAGAATATTTCCCAAACATCTGGCAATGGGAAAAGAGCCGGACAAGGCCTGGAGCCAGCATCAAGGCAGCCTAGAGCCGTGAACCTGATAGAATCCCAGCAGCCCTGAAGCCAAGCTGGACCCAGGCGTGAGCTCATCGGATACCTGAGCTACCTGCAGCGACTTGTCCACAGCCTTCCCTAATGCTGTTTCTCATAATTCGTGATTCACAGATTTTTTTTCAACAACAAAAACATTCCGATTACATTTTTATGGGAGATGTTTTTACTCCTTATACACGAGCTATCAGCTACTTTCATCACAAAATCAACTCTGCCCACCTCCGTAATTATTTGCGGATTTTTTTTCCCCACTTGTTTTTCTGCTTAATGTGATCAGAGATAAGAAAGGCTGGATATTGGGAGGTGGCAGTTACTCTGGTGCTTATCAGGTGACTGAGCCAATTTGATGATTCAGTTTGCTTTGCTCGGTGGAACAATCACTTGCTGAAATAAAAATGTATTTATTTATTTATGTGCTTATGGGTGTGTGTGAGTACACCATGGCAGCCATGTGGAGGTCAGAGGACAACTTGCAGGAGTCACTTGTCTCCTTCTACTGTGTGGGTCCTGGGGATCCAACTCAGTGTGGTTAGATTTGGCAGCAAACACCTTTACCTGCTGAGCCCTCTCGCCTGCCCAGGACACCACTTTTGAAGATTCCCTTTACTTATGTACTGCGTCTGTATATATGACAGAGGATGACTTTGTCAAAGTCTGTTCTCTCCTTCCACCATGGGGGTCCTGGGGACCAAACTTGGCTCTTTGTCCATGGTGGTAATCACATTTAGCTGCTTGAGCCTTTTTTTTTTTTCATTTTTAAAACTTATTTATTAAATTTAATTTTACTTATCAGCCACGGATTCCCTTGTTCTCCCCCCTCCCACCCCCCTGCTTGAGCCTTCTTGGCTGGCCCAGAATATGACCTTTTGGTTGTTGCTGTTATGAATTTTATTTTTTGTTAGTTTCCTTGCTTCCCTCCTACACACCCCCCCCACACACACACACACACACACACACACCGTATATGTGATTGATATGTGGCTGGGAGTTGTGTGTGTTTGTATGAGTGTGGGCACAGGCTCCACAGCACAGTATTCAGAAATCAGAGGACAACCTTGGATGCTGGTTCTTGTCTCCCACATTGTTTGAGGCAGGGTTCTCTGTGTAAGCTCAATGCTGGCCCAGAAACTTCTAGAAACTCTCCTGCCTTTGACTCTCCTTAGGACTACTTGCATTATAGACATGCAAAACACTGCATCTGGCTTGATGTGGGTTCTGGACATCCAGACTCGGTCATCCTTTACACAGTAAGTGCTCCATTCACTAAACCACCTCTCCAAACCACTGCTTTTTTCAGGCAGGGTCTCCTATAGCCCAGGATGGTCTTGAACTCTCTATAGCCAATGATAACACTGACCTTCGGGTCCTCCTGCCTCCACCTCCTTGCAGGAATGCACCAGCATGTTTAGTTTACATAGTGCTGAGGCTGGAACCCAGGACTTCCTGCATAGCAAGCCCTGTACCAACTAAGCTGCATCCTCAGCCCTCAGAACATCATGCGTATATTTTTTTAAGTTTCAGCAATCCTCAAAGTCCATACTCCTTTTTTATCTGTTGAAGGACTGTCCAAAGGGTTAAAAAACTCCCTCCCTCCCTCCCCCTCTCTCCCAATAAAGCTCTAGAAAGGTTTAAAAAAAAAAATAAAAAGACGGTTTACAGGGCAGTGGTTCTCAACCTGTGGGCTGCAACCCCCTGGGCAAACTTCTATCTCCAACAGTATTTATACTGTGATTCATAACAGTAGCAAAATTACAGTTATAAAGTAGCAATGAAAATAACTTTGAGGTTGGGGGTCACCACAACATTGAACTGTTTTAAAGG
Source organism: Peromyscus leucopus (assembly GCF_004664715.2). Lineage (NCBI taxonomy): Eukaryota > Metazoa > Chordata > Mammalia > Rodentia > Cricetidae > Peromyscus > Peromyscus leucopus. The sequence continues at coordinate 28,033,750 of NC_051082.1, forward strand.
GTCACAGCATCAGGATGGTTGCAAACCAGTGGCGTAGAGGGAAAAGGCATTTGCTGCCAGCCAGGTGACACCGTTCACTTCCTAAGACCCACGTGGTGGAGGGAGAGAAGCAACTCCCACGAGTTGCCCTCTGACCTTTACACATGTGCCGTGGCTCATGTACACATACACACACACCACACACACACACACACACACACACACAAACACACACACACACAACACACACACAACACACACACAAAACACACACACACACACACACACACAAAAAAAAAAAAAAAAACACAAAAAACAAAAAACACAAACACACACCACACACACACACAACACACAACAAAAAAAAAACAAAACACACACACACACACACACACACACACACACACACACACACACGAGTGCGGGCACCTCTGTAATTCCAGCACTGGGGAGGCTGAGGCAGGAGAATCACTTCCAGTTGGACACTTTAGCGACTACACTACATCCCCAGCCTTTTTTATGACGTCACTGCGGCTTTAGGTGTTTCCTGCTGCTCCCGGCTGGCCGCTCTCTTACTTCCATACAGGCATTGATGCTGATGTATGATCAGATCCCATTAAGCGCCTGCACTTGAAACCGTCTCAGGGCTGCTTCCAGAGTGCCCGACCAGGGAGCAGGGAGGAGGAAGGGACCAGGGCTGCAGGTCAAAGGTAGAACACAGATGATGAGGTGATAATTAAGAGCCTCTGGAGTCCTCTCTTCCTAGTCTCCTTTCCTTTCTTTACCCCCTTTCCACCACTTCCCCCACTCCTCTCCACTCCTCTCCCCTCCCCTCCCCTCCTTACCTCCACTCCTCTCCCCTCCCCTCCCTTCCACTCCACTCTCCTTTCTTCTCCTCTCCTCTCCCCTCCTCCCCCTCCCTTCCCTTCCTCTTTCCTCCACCCCACTCTCCTTCCCTCTTCTCCCCTCCCCTCCCCTCCTCTCCCCTTCTCCTTTTGACCTCCTGCAGGACTAGGACAAACCTGTAAACAAGGCTCAAGATATGGCTCAGAGGGCAAAGCACTTGTGTGAGGAACTGAGTTCAAATCCTCCCAAACCGTGTAAAGGCAGACCCATTAGAACGTGCCTGTAATTCCAGCACTCCTAACTCAAGAGGAGGGGGAGAGAAATCCCAGGAAGTTCAAGGGCCAGCTAGCATGGGGTAGGCGGTGGTGTCTCAGACAAGGCGGACTGAACTTGAGATGGTCCTTTGACCCTTCACACATGCATCATACTCTGTGCACACTCACTCACATACACGCACATACAAAAACACCTGTAAAAACATGGGAAGGGAATTAGAGAGGATAATGGGGTGCATAAGATGAAGCTGGCATTACATACATCCATGAATTTGTCAATTAATGAACAGACTTTTTTTTTAAGCTGTACATATGTTACATATGCTTGGCCTCCCTACATAAGGGCTGTTAGAAGTGAATACACGGGTGTGTAACTGTTATACAAATATTGTGTGAAATAAATATCTTTATTTGTTGGGCGGCAGTGGCATATGCCTTTAATCCCAGCATTTAGGAGGCAGAGGCGGGTGTATATCTGTGAGTTCGAGGCCAGCCTGGTCTACAGAGAGAGATCCAGAACAGGCACCAAATCTACACGGAGAAACCCTGTCTCTCGAAAAACCAAAAATAGATAGATAGGTAGATAGATAGATAGATAGATAGATAGATAGATAGATAGATAGATAGGTATCTTTATTCCTGTGTGGCTGCAGTAGAAAGAACCCACAGAAGGCTGGGGAGATGTTGGTAAAGCGCTACCGCATGGCATCAGCATGAGGATTGATCTCCAGCACCCACGGAAATAAACCAGGAGAGGTGGTGTACGCTTGTAACCCTGGCAGCGGTGAGGTGGAGAGAGGAGGGTCCCTGGGACTGCCTGGCTTGCCAGCCTAGCTGAATCAGTGAGCTGTAGGTTCAGTGAGAGACCCTGTCTCAAGAAAGTCAGGGCAGGCATAACGGTTCATGGGCAAAGGCACTTGCCACCAAGCCTGATGAGGCCCTGAGTTTGATTCCTGGAATCCACATGGTGGAAGGAGAGAACCAACTCCCGGAAGTTGTCCTCTGACCTCCACAGCCAAGTGTACACACACACACACACACACACACTAAAACTAACGCATCAGTCAAAGGTGACTGAGCTTGAATTGGAAACAAGATACTTGGCCTCCAAACCACTCCGGCTGACAAGGATAGAGCCAGGAAGCCGCTGGCTATCTGTTCGCCCAGACTCATTCCCAAATGGAGCCGCCAGTGGAAGTCAGGCTTCAATCAGCTCCGAGCTGCATGCGAGTTTTCACAACTGTACCCGGAGCCGGCTGGGGCTCCAGTACACTTCCCCTGCAAGAAACAAGAAACGCAACACATTTTCATCACGGAGATTTACATAGTTCTTTATGCATGAAATTATGAACAGCTGTTATTTTGTTGCGTTCACGAGAACGGAAAAGGCAGAGAGGGAGCGAGCAGACACGTTAGGCAAACTGCCTCTGGACCCCTGTCTAACACCTCCCTCTCCCCACGGAGCAGCAGACAATGAGTTTGCCAGATGTCATTGCCTGCTTGGGAAGGACCCAGACAAGTCTGTGATTGGCAGCCGGTGTAGGGGACCGCCTCTCTTTCTCTAGGCAACTTTCTCTTTCCCTATCAACTAAGCCATAGCTCTAGCCCTTTGACCTCTTTAATGAAAATTTTTTTTACATAAAATTTTTAAATTACATTTAGTGTGTGTGTGTGTGTGTGTGTGTGTGTGTGTGTGTGTGTGTGTGTACACATGTGAGCCAGGACATGAATGTCGAGTTCAGAGAACAACTTTCAGAAGTCGATTCTCTCCTACCGTGTGGGGCCCAGGAATCGAACTCAGGCCATCAGACTTGGCGGCATGGCGGCATACATCTTTCCCACTGGGCCACCTCACCTGTACTTTCCTTTATTTTTCTTGGATCATAATGGACGTAATGGTTTCTGTCCACATCCAGAGCTGTCTTGGCATAATGGCTCATCCCGGTGGAACGCACAAGGTGGTGAATTCTCTAGAAGGCGCCGTTCTAGTCTAGACCGTCTTGCGCATGCCCTGGCTTTCCCCTTACTTACTGAACAGCTCTTTGTTAGCACGGCCTCAGACACAGTCTTCACACACTGGCCTCAGAGCAGCTCTGGGGTGCGCACGGCTCCGGGGGCCGGTCTTCACTGGCCTCCACTGGGGTGCGGGCTGTCTTCACACACTGGCCTCAGAGCAGCTCTGGGGTGCGCAGTCTCACACACTGGCCTCAGAGCAGCTCTGGGGTGTGCAAGGCTCCGGGGCCGGTCTTCACACACTGGCCTCAGAGCCGCTCTGGGGTGTGGTCTGTTAACAGTCCTTACCATGAGGCAGGAGACAAGTCAGAGACCCAAAGAAGTATCAGGTGTGTGTGTGTGTGTGTGTGTGTGTGTGTGTGTGTGTGTATGCACACGTGTGCGCAGGAGCACCTATGTGTGCAGGTATGCATGTATAAGAGACTAGAGGGCAACTTTGGCTGCCGTTCTTCGTCCGTCCATTTTGTGTTTTGAGGCAGGGTCTCACTGTGTAGCTCTAGTTGGCCTGGAACTCACAGAGATCCACCTGCCTCTGCCTTCCAAGGGCTGGGATTAAAGGCTCTACCTGTTTTCTGCGGCAGGGTCTCTCCCTAGCCTGCAGTTCACCAACCTAGCCAGGTTAGCTGGCCAGTAAGCATTAGGGATCGGTCTGTGCAGCCTCCCAGGACTGGGATTACAGTGTCCGCCTTCACACTTGGCATTTCTTTAGGTGAGTTCTGGGGATCAAACCCAGCTCCTAATGTCTGCAGGGCAAGCGCTTTCCAATGGAGCCATCTTGGTTTTTTGTTTGTTTGTTTGTTTGTTTTGTTTTTTGAGAGAAGAGCTCACACTGTAGTCTGGATAGCTGGCCTGGAATTCACCACATTAAAAAAAGAAAAAAAGATGAGGAGAAGGAAGGATGGGACAGGAAAGAAGAAAGAAAGGTGTGAAAGCTGGGCAGTGGAGGCAGAGGCAGGCGGTCTCTGTGAGTTCGAGGCCAGCTTGATCTACAGAGCGAGTTCCAGGACAGCCAGGGCTACACAGAGAAACCCTGTGTGGGAAAACACAAAAACAAGGAAGGGATGAAAGGGAAAGAGGCTGTGGATGAGCTCAACCCTGTTCTGTGAGAAAGGTCAGTACCTTTACCCCAGCTGATGAAAAGGACAGTTTTCTTGTCTGTGTGTGTCTGTGTGTGTGTGGTGTTTTTGAGAGCCGCTTGCCTGTCCACACCTCGAGGCTGACATTAACACAGGGAGGAGCACATTCTGAAGGATGACACGGGCAGATCAATTACACCACTCTCTTGCCAACACAAGCGGCACCACCACCTCCAGATGACAGAATACCAAGATGGTGACAGAAGAGGTTCCTCTTATCTTCTTGCAGGTTGTTTGTGTTCCGTGAATTTTTTTTTTTCTTTTTTGTAGTGCTGGGAATAGATCCAGGAACCACATATGCTAGGCAAGCCCTGTAGGCAAGAGTCCCCAGCCCCTCACTGGGGGATTCTAGGCAGGGGCTCTACCACTGAGCCACACCCCAGCCCCTCACTGGGGGATTCTAGGCAGGGGCTCTACCACTGAGCCACACCCCAGCCCCTCATGACTAGCAGCTCTACTGAGCACAAGCTCAATGATTCTAGGCAGGGGCTCTACCACTGAGCCACACCCCAGCCCCTCACTGGGGGATTCTAGGCAGGGGCTCTACCACTGAGTCACACTCCCAGCCCCTCCCTGGTTATTCTACACAGGTGCTTTACTACTGAGCCTCGGCTAAGCCTCCCTTTCTCACTTTTTATTTTGAATACAGGCAGGTCTTGAACTTGCAACCCTTCTGCTTCCCAAGTGCTGGGAAGTGGGTTTGAGCCATCAGTTGAGGTTTGATTTGGTTTGTTTTTAAACAAGGACAGAAAAGAAAGAGTAAACTAAGAAGCTTGGCTAGAAGACCCCCCCTCACCAACCTTTGGGGTTTGAACAACAGGATGCTGGCCAGTCGGGGGCGGGGAAGCCGTTAGATCCTTGATTTCACCTTTAGGGCTTTGATTGTTATCAAAGCAAGAAAAGAAAGTCAGACATTCTTATCTCGGTGTCAAGTCCTAATGGTTAAGGAGATGAGTTGTTGGGCAATTAGGTGACTAGGCTAGGCCACTTTCCTGTAGGGTTAGTAAGCACCCACATACCACCCACTGGGCAAGGAAAGAGGAGAGATCCATCCCTGGCTTCTCACAGGACAGTCAAGACTTTCCAAAGAGTACAAGTCAGTAATCCCAGTACTGGGATGGAAGGGCCTAGAGTGTGAGGACAGCCTGGGTTACCGGCAGTTTCAGGCCCATTTAGGCTACACAACGAGACACCGTTGGAACAAAAAAGAAGGGGTGGGGGAGGGAGGATTTGAAACCGCAGAGTCCGTGGTTAGACTGCTCCTCTAGCCTACATAAAGAGCTCTGACTTCCATCCCCAGTTCCCCATAGACCAGGTGGGGTGGCACACTGGTAACTCTAGCATGTGGCAGATGGAGGCAACAGGGGTTCGAAGTCATTCTTGGCTACATTGCAAGTTCAAGGCTAGCCTGGGCTTCCTGAGACCTAGTTTCAAAGAAAGAAAGAAGAAAGGGAGGGAGAGAAGAGGGAAGGGAGTGGGGAGGAGAATGGGGGGAGGAAAGGAAGAAAGGGGAAGGGAAGGGAGGGAAAGGAAGGAGAAGAGGAGGAGAGGAGGAAGGAAAGAGGGACCCAGGGGCCAGCAGGTTGGGCAGTTTGAGTTTGGCCTGTCTCTGCCACTCACCAGGACCCTTCGGCTATTGGCTTCCATTTTCCAACCTTCATTTGGAAGGTGACAGCCAAGCTACCCCCTCCTGAGGAGGAGGGCAGTGGGTTAATTTCCTCCTTTTCCTATGAAGCTGGGACTCTATGTCATCCTCCGATAGGCACAGCAAGGGGTCTAGCCATCAATCTGCAGCCGTCTGATGCCATCAACTGAAAAACAGGCTACAAGGATGGAGTAAGTCGCCTGGCTGGTGTTGGAATGCTGCCATAGGTCAGAATCGATGCCTGCTCCAGCTCCAGATTGGCCTGATTACCCCTTGCTGATTCCCCAGGCTATGATCTTGTTGTTTGAGAGAGACAGGCGTGCTCAGGCTTGGACAAGAGAACCCAAGGCTGCACGGACAACTTTATTGAAAGGGGCCTTTTAATAGTTTTTGTTTTTCGAGACAGAGTTTCTCTGTGTAATCTTGGCTGTCCTAGAACTAGCTCTGTAGACCAGGCTGGCCTCGAACTCACAGAGATCCACCTTCCTCTGCTTCCAGAGTGCTGAGATTAAAGGAGTGAGCCACCACCACCTGGCATTTTTTAAAATATTTATTGTTTGCATTGTATGCCTGGAACCCAGGGACTCCTGCATGCTAGGCAGGTGCTCTACCACTGAGCCACACCCCAGCCCCTCACTGGGGGATTCTAGGCAGGTGTTCTACCACTGAGCCACACCCCAGCCCCTCACTGGTGGATTCTAGGCAGGTGCTCTGTCACTGAGCCACACCCCAGCCCCTCACTGGGGGATTCTAGGCTCCAGTTCAGATTCAGCTGTTCTTGGCAGCTAGCATGTGTGAGGGGTTGATGTTCTTCACCTTCCTTTTAATCACCATGTACTCAAATTAGTAGAGACCTCAATCTGATGTTGGAAGGACAGCTCTAAGCCTGAATCTGGAAGCATTGAAGTTCTGAGTCCCTCTGAGGGTACTCGAAGGTAGAGCATCTGCTTTGAATCCCCCATTGAGGGGCTGGGGGCGTGGCTCGGTGGAGGAGTGTTTGCCTTGATCAGTGGTTCTCGACCTTCCTAATGCTGCAACCCTTTCATACAGTTCCTCATGTTGTAGTGACCTCCAAGCATAACATCTTTGTTGATACTTCATAACTGTAATTTTGCTACTGTTAGGAATAGCGATGTAAATATCTGGGTTTCCCTGTAGTCTTAGGTGACCCCTGTGAAAGGGTCATTTGACTCCCAAAGGGATCGCAATCTACAGGTTGAGAACTAATGGCCTAGCTAGATCAATGCACTGATTAGGTTAGAGCTCCTCCCCACCCCCCTGACCTGGCCGCCCTCCCAGCATCTCAGAGATTGAATCCTCCAGTTGAAAAACCAAGACTTGGCCGGGCGGTGGTGGCGCACGCCTTTAATCCCAGCACTGGGGAGGCAGAGCCAGGCGGATCTCTGTGAGTTCAAGGCCAGCCTGGTCTCCAAAGCGAGCAGGAAAGGCGCAAAGCTACACAGAGAAACCCTGTCTCCAAAAACCAAAAAAAAAAAAAAAGAAAAAGAAAAAAAGAAAAACCAAGACTTAACCCAGGAGCCTTTGGGGAGACACTTTGTGTCCATGGCCCTTTCTCAAAGACACATTGTATGAAAGTGATTCAAAGCTCCTTTCTTTTCGTATCCAAACCACAGTGGGTGCTGAGCCAGTGACTATTTACAAGGTTGACTTTTTTTTTTTCAAAGCTGAGTGGAGTGATTAGCTATTGCTGCCCAAAGCTCCAGACTATGTGCTTGTCTAGAGTCCCTACCAGGTCACCGAATCAGCCCTTGTTCTAAGCAATACTCGGGGACCAAGGAGTGAGCTAGGTGTGAGGGTTGCCTTAGGGTTTCTGCTCCTGAAGAAACACCTAAAGCACCATGACCAAAGCAACTCCAGGAGGAAAGGGAGGGGGGTGTTTCACCTTACAGCTTCCAGTTCACCATGAAGGGAAATCCGGGCAGGAACTCAAGGCAGGAACCTGGAAGCAGAAATTGAAGCAGAGGCCAATGGGGGGATGCTACTAACTGGCTTGCTCCCCATGGCTTGCTCAGTCTGCTTTCTTAGATCACCTGCCCTGGGATGGCACCCACCACAGTGATCTGGGCCCTCCCATATTATCAATCAAGAAAATGCCCTACAAAATTGGCTATGGGCTTCTCCTATAGAGACATTTTTCTCAATTAAGATTCTTTCTTCCTCCTGGCAGTGGTGGTGCATGCTTTTAATTCCAGTGCTTGGAAGACAGAGGCAGGCAGAGCTTTGTGAGTTCTAGGCCAGGCTGTTCTACAGAGTTTCAGGACAGCCATTTCAGTTACACAGAGAAACCCTGTCTTGGAAGAAAACAAAAGAGATTCTTTCTTCCCAGGTGACTAGCTTGTATCAGGTTGACATAAAACTAGCCAGCACAAGGGCCTTCTTTATTTTAAAATATTTGCCTGTGTATTTATTTTTGTTGTATACGTATGAATGTTTCACCTGCATATGTGTATGTATGTGTATGCCAGAAGAGGGTGTCAGATCCCCTGGACCTGGAGCCATGGATGGTCATGAGCCACCATGTAGATGCTGGGAACTGAACAAGAGACTCAAGTGTTCTTAATCACTGAGCCACCTTTCCTGCTCTAAAATGTTATTTATTATTACTACTGGGGGCAAGGGTAGAGACATGTGTGCCACAGTATATGTATGGAGTCAGAGAACAACTTTATGGAGTTGGTTGGGGGATCGAACTCAGGTCATCAGGTTTAGTGATGAGCCATTTTGTCAGCCTCCTATTGAAATGCCCCAACCTGGCCTGGGCACAGGAGAGATTTACAGAAGTTTAGATAGCCACCAGGGACATCTGGCTGTCCATTCCTGGTAAGAGTTATAAGAAGAAAGGTATATAATCCCTGCACTTGGGTCTCTAGTTTGAAATGAGCCTGAGCTGGTGAGACCCTGTAAAAACAAATGAGACAAAAGTTACTGAGGACTGAGCTCTGGGGTCTTTAGCAAAGATGGATAGTGAGGTGGGTATGGTGGAGCACTCCTGCAATCCTAGTACTTTGGAGATGGAGGCAGGAGGATCAGGGGTTCAAGGTCATCCTCAGCCACATAGCGAGTTAGTGAGTCTGACATCGACTTGGACTGCATGAGACCTCGTCTCAAAGAAATAACATTGGAAGTTTGATCAGGGCCAGTGAGACGGCTCTCCAGGCAAACGTTTCTGCCCCCAAGCCTGAAAACGTGAGTTCATTCTCCAGGACCCACATGGCGAAAAGAGAGAGCCAACTCCCACACGTTGTCCTCTGACCTCCATGTGTGGGTCATGATAGCCACAGGCTGACCCCAGAATAGATAAATGTAATTAAAATAAAATTTAGATAATTGCTCACTGGCTGCGGGGAGCCGGATGAAGGAGTGAATGGTGTCTCTGGGGCCTGGGAGCTGGGTAAAACGTCTGCTTTCTATAGCCTGTCCCAGCTCTCTAAAGCCAAAAGACCAAGCTAGTCCTCTGAGGTAGGAGGGAGGGGAAGGGAAGACAGGAGGAAGGTTGCTCCAGAGGGTGAACTGGTGTGTGTGTGTGTGTGTGTGTGTGTGTGTGTGTGTGTGTGTGTGTGTGTGTGTGTGTGGTGATGTTCCTGCCCTTGGGAACTCATGCTGAGCCTCATCCAGGGGCTTCCCTGCAGCTAAGCCAAGCAACCCAGCCTGGGACAGCCTGCTCTTCACTCAGCTCTTTTTTTTTTTTTTCCTCTCGAAGCTTTCCATTCAAACGTTCTGAGCACAGATGCCTGGTGCATCCGTCCAACGCTAAAAAGACACAGCGAGTGATATTCGCGCCATATGTCAATACACATGTTTGAGTCTCCACAAATGTTCGCTGTGGTTTTTATGGTACTCAGAACGGTGGTGTTTATACCGTTTTGAGGGGACTTGGAACTCAAATGTGCAAATGATTTTTTTTTTTTTTACAAGATGTGATTCAAGGACGAGCTGTAGTTGGGGTCGGCTGCCAACCAGATGGCGGAGGCTTGCGGCCGCTTTGAGCTTGCTACTTGGGAGCCTGAGCAAAGCCTTTTTGTCCCCAGCATCTTCTTCCACTTCCTGTTCCTGGTACTGCGAGGACAAGGCTGGTAGCGGCGAGTGGGCCAGGACAGGGTTATCGGGATCAGGGTGGGTATACCCTCATAGTGAGCCTTTTGGGCTGCCACTTGCTAAATGAGACCAGGGACTGAGAGGGAGGAGGTATCAGGAGAGGTCTGGGGCAGGAAGAGGAAGGAGGGAAGGCCAGGGAGTGTTAGGAGGTAGTTGGGGTAAAGAGGTCCAGGTTGCCCAGCGGTGGTGGCGTATGCCTTTAATCCCAGCACTCAGGAGGCAGAGGCAGGCGGATCTCTGTGAGTTCAAGGCCAGCATGGTCTACATAGTAAGATCCAGGACAAGTACCAAAACTACAAAGAGAAACCCTGTCTCAAAAAACAGAAACAAAAAAAAATAAATAAAAACAAAACAAAACAAAACAAAAAACAAACAAAGGTCCAGGTTGGATGAATGCAGGGTGGGAGGAGGAAATGTGGGCTAGGGGATGGAGTAGGAGCTGGCCTTTCCGATCTCAAGTTGCTCCCCACAATCCTCAGTTGGAACACTCCCCGATGATAGAATTCCCAACTATCTCACGTCCCAGACCATCCATCCCTGCTTTTGAGACACCAGCTTGTGTAGGTTAGTCTGATCTTAAACTCATTATGTAGCCAAGGATGTCTTGGAACTCCTGATCCTCTTGCCTCCACCTCCAGAGTGCCGGGATTACAGATGTGCACACCATGCCCAGTTGTATGCCGTACCAGGGATCAACCTCAGGGCTTTGTGCATGCTAGGCAGACACTCTACCCCCTAAGCACATCCTCAGTCCTCTTCATGCCTTAATCAAAATGGTTTCTGGGCTGGTATCTTCCGCTCAGCTCCCTGAAAAGTTCCTAGTGATTCCTCCCCCTCCTGCACCTGCCTTTTCTAACCAGCCCCGCCACTTGTCATGGTCTGATTCCCAAGTCTTGCCCATTGCTCTAAAGCCTGGTTGATTTAAAGTCACGGTCCTTGGGTCTTGGGCTATTCTCTTCTAGCTCCAGAGAAGGAGGCTTCTCCTTTGAAAGTCTGATCTCCCGAGCCAGAGGAGTCCATGAAAGGAAGGGAGGAACCAAGTCCCTAGTGGGATGTAAACAACGGAGGATCTTTATGCTCCCAGCCTAAGCCCAAGAGGGTTCAGAAGCAACTGAATCTGAACACAGGGACCTGGGGGCTCAACACTATCTCAGTCAGGCCCAGCCCGAAGGCCACCCTGCAAGATGATGCATATATATATGACCCTGCATTGCAGCAGTACTGGAGGAATGGCCGTCAGGACATGAGGGTATCTTTGGGAGTAACAGTGCACACACACACACACACACACACACACACACACACACACACACACGGAAACAACTTCCAACCATGCCTGGCTCTAGTATCCTGTTGTACATCTCGGAGTTCCTTCTGGGGCTCCGAGACCCAGGGTGGCTCCGCTGTCAGTCTTGCTTGTAGATTTTTGCCCTCACTTGTTCAAATTTGTTCTTGCCAATGCCTCAGACTTTGTGGGTGCCGTGGGGTGCACGGATCTACCCTGGGGGAGCCCGGGAGTGTGTATACAAGAGGATAGAAGGGGGCGTCTCTGTTGTTTTAAGCAAGCGTCTGTGATATTTGGAAATCAGTAACCTCCCCTCTCGCAATAGGCTTTCTTTCCCAAGGGACTGAGGGGCGAGAAGGGACGTAATCTTGGAGCCTCGATCTCCTTCAGGGGGGTTGGCATATACGTTGCCTGTAATTACAGCTCGATAATGATATAATTTATAGTATGTATATCATCATTTGTGAGTGACTGGACAAGCTGGCAGGCAAGCAGGCTAGAGCCATGTCATAAGCTTGTAAAAAGGTAATTATATTTCTTTCTGATCTACCTTTCGCCTACCCGGTCAGATCGGGCTGTTGTGAAATCCGCACAGAGGAGTAAGTGCCAGGATCGTCTACAGACGAGGGAAGCTTCTTGCCACAGGGGCCCAGCAAACCTCTGTTTGGGGGTCTAGAGACCCCAGAGGCATCATGACTGAAAGAATTGAAAGCCTCCACTCCACTACCTCAAAATATGGGGAGGGCTTAATTGTCATGTAGATGAGGTTGTGAGCACCCCTAGAACTGCAGCTTTGGGGAAAGGATCAGGCTGGTGACGTGGCTCTGTGGGCAGGATGCTGGCCTAGCATGCAGGAAGCCCTGGGCTCTATCCTCAAATGAACTAGGAGTGATGGTATGTGCCTATAGACCCAGAAACTGGGAGGTGGAGACAGGAGGATCAAGAGTTCAAGGCTATCCTTGGCTACATAGGGAGTTCAAATCTGAGGTTAGACTGGGCTATATAAGACTATATATATATATATATATATATATATATATATATATATATATATATATATATACACCTACAAATAAACAACGAAAAAAAACCCTACAGAGATCCGAAGTGAGTCTTTCTCATCATTTCCCTTGCCCATCCCTATGGGAGATCCTGGGGCTGGAGACACTTGTATCATGCCTTCCAAGCCTGATAGAATCTTCCAGAAATGGAGAGGGAGATAGGCCTGGAGTTTTGAATGATGGTTGGGAGCGATTAGGTTTATCTGCCTCCCATCGCCCATTCTCAGTAATAAGCGAAGCTGCAGAAAGCTCTTGGCCCATGATATAATGGTGTCATGTAATTACCGTAATAATACTTTGTACTTCTGCATAGCCTTTCATCTGCGGCGCTCCACGGCCTTTATAAACATTAATTAATTCCCATAACTGGGCGATGAGGTAGGTAAGTATCGTCATTCCCATTTCACAGATGAGAACAGCCAGCACCCAGGAGGGTGGGCCACCAGCTCTCAGCTTCTTGGCAGAGCCCCTGACATAACCAGCACCCCCAGAGGTGGTGTCCACCTAAACCTGATATTTTCCGGGCTGCCAGGCCTGGTCTCTTACTACGCAAGGACCGCAGAGGCCCCAGGTGTCCTTTACGTACTTTCTGAGCACAAGCAGTATCCCCCACCCTCCTCCCTTCCCATGGCATACTCACATCCAAGCCCTAGGCACCAGGGGAGGTCTGAGATGCCCTCTGGATCCCTCCATCGGGGAGGCGGTGGAGGAACTTGTAGAATCGAGGTCCTGGAAGAGACACCGAGATCAGGTTTGAGCCTCTCACCCTGTCAGACAAGTCAAACCCTGCTCTGGCTTTCTCTCCATGATGTCCCCTTGAGTAATGTTGGCCTAGTCCCCTCTTGCTAACATCTATACCCCATCCCAAACCACAATCAATTGATAAGCTCTGTCATTTACATTAACCCTCTGGTACTGCTATCAATCTAACACAGGACATGCATCAAACCAAGGCCACATTTGGCTACTTAATTGATTTGTTTTATTTCAGTATTAGAGCTTGAACTTAGAGTCTTGCACACCGTAGATAATTGTTCTATTACTGAGCCACATCCCAGCCCCTCACTGGGGATTCTAGGCAGGTGCTCTCCCACTGAGCCACACCCCAGCCCCTCACTGGGGGATTCTAGGCAGGTGCTCTCCCACTGAGCCACACCCCAGCCCCTCACTGGGGATTCTAGGCAGGTGCTCTCCACTCAGCCACACCTCCGGCAGCTCCACTCAGCCACACCCCAGCCCCTCACTGGGGGATTCTAGGCAGGGGCTCTACCACTGAGTTATACCCCAGTCCTCTTTGTACTTAAACTTTTAAAATTACATGCATTTATTTATTGTGTGTGGGGAGGGTGGTAGATGTGGGTGTGTTTACATGCATGCCATGGCACTCACGTCAGCGGACAACTCGCAAAAGTCAATTCTATCCATCTACCACGTGAGTCCCGGGGATAGAATTCAGGTCACTAGACCTGACAGCAGACTTACACGGAGCCATCTTACCAACCCCAGGTTTCTGCGGAGAAGGGCTTCCAGACAGGGTTTCTCTGTTGTATCACTGGCTGTCTTGAAACTCTTTCTGTAGACCAGGCTGGCCTCAACTCACAGAGATCTCTGCCTCCCAAGTGCTAAGACTAAAGGCGTGCGCCACCATTGCCTGTCCTGCCCCAGTTTTTGACTTTTTATTTTGACATAGGATTTCACTAAGTTGCCTGGGCTGGCCTTGAACTTTTCCTACTTCAGCTTTCTGACTGAGAACCACCCATGTGCACCAGCAGGCGCAGCAGTGGATGAACTTAACCAGTGCAGCCGTGCAGGCCTGCATCTCAGCGCTGGGGGGCTGCAGCCAGGAAGACCCTGGACCTCCCTGGCCGGTCAGTCTAGCCTAACTACAAGCTGCAGTTTCAATGAACAACAACAAAGATGATGAGGATGGAGGCTAGAGAGGCGGTTCAGCAGCACAGACTGCCCTTTCAGAGAACCTGAGTTCAGTTTTCAGCACCATGCTGGGCAAGTCACAATTACCTACAGCGCCAGCTCCCGGAGGATCTGGTACCACTGGCTCTGTGGGCACCAGCACTTACATGTACATACCCCTACACACCCACCCACCCACCCACACAGACACAGACAGACAGACAGACAGACAGACAGACACACACACACACACACACACACACACACACACACACTTGGCCCTGAATGCGGCTGTGAATAGTAACTGTCTGTACAAATGGCTGCAGGTGGGACTGAGCACACCCCTGTCACGGTGCTGGAGACTTGCTCTTGCAACATGTGGCTTGAGTGGACCCTCCAAGCCCAGAGCCAGTCTGGTTTGTGTAAAGCTTCTGGAATAGCGACTTGGTCCCCCAGCTCCCCTGGACTCACCCAGCCAGACTAAGCCTACCAGAAGCGGTCTGCTTGACATCCCGGCCTCCCGCCGAGATCTGTGGGGCTGTCACTCTCCTGGGTGGGAATTTTAAAAGAAGGAATCATAGAGAGGGAAAGTGGTCTGACCAGTCCAACTACATTCCAAGAGAACAGACTCCTGAAGCTTGTCGGGGGATCAGAGGACTTTAGTGAGCTGCCAAAGTGTGGCGGGGCACTTCCTCTTTAAGTCAGGTGGCAACTTAGGCTACAGAACTCTAGGCCTGAAGGAGTCTGGGGGTTTGGATGCCTGTGTTCTGGTCGCCCATTAGCTGCGTGGCCTGAGGAGAAGTTACTTAACCTTACTGTGCCAGAGGCTGTTAGGGTTCAGAGTGCTAATTGAGTCTGCCTCAGTGGGTGGTTGGGAGGATTAAATATTTAAAGAGACAGAATTGTTAAAGGGTTTGCAGACTATACCTGGGAGGCGTGAAAGACCTACCCGTTGTTCTAAAGGCAGTTTTAAAAGGAGTCGGTTAGGGCTGGGGTGGAACTCAGTTGGTCAGTGGCTCACCCAGCATACATTGAAGCTGTGGCTTCCCATCTCCAGCATCACGTGATTCAAACCCAGTAGTGTGTACCTGTCAACCCAGCAGTCTGGAGGAAGAAGCAGGAGGAGCAAACTGTTCCTCTTGCTTCAGCCTTCCTGGTACTGGGACTAAAAGCAGGTGGGGGCTAGCAAGATGGTTCGGCAGCTAGAGGCACTTGTCACCAGGCGGGATGGCACTACCGGGAAAAGGAGACATTAGTAGATGATGGGTCTGTCGGCAGGGAGCATGAGTCCTGTACCTGTGTTAGTGCCCACAGAGTTAAACCGTGGAAAGGAAAGATATGGGTGCCGGGCTCCCTCTGCTAGCAGACTGCTGCTGCGTGTCAAAGGCAATTTTCTCTCCCTCTCTGGGCTCTTTTGTCCTTGTGAAATGGAAAGTGCCTGCGCCTCCTGGACGGGCTATAACGAATACGAACTTGTAAATTTGAAGGCATCCACCAGTGTACAATTAGAAAGTGCGGGGTACAGACGTAGTTTCCACAGAGGCTGGAAACAGACCTTGGCGAGGCGGAAACAGCAGAGAGATGGGAAAAGAGAAGGCCCCTGCGACCAAGCGCAAAGGAGCCATTCCAGAAAGCCTGCCTGGACGGCAGAGGCCAAGCTCCCCCTAGCTCCTGGATTGATGCGCCAGGCTTGCTTGGACTGATACCTGGAAGGCTTCTCAAGGTGTGGGTGTTCAGGGCGCTGAGCGACTGTTCCTGGAAGTCAAGCTGGCTGAGCAAGGTGTGCTAGCAAGCCACAACTTGTCTCAGGGAGGCCTCAAACCATGGCACCCTTCAGAAACCAGTGAAGACCATCGAGCCCTGCCTTCTACGGCCCACCGATGTCTCTGTTTTGATAGTGGTGGTGGTGCTGGGATTGAGTTCTGAGCCTTGGGCATGCTAGGCAAGAGCCCTCCTACTGAGCTACATCCCCAGGCCTGGATGGGATCTCTTTGCATGTGTGTGTTCTTATGTGTGTTTGGGGGGGCGGGCGGGCATGCATTTGGGGCCAGAGGTCAATGCTGGATGTCCTCTATCATCTGGGCCTTACGCTTTGGAGACAGGGTCTCTCACAGGGATTCTCAAGTGTTTGCCTCCCCAGTCCTGGGATGAGAGGGGAATACTATTCTGTTTCTCCCCCACTTTGCTTTTCCTGTTGGTTCTAAAGATTGAACTCAGGTCTTCATGGTTGGACGGTAAGTGCTCCTTATCTAACGAACTATCTCCCTAGCCCCCGCCCCCCAAAAGGTCCCGGGTTAAATCTCTAGCACCACAATCAATCAACCAATCCATCAAATTTAGCTTATTCCCTATGGATTTCAAACGGGGAATGATATCTCCTGTTGACATCACACTGTTTTCTAGGCCTCCATCAGCGACATTTAAGTGCAAATTCAAGATTGTTGGGAACAGGGTTCCGTGTAGCCTCAGCTAGCCTTGTGGCCAAGAATGACCTTGGATTTCTGACGCTTCTGCCCGACCCTCAGGAGGGCTGGGATTACAGGCATGTACCACCGTGCCCATGCCAGGCTCATTCAGTATCGGGGATGGCACTCAGGGCTTTGTATCTATTAGGCAAGGGCTCTACCCACTAAGCAACACCTCCAGGCCTGCAGATTAATTAGGAGTGATAAGGAATACTTTATACCTGGGGGCTCTCTGTTTTCACTCCATCATTAAAAAATAAGAAGCGGAGCCGGTGAGAGGGCTCTTCAAGCAGGCCTGCTGCCGCGCCTGACCGACGCGGAGGGCAAGAACCACCTCTTGTAACTCGTCCTCTGACTCCCATACATGGGCGTGGGTCGTAGCTCTCACCCACCCACCCACATTCATACATACATACATACATACATACACGTACACTAAATGAGTAATAAATAAATAATACTTTTGGGGAGCTATGGGGTATTGCTCAGTTGTTTAGTATGCACAAGGTCTTGTATTCTCTCCTCAGCCTCAAAAAAAAAAAATGAGTTTTCTTATCCAGTCATAATGGCTCATGCCTATAATCTCAGCTCTTGGAAGGCCGTGGCAGGAGGATTTCTAGGAGTGCAAGGCTAGTGTGGACCACAGAGCAAGTTCCATACCAGCCTGGGGTACAACTAGAGACTCTGTCTCAACAAAATAGTACTTGGGCCAGTGAGACGGCGCAGTGGGTAAAGGCGTTACCGCTGAGTCTGACCTGAGTTCAATTCCAGAGCCACGTAACTGGAGCCACATAACCAGAGCCACATAACGGTGAGAATTGACCCCTGCAAGCTGTCCTCTGACCTCCACGTGTGTGCTGTGGCATATGCATGTACACACACACACACACACACACACACACACATACACACACACACTAACTAGATAAATTAGTTAATTAGTTAGTTAATGTAATTTAAAACAATAACAAAAAAATTTTAGTGTATGTGCATGTGTGTGCATGCGCACACTCATGTGCGTGTGTGGGTTCTCTAAGAGGCCACAAGAGGGGTCAGATCCCTTGGAGCTGGAGTTACAGGCCTTTGTGAGTTACTCATTGCTACGGTAGGATCTGAACCCAGGTCCTCTGATGGAGCAGTAAGCATTCTTAATCATTAAGCCCTGAATAAATGTAATTTAAAGATGAAAAGAAAAACCCATGTGGTGTTGTCTAAGTATGAGATCAATACCATGAGGGGCAGATTGTTCCTTAACTCAAAATTCTTACAACCTTGCCGTCAAACACATATTTATTTACTTAGACTCGGGGGTCTCATTATGTATCCCTGGCTGGTCTGGAATTCGCAGGAATCTGCCCAACTCTGCTTCTGGAGTGCTGGGATTAAAGGTGTGCACAGTACACCCACCCTCCACACACGTGATTTTAGATCAGCCTCGTGGAAATCCGAATGCAGACCTCATTTTGCTCTTGAGATTTATTGATTGGCTGATTTTATGTGTACACATGTGCCCTTGTGAATTTATGTGCACCACATGTGTGCAGGTGTCCACACAGGCCAAAGGGTATTGGATCCCCTGGAGCTGGAGACACATGTGCATCACCTGATGTGGGTGCCAGGGACTGAACCTGGGTTCTCTGTAAGAGCGTCAAGTGCTTTAACCACTGAAGCCATCTTGCTAGCTCCGATTACAGACTTCGATTTTCACGTATTTTTCCAATAATCACCGTCACTCAGAAAGCTGACCGTGACCAACATATATGATCATTAAAGACAAGGAAGACATTTGTCTTACCAGCAATGCAAATGCATGCGACATCAGCATGAACGGGCGGCTTAGCTGGGTGAGCAGGTGACACATTTCTCAACCCAGAGACAACGCTGATGGATTCACTTCCATTTGTCTCCTACAGCAGAAGGAGAGGCATGAACTGTCCATCACGTCTGGGTAGCTGATTCCGGGCCTTCTATGTGGGTTGCTGCTATTGGTGTTGTATGTTGTTATTGGTGGTGGTAGGGTGTGTGTGTGTGTGTGTGTGTGTGGTGTGTATGTGTGTGTGTCTGCGTACATGCCACAGCACCTGCATGGAGGTCAGTGGACAGCTTGTGGGAGCAGGTTCTCTCCTTTCATTATGAGTCCCAGGGATCAAACTCAGGTCATGGTTTTTGACAGCCAGCACTTGTATCCACTGGAGCGATTTCAGCCAGCCAGTTAGCTAGTTTGTTTCTTTGAGAGCCCAGACCGACCCTGAACTTCTCTGCTTCTGTGATCTGTCTACCTCAGCCTCCCCTGGAGCTGGGACTACAGGCGTGTGCCACAGTGCATGGGACACATCTTTTTCACTCTGAGCATGAGAGGTGGAACCCTGAACCTCACACGCTAGAGAAGCACTCTACCGCTGAACCACATCCTCATCCCTTTTCTTCCTTTTTTATAGGAGACAGAGTCCTGAGGAGTTGCCCAGGATGCTTCAGCTCATTCTGCAGCCCAGGCAGGCCTTGGACTTGGGAACCTCCGCATCTGGTGGTTCCCGAGCACCCAAGCACCTGACTCCCTCTTCTGGTCTCCATGGGTGCACATACATGTATGCTCACACACACACACACACACACACACACACACACGCACACGCATACGCACACGCACACGCACATGCATACGCACACACACATGCACACACACACACACACACACACACGCATGCACACACAAAGATACACACATACACAATATACATGCATACACATAATTAAAAAGAAAAATAAATCTTTAAAAAAAAAACCACACTAGACTAAGCGTTCCTTACTGTTCCCTTCGGCCCATGGGGTCAATTTGATGAATCAATAAATGAACTCTCAGAGAGGTAATAGAAGGGGTCGGTTATACCTTATTATCTTTGGGAATAAACATTGAAAACCCACTATAAAGAAGAAGCCAGGTCAGCAAGCTGTCTCCGCAGGCAAAGGTGCTCTTGCCACACCCGATGACCTGAGTTTGATTTCTAGGACCCACATAGTGGAGAAACAGAACCAATTCCTGTATGTTGTCCTCTGACCTCCACATACATGCTTCCCCTCTCCAGTAATTAATAAAACATGATAAAAAAAGAAACCTGATTTCTCTTTGTGAAATCTTTCTCCCAGCCATAAAAGACGATTAACATTTAAAAAAAGAAAAACATTTGAGCTGAATAAAAGGTGGGGCTTTTTTATATATATATCGGAGAGATAATAAGATAGAAATCTTTTTTTGTTTAATTAGTCATTATGATCAGGTATCTATGGAAACAACCGGTGATCGAGCTCAAAATAGACAATTATGTACCTGGGTAACCACACACAATCAACAAGGACGTCATGGAGACTGACAAGCCGCCATGTTCACCCTTCCCAGGGTGCCTCTCGGCCATCTGCTATGGCGCTCTGAGACCAAGACGCAGCCCCTGCCTTCCCAGAACTGCAGGTCCGCCAGCAGGCTCACACACCTTGTCTCGGGGTCAAGGGCGAGCTGGCACCCTAGCAAGAGGGACTGGGCAGCCAAAAGTTGAGGTGTGGAGTGAAGTCCTCGAGAGGTTACCTGGGGATGAGGAGACACCAACAGCACTTTGGGAGGGAATAGAAATGTCTAGAATTTTAACGGTGTGGTAGGGCAACACTAGGAGGCTGAGGAGGAACATGGTGAGTTGGAGGCCGGCTCGAAATACATGGCAAGACCTTGTCTCAAAAAACAAAACAGAAACACCCCACAGTTTTACAATAAATAAATAAAAATTCTCTAATTCATTAGCCAAGTGGTGATGGCTCATGACTGTAAATCTTAGCACTCAGGAGGCTGAGGCAGGGGGATAGTGAGATTGAGGCCGACCGGAGCTCCATAGAGAGAACCCATTTTAACAAAAATGTACAGGGGCTAATGTGAGCAGGTAAAGACACTTGCTGCTGACCTGAGTTAGATTCTGCAACTCACATGGTGGAAGCAGAGAGCCAATTCCTGAAAATTATCCTCTCAGCTCCACAAGAGCCTGCCCTTCACTAAATAAATTAATACTTTTAAGAAACTTTCTGCCAGGTGGTGGTGGCACACGTCATTATCCCAACACTCAGGAGGCAGAGGCAGGCGGATCTCTATAAGTTCAAGGCCAGCCTGGGCTACAGAGCGAATTCCAGGACAGCCAGGGCTATTATAAAGAGAAACCCTGGTTTAAAAAAATATATATATCCCCCTAGAATTCAGTTAGGGAAAGTTCTAGAATATAATCAAGGAGGTGGTTAAGTAGGCATAATAGTTAAAGTGGGTGCATCAGATCAGCGTGTATGAGCACAAACCTGAAACCACAGCCACTCTGTAGACTAAAGCTGAGGGATGAATGGTTCAAGGCTTGCCAGTGTGATACAGGGAGACCACATCCTCAAATGAACAGGGAACAGCGGCCCGATGGGATGGCTCTGTAGATAAAGGTGCTTGTGGCCAAGTCTGGCATCCCCCTGCCCAACATGATAGAAAGAAAGAATTGATTCCTGAAAGTTGTCCTCTGACTGCTAAACAAACCTGCAAGGCACACCCCCTCCCAATAAATAAATAAATAAATATGTAAAAGCTAAAAAGTAAAAAAAAAAAAATTAAGAAATAGTTGAGCTTGTGGCTCAGTGGTCAAGCTCTTGCTTCAAATCAAAAAGTAAAAAGTAAATTAAAATTTACTTTCAATACGTCAGGAGTTAGAAATACATCTGAAAACAGGGGCTGGAGTGATGGCTCAGTGGTTAGGAGTATGTTCTCTTCTTCCGGAGGACCAGAGTTCAGTTCCCAGTACCACATTGGGCAGCTCATGACTGCTCCAGATCTAGGGGATATGATGCCCTCTTCTGGCTTCTGCCAGTATCTGACCTTACGTGCTCATATCCACACACACAGACACACATGCACACACAATTAAAAATAAAAATAAGGCAAACAAAACAAAAAAATCCCAAATACACCTGAAAATGTTGAGGAATATTGGTGTGAGACTTGCAGGGGTCAGAAGAAGTGTGAAAAAGCATGTTCCCCTCTTTTTCTGTTTTGGAAAGGAAAAGAAGAAGAAGAAGGAGGAGGAGGAGGAGGAGAAGGAGAAGAAGAAGGAGAAGAAGAAGAAGAAAGAGAGAGAGGAGAGATAGAGATAGAGATAGAGATAGAGATAGAGATAGAGAGAGAGAGAGAGAGAGAGAGAGAGAGAGAGAGAGAGAGAGAGAGAGAGAGAGAAACTGTAAAACTTCTGAAAACACAAAAGACATAAAAATGCATTCTTGCAGTTGGGGGAGAATATTGATTTCCTGGTGGAGCTGTCATTACCAATTATTATCCGATCACTCCGAACAGCTTGAGGAAATGAGAGCATACCTGAAATTCATGGTTTAACACTGTATTTCTTAGAAAACAGTGTTTATCATTAAGAAGTCATGACAAGTGTATTTCAGCTGTGAATGAAGGCAATTTGGAAGGAGTTACAGAGACACAAAGGAGAGCTGATTCTGATGCACAAATCTGTTCATGCCTAGAAAAGTTAGTTAACAAAGTCAAAGTGAGATTGCTAGGTCTTGGGGCAGCAGCTCCAGGATGGTACCTACTAGACGCCCCCAATGAGGAGCTGGGGGCGTGACTGAATGGAACAGTGTAGCCCAGGCAAAGTCTTGGGCACTGTACACAGCACTACAAAATAACAAGAACAAAAAACTCAATACAAACAAAAGTTGTAAATATCTCAATTGCTAGCTCAGTTATAGAGATTTTTTGATTATGTTGCTATTGAAAAAATGATTAAAGCCAGTTTATATATGGTCATAAAAACTTAACTGGGGTTGTCGAGACTGCTCAGTGGGTAAAGCCGCTTGCTGCCAAGCTTGACGACCTGACTTCAACCCCTAGACCCACGCGGTGGAAGGAGAGAGCCATCTCCTAAGAGTTGTTCTCTGGCTATCATTGCACAGTGGCTCATGCATCCCCTCCCCATTGTATAAATAACCATGAACTTTAAAAATCATATTTGGGCCGGGCGGTGGTGGCGCATGCCTTTAATCCCAGCACTCAGGAGGCAGAGGCAGGTGGATCTCTGTGAGTTCGAGGCCAGCCTGGGCTACAGAGTGAGTTCCAGGAAAGGCGCAAAGCTGCACAGAGAACCCTGTCTCAAAAAACAAAAACAAAAACAAAATCATATTTTGACTCAAAATGAAACAACACAGAATGGGCTGGGGCTGTCCTTAGTTGGTAGAGCGCTGGTCTGGTATGCATGAGGGCGCGAGTTCGATCCCCAGACCAGACAGAGACAAGAAGCAAACATGGTGGGCTGTCCCAGCACTTGAGGGACGTGAGCGACGTGGAAGCAGGAGGATCGCAAGTTCAAGGTCAGCCTCTACTACAAAGCTCGTTCAGGACCAGCGTGCGCTACATATCTGGAAAAGCTGAGGCGGGATTGCGACCAGCTTTGTTGCATTCATTTCTTTGTTCCACATTATCCATTCATCTGGGGAAAGGTTGGCGATTTCCCAAAACACATATACTAAGAGTGGGGGAGCACCAGGCAAGACTCTGGGGCGATTGCTCAAAGCGTGCTGAGCCTTGCTGCACTGGGCTTTATCAGCTGAGGCTGAGCGCCTTCCAGTCACTATTGAAACGTTGGAAGCGGATCACCAGACAGACGCACAGGTGGCCCATTTATCCAGAATTCCTTTACACGTGCTAAATGTTAGAGCAAATGTTTTTTTTTCCTTCTCCTCTTTTCTTTCTTCCCGATGCGCTTCAAAGCGGAACCATAGACGTGTCTTCGTGGCTTTGAGAAGTACAAGCTGTCTTTCAAGCCGTCCTTTCGCCGTCTCCGAGAAATGACGACTGTGTCGTCAACCGCTGGGTACGAAGCAAAAGGAATCGGTGCCAGCAACTCACTCCTGCGCGGAGGGTTCAAAGTCGGAATAGAACAATAACAACAAAAGCGAAGGGACGGCCTGGCTGGAGGGCAGGATGTGTGCGGCCGAGCGGGGGAGGGGCGCGCCGAGGAAGGAGACGTAGAACGAGTTCTTTCCCTCTACTTTCTTCAGGAGAGGATGTAACTGTGTCCAGTCCCTGAAGGCTTGGTTAAATGTGCGTTTCCTTCCCTTCTCTCCCTCCCCTCCCCTCCCTTTCCATTCCCTTCTCACCCTCCCTCTCCCTTACCTCTTTTCCATTTTTTTTTTTTTTTGCACACAACTCACACATAAGAATTAATGCACAGGTACACCAACAAACAACTGTTTAGCCATGAGGTAGTGGCTCACGCCTGTAATCCTAGCACTCCACAGACGGATGCAGGGGGACTACAAGTCTGGGCTAACATAGCCTGGCCGACATAGGGAGAGCCATGGTGTACATTCATGCGAGACATCCATAAGCACGCCTTTAGGGGAGGGCGTCCTGTGTCTGTAACTTACACTAAAATGCATTAGAAAAAAAATAATAAAGTGGATCTGGGCTTGCAGGATGGGTGGATATGTGATAAAAAAAAATACATCACAAAAGATTAGTGGTAGAATTTAGGAACAGCGCTATACTCAGTCAACCAATGGTTCAAGTCAGGTGTATGTTTCCAAATTTTCATAAAACGTTGGAATAAGTTTCCGCTATTTAAAATAAATATCCAGTCACAGGAATTTTAGACAATATGGAACAGTGTGGCTGTAAATCTCTTGCATCCTGCAGTACACCCCCACTTCTTCCTTCCCTTCCTTCTCTCCCACCCCCACTTCGCCTCCCTCCCTCCTCCTCCTCATCTTTTTATTTTTTCAGGCAGAATCTTAATACATAGCTGGCTTCACACTTGTGGCAATCCTTTGCTTCCTCAAGTGCCAGGATTGCAGACATGCACTACCACATCCACCTAGATAGCTCCCTCCCTCTCTCCCTCCCTTCCTCCCTCCCTCCCTTCCTCCTTCCCTTCCTCCCTCCCTTCTCCTCATCCCTCTTCCCTTCTGCCTCTTCTCTCTCTCTCTCTCTCTCTCTCTCTCTCTCTCTCTCTCTCTCTCTCTCTCTCCCCCCGCCCCCCAGGCCTCACACATGCTAGGTTTGAGCTACAACCCCCATTCCCCAAATTTCTTCTTATAATTAAATATACCACTGAAATTCCACTTCTGCTCACCAGGATCACCACTTCCCAATATTCAGGAGAAACTTCCGCTTTCTTCTTCTGTCTCTAGCCTGAAGTCTCCCATGCCCGGGGAGAACACAGAGAAGCTGAACCGTACCAGCCATTCTCCCTGCTTCCCCAGAGTGGTGGCGAAGCCCTAGCGACCCAGGCACCTAATATGGATCTCCAGTTTTTCAGGTACTCTGGTGGACCTTGGATACGTCCATACACCACTTGCGAGCCTCAGTTTCCCCATCTGTAGAGCAAACACGATGCCTGCTATTTCCCTGGGGAGGCTGTGGGTGGTGAGACAGGACCCACCAGGGTGTGTGCCCCGGAGCCAGGCTTCAAGTGGTGAGCGGCACTAGCCTGCCCTCGTCCCAGTCTCCTCGAGGAGGTCGCCTGGACTCGCAGACTTGGCCCAGCTCCATCGCCCGTACAACTCTCTTCCCTGGAGCCCGACTGGAATGTTTTCTCTTCCCTCCTCCTCCTTTTCCTGTGACCGTGTCTGCAGGACTCCTCTGCTGTCCTGGGCTCCCCAGAGAGCAGCCCTAACCCTCTCTCCCTGTCTGTCTCCCCCCCTGCAGCCCACCGGGCTGTTTCCAATTTGGAATCCATACATCTTGTCCCTCAGATCATAGCCGCCTCTTAGATGGGGCTAATGAGGATTTAAGGGCCCGGAGCCCTGGACCTCCCCAAACTGAGATAAATCCTGCCTCTGTTCAGACAAGGGGCCTCCAGCCAGGCATGCAATCCCCTCCTCCAGGCTGGCCCGGGAGGCGCCTGGGGAGCCCCCTTCTGGCAGGCAGCGCGGGCCTCCGAGCTTCTCGCAGAGAGACAGGAAGAGAATTTCTCAAAGGCCCAGAAGAGGGTCCCACAACTCGGTAGCAGAGCGCGGCCGACTTGTGGAGAAGGCTGAAGATTGTATTTTGAAATTGTATTTACTTATATTTATGTGTTTGTGCACATGTGTGGGGTGTGCCTTGTGCACACGGGGCCAGAGTTCAGCGTGCAGGGTCTTCTTTAGTGAATCTCCATAGCTTTTGAGAAAGGGTCTCTAACTGAACCTGGAGTTTACAGTTTTCTCTGGACTGCCTACCGGAGAGCTCCCAGGATCCTCCTGTCTCCACGCTCCAGACAGAGCTGGTGTTGTGGACATGCCAGGTTTTTATGTAGGTGCTAGAGATCTGCACTCGGGTCTTTACGCTTGTTTAGCAAACATTTTAATCACTGAACTATTCTCCTTTTATTTTTATTGATTGATCGATTATTTATTTATTTATTTATTATTTTTCCGAGACAGGGATTCTCTGTGTAGCCCAGGCTGGCCTCAAACGCAGAGACTCCTGAGTAATGAACGGGATCAAAGGCATGTGCTGCAGAAACGATTGTGTGTTTTTGAGATAAGGTCTCACGAGGTCACCCTGGCTGACCTGGAACTCTTATGTAGACCGGGCTGACCTGGAGCGTGGCAGGCTGGGAACTCCAGCGTTTCTTTTCTCGGCTGGGATCACATGTGTTGCACGATCAGTTGAGAGAGCCCTTTTTAAGGATGCTGGGTCCCCAGGAGCCCCAGGGGATAAGCTGGAGGAGAGGGGGCTTATGTAAGCTAGCCAGGCTAGGAGTCCAGGCTGGGGAGGAACACCCTAGTTCCTGCTCCCTGGGGCTCCTGGTAAGATAGGCATCACCCCAAATCTGTGTGTGTATGTGTGCGAGTCTAGAGGCAGAAAAGACCTGACCTCGCTGTGCAGCTGGGAAGGCTCCCTGGAGGAGGCAACTTTGTTCAGGGGGGGCTTCCTGAGTAGGTGACAAAACCCTAACCACAGGAAAATTTAAAAGCCAGGCACAGCAGTGGACATCTGTAACAATTCCAGGCATACTCTGGAGTCAGAGGCAGGAGGAATTCCACAAGTTGGGGGGGGGGGGGGAGGTAAGCTACACAGTTAGCTCTGTCTCAAAATATATTGAAAAAGAAAAGAAAAAACAAAAAAAGGATTAAATCCTAAACCATAGATTTTTTTTTCTTTTTTTGAGACAGAGTTTCATGTAGCCTAGGCTGCCTTCAAACTCACCACACAGCTAAGGCCACATCCTCGGTCCCTGAGGGGGTTTCTTTGATGACTTATACCCCCCTACCCCAGGTGGGGACAACAGTCCCAGAGACTGGGATCTCTGAGAGGACAGCTTGGAGAGGGCAAGCCCAGCCAGTGCCCTGCCTCTGAGCACCCCACAGCCCCCCTAGAACTGCTCAACTTTTCACTCTCTTTCCCCTTGAGTCCCTGATGCTGGCTGCCCAAATCCCACCACATTTGTGTACAAATTTACGATTCATTTAGGCTTAGCAGAAGAACTTTCTGGACTCTCCAGGGGGTGCAACCAAGCTGAGGTTGAGACCCTGTGCCCTCCAGCAAAGTGGCCATTCCTGACTGAGTACCAAACTCACATGCAAGGGCTGGTGAGACGGCGCAGCGGGAAAGGAGCTGGCCACCAAGCCTGTGGCTTGAGCTGGGTCCCCGGACCCCACGTGGTTGAAGGGAAGAACTTACTCCCAGAGTTTGTCCTCGGACCTCCACGGGCTGTCTTTGGCCTATGCTCTCCCTACCCTCACTCCCACAAAATAAATAAATAAATGTAAAAGTCCTCCAAACAGAAAAGAAACAATAACAAACAGAGTAAAACAATAACAAACCCAGGAGCCTGGGCTTGTGGCACACACACATGTAACTGAGAGGCTGAGGCAGGAGGGTCATCAGTTCGAGGTCAACCTGGGCTACACAATGAAACCTTGCCTCCAACAGGCTGGATGCCAAGTCTTGCGGGGAGAGGGGAGCTCACCTGGGCTAGTTCTGGGTGGTCGCTCTCTTGTCTCAGGGACTCTAGCCACACGGCCACCAAGGTGGCTTAGGTTCAGAGACCCCCAGCAGCTGGGCCTGGACCTATCCAGCTCCACCGTGGTGATCTTTCTTTCTTTCTTTTGTTTACAAGAACCTAATTAAGGAAATTTTCATCCAGGCCGGCCAGCCTTGATCCTCTGAGAAGGTCATGGGAGCCAAGGAGTAAGACCACCTGCTTTCTGAGTGTTTCTCTCGAATGGGAATGTCTAGCCATCTTTCCAGGTCAGGGTGGGGCCCCGGAGTCTCTCTCGAAACTGGATCCCCAACGGCAGGGCAGTTCATTGCTCAGGACTTGGGAATGCTGTTGGTGCTCAATCAATGCTCCGAGGATTGGATTCCATGGGACTTTATGCCTGTGGCACCCTTCCAACTGAGATAGCCACAACCCTGGAGGAGGTTTTGGGAGAGGTGGCCTGGCTCCAGGAGGGCACAGGGTGCAAAGAACAACATCGTGGGGGGCCGTCTGGGGTCGTCCTGGGGCGCTTAACCTTGGCTTTCTACAGCGGACTGGGCTGTGGCTCCTCACTTCAGGGCCCCGGGCTGCACGCCCGGGAAGAGGAGGAGGCGTCTACTGTCTGCACCCATCACCTGAGCTGCACCGGGCGGGGAGGATAACAATTATTGGGAGAGGTTAAAAAAAAAAAAATCATTATCAAATAACTACAGCTTGCAAAAGTTGGAGGGTGGAAAGGAAAACGCGGGCCGGATCGCTGCAGGATCGCGCGCCGCCGCTGCCGCCGCGCCGCGCCGCGGTAGCCGAACTGGAAGGAGAAACATCTGCAACGCATTTGTGCGAGGCTCACCTTTGAGACCTCGCGGCTGGATGGAGGCGCTGAGTTCGCGCGAAAAGAAAATCGCTTTAAGAAGGCTTTCCTAGGGGGACCCTGTCCGGCGCGGCCCTCCGAGGCCAGGGAGTCGGGGAAGAGCGCCCCCTGCCAGGTGCACGAAGAACCTTGATGACCCGAAAGGGAAGCCACCGCCTCCGCCTCAGTTTCCCAATCGCTCTCTCTTCTCCTCTCTCCCCGTTTCACCCCGACCCCTCTCATGTAGGCCAGGATTAGAACCCACGGTATAGACAAGGATGATCTTCAGATCCATCTGGCTCCACCGTGCGGGGGTTGCAGATGTATTACCTTGCCTGTTTTTTCTTTTTGTTTTTGGCTCTCTGGGAGTCAAACACAGGACAGAGCTTACTTAGACAAGCTTATGCTCTCTATCAACTGAGCTCCCCAGCACTTGTTTTATTTATGTGAGACAGCTTCTCACGTACCCCATGTTTGCTGTGTAGTGGAGCCAGGTCTTGAACCCCTGACCTTCCTGCTATTTATTTATTTGTTTATTTATTTATATTTTATGTGCATTGTTGTTTTGCCCGCACTGTATGTCTGTGAAGGGTGTTGGACTGGAGTTACAGACAGTTGTGAGCTGTCATGTAGGAGCTGGGAATCGAACCCAGGTCCTCTGGAAGAGCAGACAGTGCTCTTAACCGCTGCACCATCTCTCCAGCCCTTACAAATCTGTTTTTTTTAAAGATGTATTTTTAGCAATATATGAATGGAAGTTAATGTTAAATCCATCAATCAGTTCATGTGATGAATTACGATAACACTTGAAAAGAATTTAAATACTGCACGTCAAAAGAAAAGAGGGAAATTCTATTTTTCCCCTTTCCTGATGAAATAGGCGTGGCTTTTCTTAAATGTTCTTGCTTTTGACAGTGTCATTCAGTGCACAGTAATCAACCTCCACTACCTCTTCAGTTCCGTCCAAAACTCCCCACTCCTGTCCTCACGTCCCTCTTTTTTTTTTTTTTAAAAAAAACCACCACCCCCAGTGCGCCATGCAAGCAGTCACAGCAGCTGTGTGTCCATGATTGCGAGGGTCATGTCGTATTCTGGCGACAGAATCCACCACACTCTTCACCCTCATTCTGCTCCGACATCCCTTCCCCACCCTCTTCCCAGATGTTCGATGGGCCTTGGAAGTAAGACACCCACCGACACCGGTTGGGACTGAGCATTCAGCAGCCACATTTCATTGTCTGTGAGTCCCCTCCTTAACTGCCCACTGAAGAAAGCCTTCTCCGACCAAGGCTGTGACTCAGTCAGTAAAGGCACCCGCCGCCACCGCACCTGAAGACCTGAGCTGGATCTCCAGGACCCACATGACAGGGGAGAGAATCAACTTCAAGTTGCCCTCTGACTTGTGCAGCGGGTGTCCTCACACCCAAAATAAGTAAATAAATGACATAAAAAAATAAAAATATGAGGCCATTTATGAGGTCATTTGACACCTCACCCAGGAGTTCCCCTCCAGGGCCTGACCTCCCTAGCCACAGGCTTTTCACAGCTCTGCAAACCAAGCATGTGTTTTTTCCCCTGGGGCAGGCCTCAAACCCATTCCTAAAGATAGGGTCTTTATTGTAGCCCAGGCTAGCCTTGAACTATCAAAATCCTCTTGTCTGCCTCCTGAGTACTAGGATCACAGGTAGGTGCCACTCTGTTCAGTCTTTTTCCTTTCTCTCTCTCTCCTCCTCCCTCCCTCCTCTGATTCCTTCCTTCCTTTCAGTAAGGTCTCATGTAGCCCAGGCTAGCTTCAAACTCATTATGTGGCCAGGGATGACCTTGAACTCCTGATCCTCTTGCCTCCACCTGAGTGCTGGGACTATAGGTGTGCACCCTCACTTTCAGTTTTGATGAACAGCCAACAGTTCCTAGGCTAGGGGTCAAGCTCGGTTGGAAGAGTTCAGGAAGCCCTGGGTTCTATTCCAGATCTAAATAAACCAGACATGGTGGTTCAAGGCCATTCTCAGAGAAAGTTTGAAGCCAGCTTGGGCTACATAAGACACCCCCCCCCCCACACACACACACCCTTTTTTTAAGAATCCATATTTTTCTTTTTCTTTTTTAAGTGTAACTTTTTTATTTTTATTTCATCTGCATTTGTGTTTTGCTTGCATATATGTCTGTACGTGGGTGCGGGGGAATTGAACCTGGGTCCTCTAGGAAGAGTAGCCAGTGACCCACATGGAGCCTCCCGGCACCTCACTCACTGCCTGTTCCCATGGTGGGAGAGGCGCCTAGCAGAGCCAGTGAACTTCCGGCGGCCGGAATGGTCCTGGTTCGGAACATCAAGGCTGACATCGGCTGGACAGGTGTATGTGACTTTGGCCACTCACTGTCCAGTCTGAGGAGGTAACGGGGCCACTCTGTGTGTGGCCAACTTAAGGACTCCATGGGGGGTGGCGTGGGGGACAGAGACCCTGGGGCCACGCAGGCTCCGTGCTGCCCCCCCCCTCTGGTTTGCCTTGTATTTTCTGTTTTCCCCAAAGGCCGCGCGTGTTGGCACCAACTGTCACCGAGCCCCCGAGAACCCGAAGATAAGAGACGTCTTCACCAAGGGAAGGGAGACGCAAACCTCACAGGAAGCCAAGTGGGCAAACCGTCACTTGTGCTGAAGTGAAAGCCGCCTTGCTCCTTTCCAGCCGAGGGTGGCTTTGGTTCCCCTAAAGGTCAGGTGGGGTCACAGAGGGCAGAACTCTGTGTGGCCCCGGCCGCGGGAAGGGCTGGGGAAAACAGTGACAAAGTCTTCACTCTTTCAGAGAAGGGGGGGGGTGCAGTTGAGTGGTGGACTGTTTGCCTTGTATGTGCAAAGCCCCTGTATGTTCAAGCCTCACTCAGCACCCCAAACAGCCAACAAAACTGTTGCTGGCATCTGGTGGTACAAGTCTATTATCCCAACTACTTGGGCTGATAAAACAGGAAGATTCACGAGTTCAAAGCCAGGCTAGGCTACATAGGGAGGGCAAGGCCAGCTTGAACAACTTAGTGAGACCCTGTCTCAAAATAAGAACTAAAGGGAGGGCTGGATGTAGCCTTGTGGTGCTTGCATACAATTGTCGGAGGGTGGGGTGGCTCAGTGGTAAGCGCTTGCCCAGAATTCCCCAGCGAAGGGTGGGGGGAGAGCTCAGTGGTAGAACATATGTGGATCTCCATCTTATTTTTTGAGGCAGGGTCCCTCATTGAACCTAGAGCTGATTTGGGTAGAAAAGTTGGCCCCCAAGCTCCCAAGGACCTGCCTGAGCCCTGGGGTTACAGGTGTGTACTGCCATGCCCCATTTTTTTGTTGTTGTTGTAAGTTCTGGAGATTGACTTTAGGGCCTCATGCTTTTGTGGGGAGCACTTAGTCATCCAAGCCGTCTCCCCAGCCCTCCCAGAAAATCTGGCAAGCTGTCCTAACCAGGACCCAGTCCTAGCTGTGGACAGTCCATTGCCTGTGATCTCTCTCCACGCTGGCCAGCTCAGCAAACGCAGGAAGCTGGAACTGGAGGGGAAGGGGGGCAGCTAGCCAGAGCAGTTCCTTCTTGGCCTCTGGGTGGCTCCTCTGAAAAGCCACCTCGGGCTCTACTTTGGTCATTCTGGCTGTGGCTGCCTTTGATTTATTAGCTGTGGGATTGTCAGAAGGCGAGAGGAAGGTTCGAGCATGCCCAGGAGGTTGCAGGAATTCATTTCACACTTGACTATTTTTTCTAACACCTACTAAAGTCCTTCTCGTTGGCCACGGAAGTCCCCTGGCTTCTTTCTCTACGGCTACAGTCTGCCTGAGGATGGGGTGGAAGCCGAGAGTGTGGAAAAGCCTCTGGTGGTGGCCAGCTGTGAGCCCGCAGGCAGGTGCAAACATCTGGGGGCCTAAGGGGAGCCGGAGTGGGGAGTGGGGTGGGGGTGGGGGGTGGGATTCCAGTTTCCCTGAAAACAGCCGCGGGCTGCAAGGCAGAGCCCGGTTCCCTTATAATAGCAGCGCGGCTGTCGTCTGCGACAGTTCACCATCTGTGGAATGGGTGTGGTTAGCCCCCCACAGGTTATGGCCTGGGCGAACGGTTGATGGCTGGGGTACTAACTGCCCAGGACGTTACCGGGTCCCTAACAGGAGCTGGACCGGTGCAGCAGGCTCTGTCTTTGATCCCACGAGGAAACTGGCCCAGAAGACATTTCTCTGGGCCAAGGTTTTCCTGCCCACTTGGCTGGTATTCTCTTTCTCCTCTGTTTCTGTTGAATTACTAGCTTCTAAGGATTTCCACCGTTCGCTCGGCCATCAAGTGGGACCCAGTGGGATCTCTTTTGACACCGGGCCACCATCCTGTCTAGCCTCTCTGTTGCGGTCGCTCCTTCTCTGGAGCTGCCCAAGAGTGGTGGGGGTGGGGAAGAGAGCATATGGGACAGGGATGCTTCCAGAAAAACCAACTGCAAGGCTCCTCCCTTCTGCCCCCGCCCTGAGGCTGAACAGCTGGTTGACGCTGCCTGTGGCCCAGTTGACAGATCTGAGAGCCGCAACAGGTGCAGGCCAGGGGCAAGAAGATGGTGATTGGTCCAAAGCTGTAGTCATGTGACATCGCTTGGGCCTATCACGGGAACAGCCAAGAGGGACTGTTCAGAGGCCCTTCCTGATTGGCCTTTGCTGTGGTTTGAGTCCCGAATGTCTCCTCCAGTGGGTTTACTGAGACGGGGGCGCTGTTTGGAGAGACTGGAGATTGTGCAGGGTCTGGTGTGTGGGTCACTGGCGAGAGAGAGAGAGAGAGAGACAGAGAGAGAGAGAGAGAGAGAAGCCAGTGTTTCCCTGTGTGTCCCTGGCTGTCCTGGAACTCGCTCTGTAGCCCAGGCTGGCCTTGAACTCGGAGATCCGCCTGCCTCTGCCTCCCAAGTGCTGGGATTAAAGGCGTGCGCCACCACCGCCCGTCTCAGCTCTGTTTCTTTACAGAACCCTTGTGGCAGGCTTTCTTTGGGCTGCCAACCAGCTCCCAAATCATGACACGGAGACTTAATATTAGTTATGACTGCTTGGCCTTAGCTTAGGCTCATTTCTTGCTAGCTCTTATAACTTAAATAATTAACCTGTTTCTCTTCATCTGGGCTTTGCCTCAGGGCCTTTACCTTTCTTTCACTCTGTGTGTCCTACTCCGTGTCTTTCTGGCTGGCCCTGGACATCTCCCTTTCTTGTTCCTCATTCTCTCTCTTCTCCCCCAAGCCTAGATTCCTCCTGCTACTTATTCTCTCTGCCCGCCAGCCCTGTCTGTCCTTCTCCTGCCTAGCTATTGGCCATTCAGCTTTTATTAGACCAAGCAGGTGCCTCGGGCAGGCAAGGTGAAACAAATGCACCACATCGTTACATGTAATTAAACAAGTGCAACATAAACAAACACAACACATCTTTGCATAGTTAAAGGAATATTCCACAACATGAACGTAACACGGCTTTACACAGTTGAAGTAATATTCCATAACAAACCCTGACTGTGATAGTCTGAAGCCGTGAGCCAAAACAAATCCTTTCTCCTTTAAGTTGCTTCTCTCAGGCATTTTGTCACAGCCAGAAGAAAAGCACAAGGACTTGGGGCTCGAGAAGGTTCCCAGAGACTCGTCAATTTTTTTTTTTAACATGCCTTGCTTGTTGCTAAGAAACAGCAAAGGTTGGTGCCATGACTCAGTCACCAGTCTCAATTTGGGAAGCCTGGTGGACCCAGTCTGCTGACCTGAGTTAGAGCCCTGGGACCCACATGGTGGAAGGAGAGAGCTGGCTCTCACGGGTTGACCTCTGACCTCTACAAGAGCATCGTGTCCCCCAATGAATAGCAGAAAGCCTGTCTCCAACTCACCAAGCCTGCACGCCCCCCCCCCTTCAGGAATAACTGTCCTTGCTTGTCACAGGATGGGGCGACATAAATGTCACGGCTGTGCTTGCCTCATCCAGGATGAGCGACCTCTGCCGGGTGGACACACAATTGTCTCCTCTCTCTTCCTGCCCCCGAGCAGTAGAGGAAGGAGTGGTGGCTGTCGGACGCCAGAGCAACGCTGTGGCCAGGGCTGGTGGGGTGTGAGTGGTCCTTTCTGGGTACAGGTAGCCAGGGGGACCATTGTCTGCAGCCAGTGGAATCACAAGAATGAAACCACTCAAGTGGGCTTGCTAATCAAACCTGACCATCTATACATGTAGGCACACTCAGATGAGGACAAAGGCTGACCCAGGCCCGGAAAGATAACAAGACAGTAAAGAGCTGACTGTGTGGGCATAGACCTGAGGTCAGTCCCTAGAGTCCACATAAAAAAGCTGGACACGCTGGCACACACTCGTAACCCAGCACCGGGAGGCAGAGACAGTCTGTGGTTGCCCGTCAGTCACTCTAGCTACTTAGTGACTTCTAGGCTAGTGGAGACCCTGTTTTAAAAAGCATGGTGAGCTGGGTGTGGCGGCACACACCTTTAATCCCAGCACTCAGGAGGCAGAGCCAGCCTGATCCACAGAGGGAGTTCCAGGACAGCCAGGGCTACATAGAGAGACTGTCTAAAAAAGAAAGAAAGAAGAAAAGGTAGATGGCACCTGGGACCTGAGAAATGACACTTCTGATCTGGAAGTCAACATGCACACACACACACACACACACACACACACACACACACACACACGTACATGTACACGCTTATATACATTCGCACACACAGAGAAAGAAAGAAAAAAATGTCAGCAGCCCCAGCATGGGCTGGATTAAGCCATCAGAAGTTCCAGACAGGCAATCGAGAAGTCAGACTTCCTGGCTCTAGAGGCAGAGCCTGAAGGCTGTGGGAAAGATACGCCCAAGGCAGTGGGTGGCTAGTTTGGGGGTTATTCCAGTCGCATCCCAGAGCACAGCTCAGTGGCACCAGGGCATGGACTGGCCCTGTAGCATGAAGGCACTCAGGCCTGGGAGCTCTTCCTTCCACACACATGGTGACCACAAGCCTTTGGTCTTGATAAGTAGATGCTATTGACTCATGGCTTTGGCCTTCCAGTCACAAAACCACAGTCTGGCTCAGGACATGGTTTAACTGGAGAGGAGAGAGGGGGCTGGTGAATGGACAGTTAGGGATCTTCTCGGCCTGAGCACAGGAGACCATGGTTTGCTTGGCCGGAGGGGGCTGGGGAGTGCTGTTGCTGTGGAGGGCGACAGCCTCTCTGAGGAACCAAGGCGGCCGGACAGAAAGTGGGGCCGGCCACTGCCACAGAACACAAGGAAGGCCTGCCTGCCTGTCTGCTTCCTCCCCCTCCCTTTCTTCTTCCCTCCTTTTCCTTCCTTCCCTCCTTCTCTAACTGTATAGGTGATTGAACCAGGGCCTGACACATTCTGCAGGTGTCCTACCTCTGGGTGCCACACCCCTGCCCCTCACTGGGGGATTCTAGGCAGGTGCTCTACCACTGAGCCACACCCCAGCCCCTCACTGGGGGATTCTAGGCAGGGGCTCTACCACTGAGCCACACCCCAGCCCCTCACTGGGGGATTCTAGGCAGGTGCTCTACCACTGAGCCACACCCCCAGACCTTTGTTTACTTTTTCTATTTCTTTTTCTTTTGAGATAGGGTCTCGCTAAGTTGCTAGCTCTGAACTAACTATATCATCCAAGCAGGATTTGAACTCTTGCCCGAGTCTCCTGAATGGCTTAAGTGAAAATCCTGCACCAACATGCCCAGGTCCCCCTGGTTACATTTTTGAGCCTAAGATATTTCCAGGCTGGGTAGTGAGAGTTTGGAGTCACCTGAAGCTGCTGAGGTTGATGAAGCCATTCAGATAGGACATACGACATAACTTAGTAAGAAGATGCAGTCCCTGGTCTTTATGTCACGGGAACCCTGAGTGCATTTGTCCGGGAGCCACTTCAGTAGTATTTCAGTCCTGACTTAATGGGAAAGCCACCTGGGAAGTGTGTTAGAATTCTAATGCCTGGAGGGTTGGGAAAACAGCTCAGTAATATAGTGAGTGCCTACCTAGAACCTTTAGTGAAGGCCCTAAGGGTGTGCATCAGCAGTAGATCACCTACCCAGACTCCTCTAGTAAGGGATAGGGTCATGAGTCAACAGAATAGTGCTTGCCTAGAATCCCCCAGTGAGGGGCTGGGGTGTGGCTCAGTGGTAGAGCACCTGCCTAGAATCCCCCAGTGAGGGGCTGGGTGTGGCTCAGTGGTAGAGCCCCTGCCTAGAATCCCCCAGTGAGGGGCTGGGGTGTGGCTCAGTGGTAGAGCTCCTGCCTAGAATCCCCCAGTGAGGGGCTGGGGTGTGGCTCAGTGGGAGAGCACCTGCCTAGAATCCCCCAGTGAGGGGCTGGGGTGTGGCTCAGTGGTAGAGCACCTGCCTAGAATCCCCCAGTGAGGGGCTGGGGTGTGGCTCAGTGGTAGAGCCCCTGCCTAGAATCCCCCAGTGAGGGGCTGGGGTGTGGCTCAGTGGTAGAGCCCCTGCCTAGAATCCCCAGTGAGGGCTGGGTGTGGCTCAGTGGTAGAACCTTAGTTTAGGGTACAGGAGGCTTGGGTCTCGATATTCTTCTTGATGGGGGACTTGATGGTGGTGTGTTTGGGTTAAATTCTGATGCCTAGGGTCTCCCCTCCACTCAACAACTAAGCACCCTTACAGGAGTCTAGCATATCAATAAACCTCCCAGTAATTCTTAACTGTGTCCCATGTGAACAGGAGTCAGCCAGTTGCTGCTCTGTTTGAAGGCGTCCTGTGAGCCTAGGACAGGACTAGGTGCCGGGGTGGGGGGGGGGGAGGGGGTGGAGCTTGTGGGAGGTTCTTGTCTGTGCTCCAGGATTCTGTGCAGGTGAGGAATCCCACAGCCTGGAAGAGTAATTAGAGAACAATACAAGACAGCCTGTAATTAATTGTTAGCTGCTTGCTGCCCACTCACGCTGCTTTGAGAGCCCTAGGAATGGGGAGATGGAGGGGACAGAAAACCCACTGATTAGTAGTAATCCCACGCAAGTGTGCAGTGCCTAGGGGTCTACCACGTGTCTCACAGCCACCCGCTTCCTCCATCCTGTAGAGCCATGGGCAGAGCACAGAGCCTCGGTCCTGAACATGCAACTGTTAACCCAATAACACTGAGGTCCGCGTCCAGCTCATGTCCTGGTTTGTATTGGAGCCTAGGGCTTGCCGTGGAAATTGGGTGGGTCAGATACCCAGGGAACCTGGACTGTTAATGCAGCTCATGTTCCACTCTTCTCCCCCCCCCCTCTCTCCTCCCTCCCTCCCTTCCTCCTAACTGCCTCCTTTCCTCCCTCTACTTCACCCTTCCTTCATATATAGATATGTACGTGTGTGTGAAATGTATATAAATATGTGTGTTCATGTATTCAGATGTATGTATGAAATTCATATATATGAAGAGTGTGTAATTTTTTGACAGTCTTATAAAAAGAAGCCCAAGATAGCCTTGAACACAATCCTCCTGCCTCAGCCTCCAGAGTGCTAGGATTACAGGTATATCCACTTTTTGGGGGGAGTGGGCAGGGGTTCAGAGTCTCACTACATAACCCTGGATGTCTTGGAACTCACTCTGTAGACCAGGCTAGCCTTGAACTCTCAGAGATCCGCTGCCTGTGCCTCCTGAGTGCTGGGATTAAAGGCTAGACCTATCACGCCCAGCCTGTATCCACTTTTCTTGGCTTTCAGCTTTTCTTCTTTTGCTCATCTGAGACAGGGTCTTATGTAGCCCAGG
Source organism: Peromyscus leucopus (assembly GCF_004664715.2). Lineage (NCBI taxonomy): Eukaryota > Metazoa > Chordata > Mammalia > Rodentia > Cricetidae > Peromyscus > Peromyscus leucopus. Next base: position 28,072,018 of record NC_051082.1, read on the forward strand.
CCAGCCCTCCAACTTCTGTGTGGCAGAAGATGACCTTTTATTATTTATTTATTTATTTATTTATTTATTTATTTATTTATTTATTTATTTTGAGATATGGTTTCTTTGTGTAGCCCTGGCTGGTCTCAAACTCAGTGATCCCCCTGCCTCTGCCTCTCCGCTGCTGGGATTAAAGGTGTGCACCACCATGCCCAGCTGACCTTTTAACTCTTGAGCCTCTTGTCTCCACCTTCTGAATGCCGGAGTTAGCAGCAGGAGCCACGAAACCTGGTTTATGCAGTGTGGGGATAGAACCCAGGGTTTCCTGTGTGCTAGATAAACACTCTGCCAACCAAGCTACATCTCCAGCTCTGGTTTGCTTAGGCCCTGGGTTCCTTTAGGCTTGACTTTCTGTGATGCTCCATTCTGGAATCGCAAAATGTTCATGACCCATGACTCTGCCCCAGTATGGCGGCTCATGGCCAATTATGCGAGCTCACGCCTGTAAACCCCACACTTGGGAGGTGGAGGATCAGTAGCTGAGGCCAGCCTGAGTTATATAGCTAGTTCTGAGCCACACTGGCTGGCTGCATAGTGAGTTCAAGGCCAGTCTGGGGGTACCTTTGACTCTGTCTCTAATAATGAAAATCCAACCAAAATCTTTTCCAGATCTGGTATCAAATTTTGCTTAGAAGCAAATGTTCCTTGTTTAAGAGAAAACTGATGTGGCCGAGAGTGGAAGGAGGCAGATACACCAGGACTGGGCTCTTCTGCTTTGTCGGATGGGAAGATTTGAGGGGCAGGAGAAGGGAGAGAGGGAGAGGGAGGCACCAGGCTAGAGACAGGAGAGCTATCCAGAGAGCTTCTAATGAGTCCTGTAATTACCGCACAAAAGCAGATCGCCCTGCCTCTCTAAGTGTCAGGAAGCCTACCCACACAAACGCCTTGTGTGACTGGGTTTAGGGATGGAAAAGAAGAAATTTGATTTCTACATCTGGGGGCCGTTCTGGAACTGTGGAGTCTCTGCTAGGAAGCAGAGACTGGAAGGGCTAGGCAAATAACTCAAGGGTCAAAGTGCCCATCATACAAGTGTGAGGACTGGAGTTCGGATCCCCAGAACCCACCTAAATGCCAACTGGGCATGAGGGCTTACCTCTAATCCCAGCTTCTAACGACAGAGACAGGGGATCCCGAGAGCAAGCTGGCTAGCAGGGCTAGCCACATCGATGAGCTCTGAGTTGACTGAGAGACCTTGCCTTACTGAATATCGTTTGAGCCTGATTCCCGATGGGCTTCCACATGCTGGTGCACTCACATATGTAAAGATTCATATACACACATGAACACCACACATAGAGACATGGAAATGGAGAAAGAAAGAAAGAAAGAAAGAAACAGACAGACAAAAGCTGTTGAAGCCGTTGAGACTGTCCTGAGGATGAAATCCCAAGAAAACAGTGCTTAGACATCTGTGGAGAAGGATCAGTTCTGTCTCCATATCAGCAAGTGTCAGACATCTTGGGAAGACAGACCATAGCCTGCCACTATCCACAGTCTGGGGTCTAGCCCCACAAGGCGAGGAGGACTATACCAACCTCTGTTAGCGTCATTAGAGTATGGCTCTCGGTTGGTTTCTGCCCAAAGCCTCATAGAGCTTAGCTTGAACTCTGGTGTTGACTGCAGAGCCAACTGCATTGGTGGCATCGAGCAGACTTCCTCCAAAGGGATCTTCAGAAACATCCCTCCATCTGTCCATATGAAGGGACAGGGTCCTCCAAGCTGCTCAGGAAATGACTGTTGTGGCCCTTTTCCCTGTCATGCGCTAGACGGCAGCTCCCTGACGTAAGGATAAAGACTGAACTCTTCCACCACAGATGCACTGGGACAACACTGGTGTGGTGCTGCAGAGTTGGAACCCCAGCTCCTGAAGAAGCCCAGGACTGCAGGGAAAATGTGAGTCTGGCCTACAGCGGGAGTTTAAGGCAATCAGGGCTGCGTATCTTAAAATAAAAAAGTAAAAAGCCAAGTGAGGCTGTGGCTCAGCGGTAGAGTGCCTGCCGAGAACCCTGCACTAAGGGCTGGAGGTGCGGCTCCACACTGGAGGGCTTGCACACACACACACACACACTCACACACACACTCACACACGGGGAGAGACAGACAGAGACAGACAGAGAGAACAATAGTGATATAAAGTGGCCATTGAAGGAACTCGGCTACTGCAGATTTATTGCTTGGAAGATATTTTTCCACTAGCTTAGCCGATAACTCTAACTCTAGCCCTAACCCTAACCCAAATCCTAACCTTAAATTATATGCAAGGCTTTTACACAGATACAAGCTGAGCCGTTTATTGATGGCTGGAGGCGGTGGTGCAGGTAGACGTGAGTGCTGCCTGTCAAGCCATGGGGGCCACTTGGTGCTTACGCTTCCCTCTCCCTGAATCTCCGTGAGCTAAAAGACTTCCCACGGGGAGAGTGCTCATTCACACATGTGGCGTCTGCTTCCTGGACCATCACTTCCCACCAATGCAGTCTGGCAAATGCATTGATTGATTCAAACGATCAAGCCCCAGCTGCAAGGGAATTGGGAAAGATGGATGCAATTTATCTGATGGGGATTTCCCCAGTTATGTGAGAACTGATCAGTCGTGGCCGTGGGAAGGCCGAAGAAACACACCCTACGCCATCTGGTGGGGTGCGTGCGAGGGCTCTGTTAGGCAGGTGCTCTCCCAACTGAGCATCCCCTCCCCCCAACTCATTATCTCTTCTCTAATCGCACCTTCACTGTTATAGCATGGGGCTTCCTTTGAATGACCCCATCTCTGCTCCACCAGTGCAGGGGGATTAGAGCTGGGGAAATGTTTTGAGTTGCCCAGCATGCTGCTGGGAGTTTCTTTCCCTTTTTCTTGGTTGTTATGGAGACGGGGGTTGACCTGCCTGGGAGTCCAGGTACGGCTTATGTACCTGAAGTTGCAGGCTGGTAGAGAAGGTGAACAGGACCTCAGAGAAAGGGAGCAGTCCATCTTTGGGTTCCTGACCTAAAGTTTAGGTTTAAATAGAAGGAGAGAGGTATACATAGCCAAGCAGTCCAAGTCAAGGTGTGGTCATTTCCGATGACACGCCCATGTCCGACTGTCATTGCCCGGGCTCCAGTTTGCTGCGCCAGGTGGACTGTCATAACTGTGTAGAATCTCTACCTCCCCTGGCCACACCAGGCTTCCTCCTTTTCCTTCTCCCAGCGGGAGACTCCTGGGGAGTTCCAATTCCCTCAGAGTTGCAATTCTCCGAAGGGCGGGCTTCCTTAGAGGGTCTCCATCCCTGTTAGGTCAGCTACGAGGCTTCCCTTGGTTGTGTTGGACTCTGGTTCACAGGTGCGTCGTCCGCGTCCACAGCCTTCGTTGGGGGTGACGGCTGCCTATAGATGGTCCCCGCACTCCTCTATGGGAGCCGTGGGGCACCTTCCCCAGGGGCTGGAGCTGGGCTCCGCTGTTCTCAGCCCCTCAAGAGAGCAACAGCCAATCTGCCTGCCAGAGATGAGGGGCTGAAGAGAAGACTCCGAACCAAAATAGCTCTTTTCCATAAACAAAGCTGCTTTTCATTGGAGAGAATGTAAACAGGCAGATGCGTTAGGAGACCATACCATCCGGCCGCGCTGCGGGGGAGGTGGCAGCTAGGGGGCCCTGAGCCCGAACAGCCAGGCTGTGGGAGCCAAGCAGGAGGCTGGGTGGTCAGGGAGCCAGGGGCAGCTCGGAGACGGACATACACCTCTCTCAGGGGAGTTGGGGTGTCCAACTGTCGGAACTGAGAACAGTCTCCTGGGGACCAAGGAGCAGCGACTTCTGGCCTCCCTGGTGCCCAGTGAGTGGCCCCGCATCTGAGAGGATGCTGCCCTTCTAGCTGGTCCCCATTCCAGCTCTCAGGTAGGGTCTGCTTCCTGTCTGGTTTTGTTTTTGTTTTTGAGATAGGGTTTCACTAGGTAGCCCAGGCTGTCCTGGAACTCACTAATAGGCCAGCCTGGCCTTGAACTCATGATCCTTTTGCTTCAGTCTCTCAGGCCAAAACTCCAGGCTTACGGTTTTGTTTTGAGAGAGGGTCTTATGTAGCCCAGGCAGAACTTGAACTCACGGTGTAGCTGAAGATGACCTTGAACTTCTGACCTTCCTGCCTCCACCTCCTGAGTGCTGGGGTTGCAAGTGTTCTCCATCATGCCTAGTTTATCAGCCCATCGTTTTTATCTCCTCTCTCCTCCAAGACTCAACGCCCGCCCCCCAATCCCTTTCCTGTGCCTCCCCCCTTGATTGGTAGTCATCTGTTTCTCTGGTTTGTCCTCCCTGACTTCATTCCGGTTCCGTTCAAGATCCCCCCAGAGACAGCACCTCTTCCCATCTCCCAGCCTTCTCTAGGGACCTGCTACCCCCCTACCCCCAACTGTTCTTCCCATAGCTGGTCCCTACTTAGGCCTCCTTCCACCTAGGCTCTGCAGCTGTGCCCTTCAGACCACCTGGCATGGTGAGTCCCCAGATGCTTCCCCACAGGAAGTAGGCTGAACTGTCATCAGCAGGGCTAACCCATCCCCTCAGCGGGAGGCTGCTTGTCAGGGGTTAGCTTCTTTTTGGAGAGGCGCCGGTGGGCAGGGTCTCTTGCATCCCAGGCTGGTCCTGAACTCACTACGTAGCCACGGATGACCTCGAACTTCTGATCCTCCTGTCTTAACCTCCTGAGGGCTGGGACGACAGCCGTGCATCACCTCTCCGGGTTTCCGCAGTGCTGGAGATGGAACCCAGGGCTTCATTCACACGAGGCAAGTGCTATCTCTACCCACTGAGCTCCACCCTCAGCTCCAAGGGATGTCTTTACAGTAATACTCATCACCTCCAGACACGACAAGGAAGCCTGGCCAGTGTTCCATAGACGTATAGAGGCTCTCAATAGGGACGCTTTCTTATGACGCATGCCTAGGCTTCCCTTATACGCTTTTTATTTTTAAAATGTATTAATTATTTTTTTGAGTAGTATGTGTGTCTAAGTGCAGGTGCACACATTCCATGGTATTCTGGTGGAGGTAGGGAGACAATTTTTTGGAAATTGGTTTTCTCTTTCTATTCTTTAAAAATTTTTTGCCTGTGTGTCTGTGCGTAAGCGAGAGAGGGAGAGAGAGAGAGAGAGAGAGAGAGAGAGAGAGAGAGAGAGAGAGAGGTGTATGTGTGTATGCATGTTTTCGTGTATGAGGGTGCATGTGCAGAGGCCTGAGGGTGGTGTCAGGAATCATCTTCAATCACTCTTCTACCTTATTCATGGAGGCAGGGTCTCTCAATCGAACCCAGAGCTCGCAGATATGCTGAGTCTCGCTAACCAGCTTCCTATGGGGATGTCCTGTCTCTACCTTTGAAGGCTGGAGTTATGGGTGGGCTCCTACACCCAGCCCAGCCCTTACCTGGGCTCCGGGGACCTGCAATCAGATCCTCATGCTTACACACTAGCAAGTGTTTAACCACTTAGCCATCTCCCCAGCCCTTCACCATTTTTCCTCCCTTTCTTCTTTCAAGGCAGTGTCTCTCTGGTTTCTGCCTCTGTGCTGTGTACCCCAGGCTAGCTGGCCTATGAGCTTCCAGCCAAGGCTAACATCTCCTCCGCCTCCCATCTCACCACAGGAGTGCTAAGATTACAGATGCAAACCGCTGGTGCACCTGGCTTGTATGTGGGTTCCGAGGATGCAGCATCAGGCCTACGCTGCAAGGCCATGCTCTTTCATGGGCTGAGCTGTCTCCCTGGCCCAATCATTTATTTAGTTTTAGGCAGGGTTTTGTTAAGTTGCCCAGGCTAGCCTTGAAGTCACTGTGTAGCACAGTCTTGAACTTTTGTTCCTCCTTCTTCAGACTCTGCAGTAGCCGGATAACAACCGCCCCCATGCCCAACTCAGTATACCCTTTCATCTCCACAGCTGAATCGGTGATGAGACTCTCGCAATGCTTTACTCGGGAAGGGACTTTATTGGAGATGAAGAAGAACAATGATGGCGTCATTCATGGGACAGAGGCCAGGTGTCCTACTTAGAGTTACTGTTGCTGTGGTGAGATACCATGAAAGCAACTTGGGGAGGAAGGGTTTATTTGGATTACACTTCAACATTGCTGTTCATCACTGAAGGAAGTCAGGACAGGAACTCAAGCAGGGCAGGAACCTGGAGGCAGGAGCTGATGCAGAGGCCATGGAGGGGTGCTGCTCACTGGCTTGCTTCCCATGGCTTGCTCAGCCTGACTTCTTCTAGAACCCAGGACCACCAGCCCAAGGATGGCACCATCCACCATGGGCTGGTCCTCCCCCATCAATCACTAATTAAGACAATGCCTTACAGCTTGTAGGCAAGCCTGTAGGACTAGGTTCCCTCCTCACAGATGACTTTAGCTTGTGTCAAGTTAACATAAAACTATCCAGTGCACCAGGGTAGTGATAAGCTACAGAGTAGTTACTGTGTTACCAGGTGTGAGCTGGCCTGTTCACTCCAGGCCTCGTGGCTTGTGGTGACCCAATCAGGGTTGTTGAGCTGCTTAGGCCAACCTCTTGTCTTGGCATCTCTCTAGGGGCACCCGGAAGAATGGACTCATTTTTGAGTTTACAGTTTGACCACGCTGAGACTAAAAACGGAATTTGGGGCAAGAGAAGAAGAAAACTCATGTTATAGCTAATGTGTTATGCTATGGGAAGCGGTCTTTGAAGGAACCACAGAAGGTTCTAGAACCAGAAGAGACTGACTCTTGTACTGATGTCATATGACATGCACGTTGCACTTGCTCTGGGCTATGTCTGAAAGTGAAGCTGTTAGGCCAGGGTTGCAGATGAGCAACCAGGGCCCAGGAAGGGAGCAAGTCCATTCCAAGACAGAGTGCCACGACCCAACCAGCATCCATCACACCAAGACATCAGTTCTTGACCAGAGAAAGTAAGACCCTGGACTCCTTTGACCAGGGGAAGAATCAGAAACCCAGTGATGCGGACTGGAGATAGAGCAGGAGAACAGCTAGTTGTCTAGAGCACCCCAGTGAGAGCCTTGGGGTGTGGCTCACTGGTGGACTGTCTGCCTGCAATCAGGGTCTATGGGCTTTGGTCAATGACAGTGTGTTTGCCTATCATCAACAGGGTTCAATCCCCAGGACCCCGCCCCTCTCTCTCAGCAGACTGTCCCACAGAATGGATACACACACACACACACACACACACACACACACACTCAGCAGAATGATCAGTATTGTCCCACCCAGTGGATACACACACACACACACACACACTCAGCAGAATGATCAGTATTGTCCCACCCAGTGGATACACACACACACACACACACACACACACTCAGCAGAATGATCAGTATTGTCCCACCCAGTGGAAGCTGTCCCACCCTTCTGCTGGCTTCACTCCCAGTTTCAGTGAGGTGATTCCCCCACCTTCCACTTAGCCCGTAAAGGGGCAGTTAAACCAAGTCTTGTGTCACAGCTGATCTGAATGGATAATTCTGGGCCAAACGTGGCTTCCCGGAAGAGGCTACAGGGTCTTACAGCTTTCTCCGAGAACCAGCTCTTTGGAATATCCACCAAGATGTGGCGGTTGGCTAGCTCCAGGCACAAGGGTGCCCCATTGGAGACCCACATGCCCACTCTCCTCCAGGGAAGTGGGACCAGGCTGAGCCATGATTCACAACCTCTGCCCCCATGAGGTCATTGGTGACCTCCTCCCTGACCACAGGGTGGGTGAAATGATGGGACAAGCTGGCCCTCCTCCCGCTGGAGGCAGAAGGGTGGAGCCTGCTATCGGCACCCTCATCTAACTAGCCCCAGAGGTAATTGCCCTGGGTTTTCTCTGACACCCTGAGATTTCTCTCCAGGGCTGTGCACGGCCGAGCCCCACTCACCCGAAGGAACAGGAGCCTGGAGACAGCTTAATTGCTCAAACCCGGACAGTTCCCCTGCATCCCGCCACGACGTGCCCGAGCTTCGAGACGGTGTGAGTTTATGACGCGTCCCATTATGTCTCTTGCACAAACACAGAATGTTGAAATACCCAACGGATGAGGACACTGTTGAAATAATCTGTCGTCTCAGCACTTTCTCTGTCATTAACCGGTCGGTCGTTCCAACCCTCGGCTGCAGCAGGGAGCGGGCTGCACCACGCACCTCAGAGGATGGCCGGGGAGAGGCGCGGTGTGTCCAGGGCGCTGGGCCAGGATGTCCTCTGGAATTAGAGGATGCTGCCAGCCATGGTGGCTCCACCATGTCATCCCAGGAACCCCAGAGGCTGAGGCAGGAGGATGGCTCATTCCAGGACAACCTGGGCAGCTTAGTAAAACTCTGTCTCAGATTAAGAAGTGTGATGTGTGCTGGGGGTGTGACGTAGTGTTTGCGGGGATTCTGGGGGCTCAGGTCAATGGTAGAGTCGCTGCCTATAATCCCCAAGGGAGGGACTGTGGCTGTTGCTCAGTGACCGAATACTTGCATAGAATCCCCCAGAGGGGGCTGCAGGCATGGCTCAGCAGTAGAGCACTTGCCTAGCATGCACGCATGAGGCCTCAGATACAATCCTTAGTCCCTTCAAGTGGGCTCAGTCCCCAGCACTTCAAGGTACTGGAGACTGAGCCCACAGCCCTGTGCATGCTGGGTAAGTATTGAACTGCTGAGGCAAAGGTCCTCAGCCTCTGTTTACTTTTTTGAGATAGAGAGTTTCCAAGTTTTGCAGGCTGATTTTGAACCTCTAATCCTGCCTCAGCCTCCCATCTGTGAGGACTATGGAAATGTACCACCTTACCTGCCATACTCCGAATTTCTTTCTTGCCCACATGGCTTATTTTTATTGTTGTCCTCTTTGAGCTCCAGGATCCCGGAATACGGCCTAGGGAAGCCTTGAATATTCTCTGTCTCAGTATTTGTGTGTGTGTGTGTGTGTGTGTGTGTGGTTGTGGTTCTAAATTTCTATTTTATTATTTGATTTAAAACTTATTTTTAGCTGGGCACTGGGTGAGATCCCCAGCACTCAGGAGGCAGAGGCAGGGGGATCTCTGTGAGTTCCAGGCCAGCCTGGGCTACAGATCTCTGAGTTCCAGGACAGTCAAGGTCACACAAAGAAACCCTGTCTCAAAACCCCGGCCCACAACAACAACAACAACAACAAGACTTATTTTTAATTGTGTGTGCCGTGGGAAGGGAAGGGAGTCTGTTCCTATGAGTGTAGTTACCCTCAGAGGCCAGAGGCATCAGAGGCCTGGAGCTGGGATTCCAGATGGAGTACTAGGAACTGAACTCAGGTCCTCTACGAGAGCAACCAGTGCTCTTAAACACTGAGCCATCTCTCCAGCCCACGATTTATTTTTTTAACTATATTAATGTGTGTATAATATATGTATATGTGCACATGACTGTAGGTACCCCCAAAGCTGGAAGAGAGTATCAGATTCCTCGGAGCTAGAATTATGGGAGGCTGTGAACTACCCAGTGTGGGTGCTGGAAGCTGAACTCAGGTCCTCTGCAAGGACAGTATACTTTCTTAACCACGGAGCCACGAGTCCAGCCCAATGCTGGCTTTTGAATTTTTGAGACAGTCATAACTATATAGCCCAAACTGGACTTTATTTATTTTTTTGATAAATGTGGTGACTCGTGCCTGTAATCCCAGCACTTGGAAGGGGAAGAGAGGAGGATGGCTGTGAGTTCAAAGCCAGCTTGGGCTCCATATTGAGACTGTATTTCAGACAAATACTCCCTCACCCAGGTGTGGTGGCAAATCCCTATAACCCTAGAACTTGGGAGGTAGAGGGAGGAGGACAGGGGGTTTGAGACCAGCCTTTGGGTATGTGAAAGCCTGTCTCAAAAGAAGAAAAACAGGGGCTGGAGACATGGCTCAGTGGTTCAGAGCCCTGCCTGTTCTTCCAGGCGACCTCGGTTCAATTCCCAGCAACCACATGACAGCTAACAACTGTAACTCCAAGATCTGACACCCTCATACAGACATACATGCAAATAAAATACAATTTAAAAAGAAGAGGAAGAAGAAAAACAACGGGGCCAGCGAGATGGCTCATCAGATAAAGGTGATTGCTGCACAAGCCTAGAGGCCTTAGTTCGAACCCTGGAACCCATGTAAAGGTGGATGGAGAGAGCCAAGTCCCAAAGCTGTCCTGGGACCTGCACAAGTGAACTGTGGCAAAACACACACACACACACACACACACACACACACACACACACACACACACACCCCAAAACAAAACACAAGATCCCCTGAAAGGTGAGCTTTTTAGAGATCCTGCCTCCACTTCTGAGTGCTGGTACTCTGGGTCTTTACCACCACCCCGGACTCATCCAGTAACGATGTCATCCACTGCCGGGTATCACCTGCAATCAGTTTCCCCGGGTGTCTGTTTAATGGGACCGTTTTTCATATAATTTTAAAATTCTAATTAACGTCTTCATTTTTGGCTTTTCTAAGTCAGTGAGTGCCTCAAGTAGCCCAGGCTGACCTGGAACTTGCTAGTTGAGTTTGGCCCTTCTAATTCCTGGGGTTCCGGGTGTGTGCCACCATGCCTAGCTTTCTTAGAAGTATGAATTGGCATTGTAACATATGGGAAGAGGTGTTTCTATTGCCCCATTTACTTATGTGTCCAATGACCCGTTTAAAATCATTTTTTAAACTTTTATTTTACATATGGATGTTTAGTTTGTGTGTATGTCAGTATGCTACATATATGTCTGGTACCCAAGGAGGCTAGAAGGTGTCAGATCCCCTGGGACTGGAGTTACAGCAGCTGTGAGCCACCATGTGGGTGCTGGGAACCAAACCTGGGTCCTCTTAACTGCTGAGACATCTCCCAGGCCCACTCAGTTTTTTAAAAAGGGTTTATATATTTTTATTATTTTAATAATGTGTGTGTGTGAGGGTGTGTGCATATAAGATCCAAAGGTATTGGATCCCCTGGAGCTAGAGTTGTAGGTTGTTATGGGCTTCCAGATGTAGGACCTGGGGACTGAACTCAGGTTCTTTACGAGAGCAGTATGTGTGCTTAGCCACTGAACCATCTCTCTAGCCCTTTCAATTACTTATTTTTGTCTCTATGTCTCCCCTTTTTAATCCCTATTAAATGTTTTATTTTATTTTCAGTGCTGGATATAAAACCCAGGACCTTGTGCACACTAGGCAGATGCTCTACTGCTGAGCAGATCCCCAGCCCCTCCCTGGGGGATTCTAGGCAGGGGCTCTACACTGAGCCACACCCCAGCCCCTCACTGGAGGATTCTAGGCAGGTGCTCTACCCCTGAGCCACACCCCAACCCCTCACTGGGGGATTCTAGGCAGGGGCTCTACCACTGAGCCACACCCCAGCCCCTCACTGGGGGACTCTAGGCAGGGGCTCTACCACTGAGCTACACCCCAGCCCCTCACTGGGGGATTCTAGGCAGGTGCTCCACCACTGAGCCACACCCCAGCCCCTCACTGGGGGATTCTAGGCAGGTGCTCTACCACTGAGCCACACCCCAGCCCCTCACTGGGGGATTCTAGGCAGGTGCTCTACCACTGAGCCACACCCCAGCCCTCACTGGGGGATTCTAGGCAGGTGCTCTACCACTGAGCCACACCCCAGCCCCTCACTGGGGGATTCTAGGCAGGTGCTCTACCACTGGGCCACACCCCAGCCCCTCACTGGGGGATTCTAGGCAGGGCTCTACCACTGAGTCACACCCCCAGTCCCACTTCATGCCTCTGTATTAAGCTGGACACCCACAGCCTGATGCAAAGCCTCTTAAGGAACTGGCTCTGGCCCATCCATCTCAGTACCCTCTTTACCTTCCCCTCTTCGGACTTATCCCCAGCCTTTCTGGAGTGTTCGGGAGACACTGTCCCTTCCTCCCCAGCTCCCACACTCCGGGAGTCCCATCCACACTCTGAGTATCATTTCTTGTACCCTAAGGGCCTCTGAAGCATGCTGTGGAGAGGACATGCCGTGTGGATTTGACTTGATGTTGATAACTTGTCACCCATCTCTGGTGACTTGTGACAGCTCTGGGTCTCTGTCTGTCACCCAGGACTGTGAGCCCCTCCAGGGCAGGAAGCCCGGCTCTGCATCTCTCACACCTAGCACACAGTAGGTCTGTATTTATGGACTGAATGAAGAGTCAGGTCCTGGATCCATGAGTTTCTGCTACCCTATATACCTACTGTGTGCACAACTGTGTGCCAGGATTTGAGGAACTGACCGGAAGTGGGAAGACAGTCCATGGTGCGGCTTGACAATGACCTAGGTTACTGAGCAGCAGGTACTTCCTACCATACCCCATCATTCTAGTCTATAGTTAAGAAAGAGGAATTCTCAGAGAGAGAAGGTAATCTTCCCAGGGTCACATAACTGCTGTTCCTAGAGCTAAAGTTTATCCACCAGCCTGTGGAGTGCCTGAGTTCACCCACCAGGCAGTCCCAGCTTCAGCCTCTTCATAGCCAGCCTGAGAGGTGGTTCAAGCGAACAGCCAGGGCTTCCCCTGGCTCCCTGTTCTCGGTGGCTTTGCGTGACTTTTCATTGAGAACAACACAGCTCCCAGACCCAGCCTCTTTGGGTGTTTCTCCTCCAACTAAAAGAGCAATAAAAGACTCCGTAATTGGAAGACAAAGGCGTCTGGCTGCCCAGCCCGCCCTAAGGAGCGGACTGCCGGTAACTTGGGTGTGATCTCACCCAGTGATTCAGACTACAAAATTACAGCCTTCCGTGTACAGGTGTGTGCAAGCCGCCGGGCGGCTGGAGAGTGAGCCAACACACATTTAATACAGGCAGTAAAAGCCAGGCCTGTGGTGGGAAGTCGCAGTCACACACAGCCCTCCTCTCCTACCCAGCCTCCCACCCCAGGGAGACATTGCTGGAATGCACAGTGCTCTACAGTTTGCAGGGTGGCATGCCCTGTGGATTTGACTTGATGTTGGTAACTGGTCACCTGTCTCTGGTGACCTGTCAGCCAGCTCTGGGTCTCTGTTTGCTACCTCTCCAGGGCAGGGAGCCAATTCGGCATCTCTCAAACCTAGCACACAGTAGGCCAATATTTATGAAATTCCTGTGGCATGCCAGGCTTGGGGAAGGTGTGGGACTTCTCACTTTCACATGGCGGCTGCATGCTATAGCTGGGTGAAGGGGTGGCTGGATGAGGGCCCTACCTGAGGTCAGCGGAACAGGTCACTCACTGCCCAGGATAGAAGGCCTAAGAGGTGTCTGCCAACTTGTCGCTATCGGGGAAGCCTTCTTGAATGAAGCAGGAGACAGAATGGCGCCTTTTGTCCGCAGGCTTATTTGTATTCTTTTTAGTCATGTGCATGTGTGTCTATATGTGGTATGTGCATGCGAGTGCAGGTGCTCACACAGGCCGGAAGCCTCTGACGCACGGGAGTTGCAGTTACAGATGTGGAGCTGCCAGATGTGGGTGCTGGGAATCGAACTCTGGGTTTTGCAAGAGCAGTAGACTGAGACTTTTCTCTAGCCCCTGGATGCATCCCTTTGACTCCATCTAGTCCACCTGAGTTGTTGCTGAGAGGAAGTGCAGGGGCAGGCACTAGATCCTCACAGAAAGCCAGAGCTGCCTCGATTGTGGGGCTGGGGTCGGGGAGACCTCTCAGCCACTGGCCAAGGTATTAAGTAGGGGATGCTTGGGCTTGGAAACCAGCTCTGGGGGCTTGGGTTAAACCTCCTCTCATGGCCTCTGTCCCCACCCCCCCCTCCACCCCCCCCCCCCATATCCAAGTGTCTTCTCTTTAGGCAGCACCCATAAGTAAGATGCTCAGGATTGAACTTGAAAATGTTTGAGGCCCTGAGCTCCCAAGAGATTTAATGTTGACCCAAGACTGTGACCACAAGCCTTCCTAGCCTGCAGAGGCCCATTGGCTCTGCAAGCCCTGGCCCCAAGACTGTGTATTTTCTTGTTTTTAATGACTTACCTGTTCCATAGTTCCCCATTGCCCTCTGGCCCTAATTGAGGAGTAAGTTCCCATGAGTCTAAGATTGCATTTAGGGATAAACAGACCCCCACATAAATACCAGAAGTGCATTTGTGCTTATTGACACGGCGGGTCACCAATTTTAATATCACTATAGAAGCCTGAATATGTAATATGCTGCCATGGTCAGACTCCACATCGCTATTAACACACAGACACATCTACTGAAATCCCATTTCTGCCCGTCCACCGCTCCCTAGGGAAACAGTTAATTAGTTTCCTGTGTTTCCTTCCAGGATTTCGTTATGCAAATGAGTAAAGCAAGATCTATTTGCATACATGGCTATTGTTTTGTTCCTCCTACCAAATACTGTGTCTGGGAATCCACTGGGCATTGATGCCCACAGAGGTTCTTCCTCCTCCATCCCTTCCCCTCCTCCTTCCCCTCTCCCTCCTCCTCCACTCCCTCTTCTCCTCCCCCTCCCTCCTCCTTCCCCCCTTCCTCCTTCCCTCCTCCTTCCCCTCTTCCTCCTCCTCCATTTCCCCTCCTCCTTCCCTCCCCTTCCCCTCTTCCTCCTCCTCCTCTATTTCCCTCCTCCTTCCCTCCCCTCCTCCTTCCCTCCCCTCCTCCTTCCCCTCCCCCTTCCCCTCCTCCTCCTTCCCCTCCCCCTCCTCCTTCCCCTGCCCCTCCTCCTCTCTCTCTCCCTCCTCCTCCCCTCCTCCCAGACAGCTGCATACTACTCCACAAAGCAGCTGGAGCACACTCGAGTTCAACCGTTTCACGCACATTTCTAAAACAACTGGGCCGTTGCCAGGTTTTCTGTTGGCATGACTTGCAGCTTCCATGAACAAGCTTGTTCCTACATCACTTCTCACACGCTCGGGGGACGTCTCTGGAGCAGATTCCCAGCAGTGGGATCACCAGGTCATGGAGTGAACACGTCTGTAACTCTGATAAGAATTACCGAATCGTTTTTCATCCAGGACGGTTGTACTGTTTTGCATTTCACCAGCAACAGGGGAGAGCGTCTCCTTCCCCATGCCGCAGCCTGTGCTGTCATGTGTTTTTTGGAATTATGCCTATCTGATAGGCAAGAAATGGTTTTCCTGAGACAGTCTTAACTCATCTTTCACTCTCTTTGGGTTTTGTTTGTTTGCTTGTTAAGACCTTGTGCCTATGAGGCAGGGGCTCTACCACTGAGCCACACCCCAGCCCATTATCTTTCTCTCAGCTTGAGTAGTCACATATTTAATTCTTCCCTACATTTCTTTTTCTTGGAATGTCATGGCCAATTTTTTTTTTTTGCCCACCCATTTTTTCTTCTTTCTTTCTTTCTTCCTTCCTTCCTTCCTTCCTTCCTTCCTTCCTTCCTTTCTTTCTTTGGGACAGGGTTTCTCTGTGTAGCCACAGCTGTCTTGAAACTCACTCTGTAGACCAGGCTGGCCTCGAACTCACAGAGATCCACCTGCCTCTGCCTCCTGAGTGCTGGGATTAAAGGCGTGCACCACCACTGCCTGGCATCTACCCATTTTTCTATTAGATTAGTAGTCTTTTATTTAAAAAAAATTATTGTGTGTGTGTGTGTGTGTGTGTGCGTGTGCGCCCTTGGAAGCCAGAAGAGTTATGGTAGAGTTATGCACAGTTGTGAGCTGCCTGATGTGGATGCTGGGAACAGAACTATGCTCCTTAAAAAGAGTAGCAAGCATTCTTAACTGTTAACCATCTCTCCAACTGTGTCTTAGGGTTTCTATTGTTTCAATAAACACCATGACTAAAATCAAGTTGAAGAGAAAAGGGTTCACCTTACACATCCCAACCACAGTCAGTCTGAGGGAACTGGAGGCAGAAATCTGGAGGCAGGAACTGATGCAGGGGGCCCTGGAGGGGTGCTGCTAACTGGCCTGCTTTCTTATAAACTCAGGACCACCCACCCAAGGGTGGCACTGCCTCCAGTGAGCTGGGCCCTCCCATACCAATTATCAAGGGAGAAAATGCCCCACAGACATGTCCTCAGGCCAATCTGGTGGGGGTCCATCTCTCTACTAGGTGCCTTCTTCCCAAATGGCTCTAACTTGTGTAAATTGACATAGAACTAGCCAGCACAAACCCACAGTCTTTTCTTCTTGTCCCCTAAAAACTCTTTTTTGTTTTTTGTTTTTCGAGACAGGGTTTCTCTGTGTAATTTTGGCGCCTTTCCTGGAACTCACTCTGTAGCCCAGGCTGGCCTCGAACTCACAGAGATCCGCCTGCCTCTGCCTCCTGCGTGCTGGGACTAAAGGCGTGCGCCACCACGCCCGGCCCAGAAACTCTTTATATGTGAGACGGAAGAGATTTGGGCCGTGATAAGAGTTGTGAGGATTTTGTCTTCTGACTCTGCTCACCTGCTCTTTGTCACATAAAAGATTTACTGTTGCTATTACCCTTATTATCTTAATTGCTCATCTCTTCTGGCTTTTGAGTTCTGAGTCTCCATTGGACAGTTCTTCCCTTGCTGTCGTTATAAAGGGATTCATTCATGGTTTCTTTTCATCCTTCTATGGTTTTAACTTTTACCTCTGAGTCACGGATCCAGTAGCAATTCTTCCCAGTCTACTGGGGGAGGAACCAGCGCAGCGTCTGTTTTATTTATTTATTTTTTTTTGTTTTGACACAGGACCTCACTCTGTAACCCATGTTTACCTCAAACTCAAGGCAATCCTCCTGCCTTAGCTTCCTGAGTGGTAGGACTGTATATTAAATTTTAAAAACACTCCGTGTTTTTATGTGCGTGTATGCCAAGCGACCACACACACACACACACACACACACACACACACACACGCACACGCACACGCACACGCACACGCACACGCACACGCACACACGCACGCACACACGCACGCATCCACGTGTATATATGAGTACAGGCATGTGCTTACTATGGCATACACGTGGAGATCAGTGAACTCTTCTGCCTTGTTTGAGGCCGAGTTCCTTTTGTTTTCCAACTTTATACAAACTAGAGTCGCCTGGGGTCAGGGAACGGGACCCTCATCTGAGGAACTGCCGCTGTCAGGTTGGCTGTGGGCAAGCCTGTGGGATGTTTTTGTGACTGATGACTAATGTGGGAGGGCCCAGCTCACTGGACAGTACTGCCTCGGGCAGGTGGTCCTTGGTGTAAGAAAGCAGGTTGAGCAAGCCCGGTAGGCAGCATTTCCCCGTGGTTTCTGTTTCAGTTCCTGTCTACAGGTTCCTGCCCTGACTTCCCTCAACGATGGCCGTGAGCTGAAATGAACCCTTTCCTCCCCACGTTGGTTTTGGTCATGGTGCTTTATCACAGTAACAGAAACCTGACCGGCACAGGCAGTCTCTTGCTCGCTGAAGCACGGAGCAGGCTCGCCTGGCCCACGGCCTTCCAGGAGGCTCCTGTCTTCACCTCCTGGCTCCCACAGGAAACTGGGATTCTAGACGTTGCTACCTCCCCATATTTACGTGGGCCCTGGGGATTTAAATTCAGGTCTTCGTGCGTGTACAGCAAGCAAGAGCCATCTCTTCAGCGCTGTCGTGTTTGGTTTGGTTGGTTTGTCTGACCCGAGATCTTAGGATGTAGTCCAGGCTGGCCTCAAACGTGAAATCCTCCTACCTCAACCTCCCAAGTGCTGGAACCTCGGGTGTGCACAGCCGTGTGGAGGTAACTCAACGCTTTGAAGAGTTTCTGAAATCGTCCCGGCTCTCATCCTCCCTCACCAGCCCACCTCTCCCAAGACGAGAGTCACTGGGTCACCAGGTTGGTTACAACCCAAATACCACTGATGGGTAGTGAGTGAGTCGTCCCCTCCTCTGGGAAGCCCTCCGGGACCTCTCCTTGCCCTCCGGGCAGGACTGATAACTTGTTCAGCAGGCGGTCATTAAGTTACAGAGCTGCGTCATCCCTGGGTGACTGTCTCGGGCTTGGCTCTGCCTCCTCATGAATCAGTCAACACGCTTCTTACTCATTTATAGGGCAGTAATCTGGCTACAGCCGGGGGTGCCATGTGAAAAGTGTTTGATTCTTGTAAAGTATCAATCAATCAATCTGCGGGTATGTTCTGGGTGTGCATGTGTGCACGTGCATGCTTATGTGAGTGCAAGCGTACGTGCATGGGAGAGTGTGTGTGTGTATGGTCTGTGTGTATGTGTGTATGGTATGTGTGGTGTAAGTGTGTGTAGTGTATGTGTGTGGTGTGTATGTATGTGTGCATGTGTATGTATGATGTGTATGTGTGGTGTATGTGTGTGTGTGGTGGTGTGTGTATGTATGTGTGCATGTGTGTGTGTGTGGTGTGTATGTGCACATGTGTATGGTATGCATGTATGTATGGTGTGTGTATATGCTGTGTGTGTGCATGTGCGTGGTGTGTGTGTGTGGTGTGTATGTATGTGTGCATGTGTGTGTATGATGTGTGTGTGTGGTGTATGTGTTTGGTGTGCATGTATGTGTGTGTGTGTGTGTGTGTGTGGTGTATGTGTGTGTGGTGTATATGTATGTGTGTGTGTGTGTGTGTGTGTGTGTGTGTGTGTGTGTATGGTATATGTGGAGGCCAGAGTTGAAGCTTGGGTGTTGTGTGTCAGGACAAAGTCTACCCTGTTTTTGAGAGAGGGTCTCTCACTAGCCTGGAATTCACTGATTAGTCTGGCTGGCCAACAAACCCTGGGGACCTGCCTGCCTCCATTTCCCCAGCACCAGGATTATAAGCACAGGCCCATCTCAAAAAAAAATTATGTGGATTCTGGGAACTGAACTCAGGGTTTCACACTTGCAAAGCAGGCCCTCTACTTACTGAGCTATCACACACACCTTTTTTATTTTTTATTTTTTGTTTTTTGAGAGAGGGTATCATGTAGCCTAGGCTGGCCCTGAACTTGCTATGTAGTCAAGGATGACCTTGAACTCCCGATCCTCCTGCCTCCACCTCCTGAGTGCTGGGATTATGGGCTGCTCCATGAGGCTCAGTGTATGTGGTGCTGGGTGGGAAACCCTAGCATCTTACACACTTGTCAAGCCCTCTACCAACGGAGCCCCAGGCCCGGCCCCGGCCCCAGCCCTCCGTAGACATTTTCTGAGTAGCTTTGTGGAACGGGCCTCTAAGTCCTCTCTCTTCTCTGCTGTCCCTCTTCGTTGGGCCTTGAAGAGGTGGGACCGCAAGACAGGCCTGCCCCCTGCATCTCAGAGGCCTGAGTTCTGAACTAAGTGTCTGAAAAGCAGTGAAATCTGCTCTCACGTCCAGTGGAGTTGCTCTGTCGGGGAAGACACTCTCCGTAGACTCCACGGGGACCTTACAGTGTCCAGACGCAATGACTAGGCAGGAAGGCCAAGACACCAGCAGCAGAATCCAGTTCATCCACAGTCACAGCCGTGAGGAGACAGGTTAAGAGGTCCTGAGAGGTAATGAGCTCCCTGTCATAGGAAGGGTGTGCAAGACTCGAACGTGGGCTTCTGTCTTTGAAGGAATCTGAGTATTATTTCCTCCTCCTCTCCCTCCTTCTTCCGTTCTTCCTCTTCTCTCCCCCATCTTGAGACAGTGTCTCAAGCATCCCAGGCTGGCCTTAAATTTGCTGTGTAGCCCGGAATGACTTTGAATTCATGATCTTCCTGCCTCTGACTCTCCAGTGCTGGGGTTCAGACTGTTCCACGTGGCCAGCTCTTACTCTTGAGTCAGAGTCTCCTTATGTAGCCAGCCTGACCTCTCATTCATCGAAATCCTCCTGCTTCAGCTTCTCGAGTGCTGGAATTGCAGGTCTGCGCCATCATACCCGTATCCCTTACCTTATTTGTCCTTTGAGAGCTTGAGGCAGAGCTGAGGGTCAACCCCGAGGGGTCTGTCTGACTCAGGCCGTGTAACACAGACAGCAAACAGATTAAAGGTGCAGACGCTGGAGCCCTGGGGACCTGGGTTTGCCTCCTGGTTCTGCTGCAGGAAGAGCTTTGTGTCCTTGGGCAGGTTACTCAGCCTCTCTGAGTCCCAGCCCATCCGCACCGCCCTTATCGGTTTGCGGCTGAGATTAAATGAGGCGACGGGTGTAAGACTGGAGTCTAGCCTGCTCTACGTGCTCCGTAAATGGAACTGCTGCTGGCATCCGGAACTGACAGCCAGCGGTTGCCCGCCTCAGAGTTATATAACTATAACTATATAACTATATATATTTATATATATAAAATGTGTGTGCATGCATGTATGTATATACACATATATATGTGTGTGTGTGTTTGTGTAAGCACCTATGTGGGGGTAGATGCATAAACTTGTATATGTGGGCGCATGCATGAACCTGTATGCCTGTGTAGGTCAGAGGACAGCCTGGCTGTTCCTCAAGTGCCTTCCACTAATGAAACAGCGCCTTCCATTAGTCTTAAACTAAACCAAGTAGGCTAGGCAAGCCGGCCAGGGTGCTCCAGGGACCCCCGTCTCCCCTTCCCATCCCCCATCGCTGGGGTTACAAGCACACACCACTACACCTGTTGTTTGTCTGTGTGTGTTCTTTTCTTCTTTTAGTGGTTTCTGGGATCCCAACTTAGGCCCTCATGCTTGCGAGGCAAGTGCTTTACCCAGGAACCGAGCCGTCTCCCCATCTGCGCCTTCCTCTGCTGTCCTGGGGGCAGAACTTCTCCCCTCTCTCCGTGTCCCCTGCCCCCTTAGAGCCAGATTGTAAAGCCTCCCGGGGAGGGGAGCTGGTGACATCTTTAGTGGCAACATTTGGGTGAAAAATTCATGACGATCAGTTACTCGAGGAAGACGGTGGAGAAATGAGCCATTAGTGCGGCTCGAGAGCGAGGCTGTGTCTGGCTGCGAGTCCACAAATCTCTTTTATGGGACCAGATCTCTAGGCTAATAGGAGCTCATTGCAGACTCAAGGAAAAGTATGCGATGGCATGACGCTCTTTTCCCACCCTCGGCCCCACCAGCACCCTTCTGGAAAACGACCTCCATGGTGTGTCAGTGTCCGGGAGTCAGAGATGGTCGGGAAGGCTGAGGGTGAGAACTGGGGCGATTCAGAGCCAGGTGGGTGGTATAGACCTGTAATCCCAGCATTCAGCTGGCCAACGCAGGAAGGTAGCAAGTTCAAAGCTAGCCTAGGTACATAAAGATACTCTGTTTCACTGACCTCCAAACATATACATACAGCCACACACATATACACACATACATGTGATCACACACCCATGCATGCATGCATACATACATGTGTACACACACATATACATTCATATATCCACCCATCCATATGTGCATATACACATGTTTGTATGCATGTACATATGAATGGCTATATGAACACATGTATGCAGTATATATGTGTGTGTGCAAGGGGCCTGTCCAGAACCTGGGACTTAAAAACCCATAAGGCAGTTGAGTTGTATGAGTTAGTTTTTTTTTTTTCTTTCTTTCTTTCTTTCTTTTTTCTTTTTTTGAGACAGGATTTCTGTGTATATCCCTGGCTGCCCTGGAACTCACTCTGTAGACCAGGCTGGCCTCAAACTCACAGAGATCCACCTGCCTCTGCCTCCCGAGTGCTGAGATCAAAGAAGTGTGCCACCACACCCAGCTCCTGTATGATTTACTTTCGAGTCACTGTGTCTAAACACCTGAGAGAAGCCTCTGAAGGGTGTTTTCTCCTTTGCTGTGATAAAGCACTGTTGTGGAATATTTGTACACAGTGTAAAGGTGTATTGCTGTAATGGGTGTAATAAAAAGCTGAGCGGCCAATAGCTAGGCACGAGATATCGGCGGGATTTCCGAGGTGCAGGTGGGATGTCAGGAGACACAGAGAGGAAACATGAGATGCAAGACGGAAGAGAGTTAACGCCACGTGATAGAATTTAGATGAACATAAATGGGTTAATTTAAGTTGGAAGAGTTAGTTAGGGACGAGCCTAAGCTGTCGGCCGAGCTTTCATAATTAATAAATCTCCGTGTCATTATTTGTGAGCTTAGTTGTCCAAAGGAAAGTCCAACTACAAAACACCGTGACCAAAAGCAACTTGGGGAGGGGAGGGTTTATTTTAGCTTTCAGCTGTACTACAGCATGAGGGGAAGCTGGGGCAAAAAATCAGGGCAGGAACCTGGAGGCAGGAACTGATGCAGAGGCCATGGAGGGGCGCTGCTTCCTGGCTGCTCCTCGTGGCTTGCTCAGCCTGCTTTCTTATACACCTAAGACCACCTGCCCAGTGGTGCTAACTCTCCTAGAGAGCGGGGCCCTTCCATATTAATCATGAATCAAGAAAATGCCTGTCTGCCGGGCGGTGGTGGCGCACGCCTTTAAATTAATCCCAGCACGTGGGAGGCAGAGGCAGGCGGATCTCTGTGAGTTCGAGGCCAGCCTGGTCTCCAAAGCGAGATCCAGGAAAGGTGCCAAAGCTACACAGAGAAACCCTGTCATGAAAAAGTTCAGGTCTCTCTTCCAAGATGAACTTAGCTTGTGTCAAGCTAACAGAAGAAAATTAACCAGCACAAAGTGTTTGATTTGGCTCATGCTTTGAAAGGAGACATCCGTTGTTGGGGGGAATGGATGGAGGTGGCAGCATGAAGCAACCTGTTTATGTCTAGGCGGGACAGGGCCATGGAAAACTCCTATAGGAAGCAGATTCAAGCCATAATGCTCCAATTTCACCCACCCTTAGAGAGCTACTTCCTCCCCCAACAGCGCCCCCTTCTGGAGAGGAGAAGTTGGCTCCCCTGAGCCTGCCAGGGACACTTCCCATTTAGACCATGACAGCAATCAACACTGATGGATGGGGTGAGCTCCATAAATAATAGCTAACCATGAGTCAGCCCGTCCTAATTGTTGTGTGGCCCCAGGGCTGCTTGCCTGATAATTGGATGTCTGAGTTCCTAGCAGGCAAAGCAAAGAAACCTCATTGGTCTTTGCACCTTAGGATTCATGGGGAGAGGCTGTGGCTGAGGAAATTGACGGGTTCCAGGGACTTAGTCCAGGGAAAGGGGCCTTTGCGGCACCCCGATAGGTGGGCGCTAGGGCAGATGGAGGACAGTGTTCTAGATGTACCCAAGTCAAATGATAAATGCCAGCAAGGCAAAACCAAAATGATTTTCTTTCTTTCTTTCTTTCTCTCTCTCTCTCTCTCTCTCTCTCTTTCTTTCTTTCTTTCTTTCTTTCTTTCTTCCTTTCTTTTTTCCTTCTTCTTCCTTCCTTCCTTCCTTCCTTCCTTCCTTCCTTCCTTCCTTCCTTCCTTCCCAAGACAGGGTTTCTCTGTGTAGTTTTTGTGCCTGTCCTGGATCTCTCTCTGTAGACCAGGCTGGCCTCGAACTCAGAGAACCGCCTGGCTCTGCCTCCCGAGTGCTGGGATTAAAGGTGTGCGCCACCACCGCCTGACCCCAAATGATTTCTTAATAAACGTATATGCAATCTCCAAGCCTCTGAAATGCTTAGAGAGGGTAGTAGGAAGGAATGCTTGATCTTGGGGCCTGCTTCTTCAGGCTTGAGGACACCAGAGGACATCAAGAATAAAAAAGACCCAGATCGTAAGCTGACACTTTGTCCCAAGGTGCAACACATATCAGTGTGGCCATTGGCACGTGGGCACTTGCATGTGGGTTCTGCAGGAGCAGAGGCCGGAGGAGCTGGTTGTCCCTCTCTGTTCCAGGCCACCAGCATGCGCTCCCTGCAGTCCCTCTCCAGCCCTGCCAGGCACGGCCATCTGCCCCACCTTCTCTTTGCACCCCACACGAACCCTCTCTTCTCTGAGTCTCCCACTCATCTGCCCATGCTGTTTGCCCTAGTGGGACCCCATTTCCCATAAACCCCCTTCTTCTGGCCGACTCTCTGAGTGACAGTTCAGAGGCTCTTTTGCTCCTCAGCCTTTGCTGACCTCTGGTTGAGTCAGACTCTCGCCATGTGGCCCAGAACATCCTTTCTGCCCTCGGGGATGCTATGTGGCTCTGAGCTACAATGGCCTATGTCCTTGCCTGCACGTATGTCAGGGTCAGCAGCCAGTTGACTTAGAGGACACATGCTTCTGGGGTGCTAGGTAGTGCCTGTTCCCCGGGAATTGTTTCTTTGGTTTTTTGTTTTTTGTTTTTGTTGTGTAGTTTTTAGTGTTACCTGTGGAGACCAGGAGAGGACATCAGATCTCTTGGAGCTGGAATTACAGGTGGTTGTGAGCCAACTTGATGAGGGTGATGGGAATCGAACTCAGGTCCTCTGAAAGAGTGGTACGTGCTCTTAACCACTGAGATATCCCTCTCTCCCGCCCCCACCTGGGCATTGTTGAATGCATGAAAAGTGAGAGATTTATCCTCTCTTACGTGTCCATACACGATAATTACCAGACTCCATTTGGCACATCAAAGGCTGTAGCAACATCAGGGTCTTCAGTAAGCCTTGGCCTTCCTGATGGCTAGCTTTAATTGTCAATTTGATACAATGTAGAATTACCTGGGAAGAGTGTCTTGGTGAAGGAATGTCTTCCTTGGGTTGCCCTGTGAGCATATCTGTGAGGGATTACCTTAATTAAATTCATCAGCGTGGACACTGTGGGTGGTACCATTCCCTCCACAGGGGTTCCGGAACTGTGTAAGAGCAGAGAAATCCAGCTGGCCATAAGCTAGTGAGTGAGCGAGCACACATTCATTTCTCTCGGCTCTTGACTGTGGGTGGGATGTGACCAGCTGTTTGGCGTTCCTTGACTTCCCCACTGTGATGGGCTATAACCTGGAATTGTGAACCCAGATAATCCCTTTCTCCACTGAACTGCTTTTTGTTAGGGTATTTTATCACAGCAACAGAAAGGAACCCAGGATAACCTCTCAGCCACTGGGTGGGCAGATACCGTAACCCTAATACCAAGCAGCCCTAACAAGGGGTGGTGGGGACCACAGATCTTCTCTCTGGGGACCCCAAGTAGCTGGAACTCCCACAGAACAAACATAGGTGAACTGGCGGACAGGCTGGAGCCAAAGAAGTACTTACTGTTTGGGTTGATTTTAATTTCTAGACTTCCTTTTTCATTAAAAAAAAAAAAAAGTGTGTGTATTTGTGTGTATGTGTGTGTGTGTGTGTGTATTTGTGTGTATGTGTGTATTTGTGTGTGTGTGTGTGTGTGTGTGTGTGTGTGTGTGTGTGTATTTGCCTTGTGTAGCCCGTGTCTGAATTAGGCCAACTCTATGCTGGTATCACGTGGAGGAGTGACTGTTGATAACTCCAGGCCTGCCTCTGTGATCTGCCTGTGTGGAACCCCAGAAACCATCAACCCCTGAACCAATGGTCTCTGAGAGACTCCAAGGAGACTCTTCCCCTGCCCCCTCCAGTTTTTCAAGACAGGTTTTCTCTGTGTAGCCCCAGCTGTCCTGGAACACACTCTGTAGACCAGGCTGGCCTCAAACTCACAGAGATCCACCTGCCTCTGCCTCCTGAGTGCTGGGATTAAAAGCATGTATCACCACTACCTGGCCCAAGGAGACTCTCACAATATTGTCTCCTCCCGGGACACTATGGGACCAGACACCATGTGGCAGGTGTCGTGGGGGGCTGGGGGCCAAGACTAGCACATTCTCCAGGCTTCTAGAAGGAGAAGAAGAGCAAGGGGAAGCATGGGTCCGTTCTCCTGTACGTCCTGGGTAACCTGGCAGCGGAGGGCGGGGCCTCGGGGACTGGCTTGCTTCGCGGCCAGTCTGGTTGATGGGGTGGGTGGGAGAAGGAGGGAGGGAGCCATGGCAGGGGAGGGAACTGGAGTGCATCCCTGGATGGTCTTCACAGTGGGAAGATGCCCTCTCTCTGTATTTCTACACCTCCCCCATGCTCTGCCGCCCACATGAATGCAACTCTAAGCAGGACCCAGGGCTGCCCAAGGGTAAGGACACAGACTCCCAACCCCGATGCAGAACTCGCTCCGGTCTCCGAACCTTCCTACGGTTCCATGCTGGAGCTCCTCTGGGCCCAGGACTCTCAGCCCCGAGACCTGTGGACTTCTAGAGTCCTGCAGGGCCTGGGCATTAGGGAGGCTGCCTGAGCTGACCCAGCCTGAGCCAGTGTGACCCAGCCCTGCCGACCCTCACACATACGTGCAGGGACATTCATCACTGGTGCCGCTGTCCCGGTGATCACAAGGCAAGGCTGTCCGTTACTCAAGACTAATGTGGCAGGGTGACAGATAGGGGCTGTCCCCAGGGCTGAGTCTTATGGAAGGAGATACATGCTAAGCGTGGCATCTGAACTATTCTAAGAAATGTATTGTGCATGTACATGTGTACATACGTGTGTTTTCTTAATTTTTGTCTTCCTCCCCTCCCCCTTCCCTTTGTTTCACTTTGTGTGTCATTTCTGCTGTGTGATGCTGGATCAGTCACTTGACCTCTCTGGGCTCTGGTTTCAACGCCTACCCTAAAGGCCTTTCTAATCTCACCTATGCCGGGTGAATGGGTGTGACATGTCACAGGCTTCCCTAAGTTCACTGACAGCTGGCCACCCCACGTGCACCTAAGCCAAGGACCTCTCAGGACCTTCTGGGCCAGAACACTTTGTGGCTGAGGAACCCCCACCATGGAGGGTCCATCTGAAGCCTCCACTTAGGAGTCAGTCGTGAAAGATTTCCTGGAGGAAGGGATGCTGGACGGATCCGAGGGTGAGGAGGAATCAATTAAAGCTTATTCTCAGCACTCAGGAGACAGCGGCAGGGAGATCTCTGTGAGTTCAAGGCCAGCCTGGTCTACAGAGTGAGTTCCAGGAAAGCCAAGGCTACACAGAGAAACCCTGTCTCGAAAAACCAAAAAAAAAAAAAAAAAAAAAAAACAAAGGCAAGCAGTGGTGGTGCACGGCTTTAATCCCAGCACTCAGGAGGCAGAGGCAGGAGGATCTCTGTGAGTTCGAGGACAGCCTGGTCTACAGAGCAAGACCCAGGACAGGCACCAAAACCACATGGAAAAGCCCTGTCTCAAAAAACAAAAACAAATTAAAGCTGCTCCTTGGATTAGGCCAGCATAGTGGGAATCTGTGCCTCTGACCCTTAAGTTGGGCCGGGTGGAAACTGGGGGCCTTCCCATCCCGGGATGGGCTTTGAAAGCATCACCCCCAAACCAAGAGGGCAAAGGCGATGTGAGGAACCGCTCCCCAGGGGCTCGGAAGGGAAGTGCAGTCACTACCGCTTGCCCAGCCCTCACCTCACCGTGCTGTGGGTCAGGAGTCCCCTTTGTTCTGTGAACGTGCATCAGTTTTTTATTTTTTATTTTTTTGAGCCAGGGTCTCGTGCAGTCCAGAACTCAGCACGTAGCTCAGGCTGCCTTTGACGTCCAGTTCTTCCCCGCTTCAGCCTCCTGAGTGCTAGGATTCTAGTCAGCTGCCTCCATGCCTGGCTGCATGGATCCCACTTTTAACGTAATGAACTTATTAATTTTCAGCGCTGGAGAGAGGATTCGGGCTTGCAGGTGCTGGGCAGGTGCTCGGCTGCTGAGCCAGGCTGCCAGCCCCTCACTAGGTGATTGCAAGCAGCAGCTCTATCAGTGAGGCCCGCCCGGACCCCGCCTCTGTTCCAAGCTAAGGGGCAGCGAGGGTGTGAACCGCTTAGGTGGGAGCGACCCTAACCCAACCTTGTCCCCTCTTCCATTTACCTGCGGCTGTTGAGGCAGGCGACTCGGGCCTTAGATGGAAGCCGAGGCCGGGACATCTGGGGATTGAGGACCTGGGGCGCTGTGCATTGCAAGCACCAGACCAGCCTCGGCCAGGCTGAGCCGACCGTGCTGTCCATTCAGATCCTCGTTAACGGAGCGCCACCTAGTGGTGCTTGTGGGAACTGGTCTGACTTCCAGTTTCTTGGTCTCGAGGTAGAGGAGCCGCAGGGCGAGCTGGGAGGGGGGTATCCCTCACCTGGCCTGTGGCTCCTGACACCTGGAGGCCAAGATAAGGAGGAAGAGGGCGGGGCGGAGGGGAGTGCGGGCGTTAACTAGACCTTGGCCCTAGTCTGGCCTTGGCCTTAACCCTGCCTTTGGCCGGACCTTGATGTTAGTGTCCTTATGACCTGCTCTGTTCTCAACTTCCTACTGCAGAAGTCTCCTTTAAGGCAAACCACGGCCGCAGCTAGGCCTGTGGTGCACATTTGTAATCTCAACACCCAGGAGGCAGAGGCTGGAGAACCAGAAGTTCAAAGTCATCCTTGGCTATAGAATGAGCTCAAGGATAGCTTGGGCTATGAGACTTTGGCACAAATGGGATGGGGGGGGGGAGAAAAAGAAAACAGAGCATTGGTGCAGGGAGAGTGTCTGTGTGTGTGAATCTGGGTATCAGCGTGTGCACGAGTGCCTGGGTGTTAGCATGTATGTCTGTGTGTGTCTATCTGTTGGCTGTGAATGTGCTTCCCTGTGTGTATATGAGCACAGGTCTGCATGGCGTGACTCTGTGTGGCTGGATGAATGCTGCCCTTTGGGTATTTGTGCATGTATCTATGTTCATGTAAGTGTGTGAATGAATTGCCGTCCATGTGTGTGAGTGTGTGGCTGTGTGTGTGTGTGTGTGTGTGGCTGTCTCTGTGTCTACTTGTGGATTTTTGTTTACTATGTGCCTGTGTGTGTAAATGCATGTCACACACAGGTGTGTCTCTCGGTGTGTTTGTATCCCCTGTGCCTGAGGGTTTTGGGGACACCCACCTCTCATGCTTGGCGTCCCTTCTTGGGCTCACGGGTGCCTGTCTGGATCCAAGGAAGGGCTGCGAACTTCTAGGTCCCCTCTTGATGGGAGGACTTGAAGGACCCTTGCTTTGTGACATCAGTCTGGAAGTAAGTGTGAAGTGCTGGGGGGGAGGGTCAGGAAGACGATGCTGTGCAGCCTCCATTCAGCATGGACTTTAATTTGTTATCTTTAAAAGATTTATTATATAAATTTAGTTTCTTAAAGTTTAATTGAATGTGCGTGAGTGTTTTGCCTGAATGTATGTCTGGGCACCACTGTGGATTTTGTGTATGTGTCTGTGTGGTGTGCATGTGTGGAGGTGCACACATGTGTGCTTGTGTGGAGGCCAGAGGTCAACCTCATGTATTCTTCTTCACGATTAAGTCTATCTTATTTTTAAGGCAGGATCTCTCACTGGCCTAGAGTTTGTGGATCTGTCTGAGCTGGCTGGCCAGCGTATGTTAGGGATCCACTTGCCTCACAGGGCTGGGATTAGAAGTGTGTGCCACAACTTCTGTGTGGGTTCTGGGTTCAAATTCTGGTCTTCACGCTTGTGTGGTCAGGACTTTACCAACTGAGCCATCTCCCAGGCCCCAGCAATGAGTTACTTATGGATTTCCCCGACATTGGTCTGCAGAGGTAATCTCTGAGTCACCTGCCAAGTGCTCTCTGCTGGAGTGAAGCACATCTGTGTGTGTATGTGGGTGTGTAAACATGCACGTGTGTGGCCGTGTGCATGCATTGTGTATGTAAATGCATGGCAGTACACATGCTTGTATACGCAAGCTCTGGGGGTGTGCACTGATGTGTGTGACATGTTTTGAGTGTGTACGCACACACGTGTCTTACTAACAGCACTTTCCCGGCTACTTCTGCCTGGTCACCCCACCGCCACATCCCACACGGTGGTGACTGTGGCCAGAATGAGGCAAGGCAGCCGCCAGCTGGCCCTGGGAGGAGCCGTGTGTGTGTGTGTGTGTGTGTGTGTGTGTGTGTGTGTGTGTGTGTGTGTGTGTATGTGCGTGCATTGGGACTGGCAGCCTGGCACAAGTCACTGGCCAAATTAACTCAAGTTTCCTTTGGGGAAAAATGTCATCGGTTATTTCATTTGGGTCCATTTTAGCAAATTAACTTGTCTAGCGTTTCCTTCTTGTTTGTTTTATTGGGCAGGGGAGGGGGAGGGGAGGAGAGGAGAGGCTCCTCAGGGACCGGAGCCCAGCTGGGACAGCTGCTTGGAGAAGCTTCCCCCTGGGGCGTGTGGCTGGGATGGGGAGGAAAGGGGAGCTGGGCTGAAGTGGGGTCTTGGCCGCAGGTGGGGGCTGATGGGGCCTTGGGTCTGCTTGGGACCTGGGATGGAGCCTGCATGGGAGGGAGACTTCAGCAGTCATGTGTTACCCACTTGGAGGGCAGGTAAAAAGATTCCTAAGGTCCAATGAGGCCTCCTGAGACATCGGCTCCTGGCCAGAAGAAATTAGTCCAGAAGATTCCATCAGGGCCACTCTATGTGTCTGATCTCACTGCAGTCACCCACAGGCACTGAGGAGCTCAGGCCTGCCTTCCACAGCCCCTCCCTCCCTCCCTCCCTCC
This sequence comes from Peromyscus leucopus, assembly GCF_004664715.2. Taxonomy (NCBI): domain Eukaryota; kingdom Metazoa; phylum Chordata; class Mammalia; order Rodentia; family Cricetidae; genus Peromyscus; species Peromyscus leucopus. The sequence goes on from NC_051082.1 coordinate 28,102,171, forward strand.
CTCCCTCCCTCCCTCCCCCCTTCTTTCCTTCCTCCTTCCTTCTTCCCTCACTCATTCATTCAATTTAGAGACAGGGTCTCAATGTATCCCAGGCTGACTGGCCTCCAACTTGCCACGCAGTCGAGGATGATCTTGAACTTGTGATCCTCCTGCCTCCACCTCCCGACTGATGAGGTTCCAGGCCTGTTCTACCACACTTGGCTTATGCAGTGCCTGCCAGACAAGCACTGTCCCCACTTAGACACAGCCCCAGACTCCTCTCTGTCTCCCCCCTCCTCTCTCCCCTCTCTTTTTCCTTTCCTCCTACCCTCCCTCCCATTTCCTCTTCCTCCCTTTTTCTTTCTTTTCTTCCCTTCCCCGTCCCTTTCTTTCTTTCTTCTCCCCCCCCCTCTTTCTTTTTCTGTTTTGAGCCCCACCACATAGCTCAGGCTGGCCTTGAACTCATGATCCTCACACATCCTCCCCAGCTGGGATTACAGGTTCACACCACTGTAGGCATTAGACATGGGTGTCAATGGCTTACGGGACTCTCGAGATTCTTTTGTGGGCCGAAAGCAATAGAAAAACATCCCAGAGCATGTGCAGTGGAGTGTGACTGAGTGAACACCCCCATCCGTCCATTTCACAGTTAGGAATGTGGAGTCTGGGGTGGCATAGGGAGCTGCATGCGTGTGCAGGTGCCTGCTGACCCCCCCTCCTATTTCCACACACCCCCTCTTGTGTGTTGGGACTGGCAGCCTGTCAACCAGTCACCGGCCAAATTAACTCAAGTTTCCTTTGGGGAAAAATGTCATCAGTTACTTCATTTGGGTCTGTTTTAGCAAATTAACTCATCCAGTATTTTCTCCTTATTTGTTTTAATGGGTGGAGGGCGGGGTGTGGAAACAGGAGGCTCACGCAATGGGAGCAGCCTTCCCAGCTTCTCCCTCGCAACAAAGCCTCATCTCTGTCAGGAACTTGGGGGAAATACTTCTTCTCTTGGGCTATGGGGATATGAGCGGGGTTGCATAAAGTGTGAGGACCTGAGTTCAAATCCTGAGCACCCATGTGAAAGCCAGACTTGGTAATGCATGCCTGTAACTCCAGTGTGGGGGGATGAGAGACAGGACAATCTCTGGGGTTCACTGGCCAGCCAGTTCAGCAATTGGTGTGTCCCAGGTTCAGTGAGCGACCCTGTCTCCCCAAATCAGGTGGGGGGCGGTGAGATGTCTCAGCAGGTCAACAGCTGGTGACAGAGGTTTGATCCCCAGGACGAAGTTGGTGAGGAGAGAGAGCTGACCTCTGAGTTGTCCTCTGACCTCCACACGGTGCGCTTTGGCACACACACACAATAAATAAAAAGGCAATAACAATATGATAAAATAATAATGTGGAGAGTTATTAAGGCGGACACCAACGTTGACCTCTGGTTTCTCTGCACACCCACACACACGAGATTTCCTTTCCTCTCCAGGTGTAGTGTTTGGCGGGAACTCACTGACAGAGTCCTGAGAAGCCAGCAGGATCCTGGTTGTTTGACCTGGCTCTCTGCTGACATCCAGGGCCTTCCAGCCAGCCTCCTTTGGACCAAGCAGGAGCTGGGGAGGTGTGGCCAGATGACCTCCAGTGACCTTGTGTGGCTCAGGCCCTCCTCTCTCTCCTCCCATCTCCCACTGAATCTGACTCGAGACTGTCTATTTTCTTCGCCCACTACCTTTCAACTCAAGTTATGGTTTTATAAATAATATATACTGCAAGCCGGGCTCGGGAAGGACGTTCATTCTGCCCTGAAATATTTATAGCCCAGAATGTCTGCTTTCCTTGCCTCCCAGTCATTTTTCAGAGTGGCGGGCCGAGGGAGACACGCTTCGGCACATCTTTGACGGCGGCGGCGGCGGCGGCGGCACCTGGAGGAGAGCCGGCCCCGGCCCGCCCGCTGCGGGCTGGTCTATCCTGTGGCTGTAGAAGGGACAAAGCAGTTGTGCCTGGGGACAGTTCCTTGTCTCAGGCCTCTTAAATCATCTCAGATGGCTCAGCACTGGGACAGACTTAGCGCCGCTGTCCTGGGAACCGACAGGGCTTTCTAACGTGTGCTTGGAATAACAGCTCGGTGGATCAGGATTTGGGATCCACCTGGAATCCTTAGTCCCGGGAGGTGGGTGCCAAAACGAAGTACTTCACAAATGGGGAACCTGAGGTGGAGAGAGGAAAGAAACGCAGAGGGCACGCCATAACGAAGTAGCAAAACAGCACGATGTTCTTTTATTTGTTTGCTTTCTTCTGGGGGTGAATACAGTGTGGTCTGACACATACAGTGGCCCTGATGGAATCTTTTCTTTTTTTTTTTTTCAGTACTAGGGATTGAATCTAAGGACCCCCATGCTACACCATTGAACCATGCTTCTAGCCCCTGACTGGGGGATTCTAGGCAGGTGCTCTACCACTGAGCCACACCCCAGCCCCTCACTGGGGGATTCTAGGCAGGTGCTCTACCACTGAGCCACACCCCAGCCCCTCACTGGGGGATTCTAGGCAGGGGCTCTACCACTGAGCCACACCCCAGCCCCTCACTGGGGGATTCTAGGCAGGTGCTCTACCACTGAGCCACACCCAGCCCTCACTGGGGGATTCTAGGCAGGTGCTCTATCACTGAGTCACACCCCAGCCCCTCACTGGGGGATCCTAGGGAAGGACAGGGAGCTGGTCAGGAAGGCACTGTAGACCTTTCAACTCTGTTGCCTACTGCTATGTGGCCCTGGGATATTTACCCTGGACAGGGTGGCACAGCTGTAGTTCCAGAATGTGGGAGATTGAGGCAGGGGGATCATGAGCCTGGGCTAAGGAGGATAAGGAAGAGGAAGGGAAGGAGGAAAAAGTGAAAAAGAAAGCAAAGATGGAGAAGAAAAAGGAGGAGGAAGAAGAGAAGAAGATGGAGGAGGAACAGGAAGAAGGAGAGGAAGGAGGGTTTTGTTTTATTTTTTGTTTTTTCAAGGTCTCTCTGTGTAGCCCTAGCTGTCTTGGAACTCACTCTGTAGACCAGGCTGGCCTGGAACTCACAGAGATCCTCCTGCCTCTGCCTCCCCAGTGCTGGGATCAAAGGCGTGCGACACCACCGCCACTGCATGCTGTTTTATTCAGCTGATGGGGACCCAGGTGTCCCCCTTTCTGGCAGGCCATTTGAATGTAGGCAGACCCTGACTCAGCCCCCCATTCCTTCTCAGGTAGCCTGGCGTCATTCTTCCTCTACGCGGCTAGGGAGAGATGCGAGTCCCGCCCACACGCCTCCAAATCCGGCCACATCCAAATAAACAAGAACTGAAAGGAAGAAGCAGAGCCGCTCAGTTCCGGAGCAGGCATCCGATGGCATCCACAGGGAGGAACACTTTAAGCACGGCGCACATGTGTGAGTCTCCAGCGTGCGCGTGCGAGACTCCAAACACTCTTTGGAGAAGAAGGGACGCATATTTCGATCAAGGTGCAGCTTACACATTGTTAATGAATACCTGAGACAATGGCTTCCAGAAGGGACGTAATCTGTCTCTCTCCCCCATTTCCTCCCTCCCTCCCTCTCTCCCCTGAGCGTGTGTGCATGTGTGTGTTCAGTGTATGAACATGCTCTCATGCGTATAAGTACTGCGGTGTGTGTGGGGGGGGGCACTGGAGGTCTACCACTCTCCAAATTATTTGAGACAGGGCCCTCTCACCGAATCTTCAGCTCACCAATTTGATGATGACTGAGCTGCAGGGATTAGCTGACCTCTGCCCCCATGCGCAGCTTTTTACATGGGGTTGGGGATTCAAACTCAGGTCCTCAAGCCTGTTGGGCGAGTACTTTGCCGACTGAGCCATCTCTCCAGCTGGACGTACAGCATCTAATGCTGTGCTAGTTCCTGGTGGAGAGGTGAGGGCTTGGGCGTCAAGTGGATGGCCACCCTGTAAACAGTACCTGCATGCTTCGTGCGCTGTGTAGATTCAGTCTGTTTCACAAGGAATTTCACCAAAAGCCTCAGACACGGAAGCAGGAGGGTGGCCCAGTCTGTGGGGATAACGAATTTCTCTCTAAACAGATAAAGCAGGATGGCGCCCAGATCAGTGTGGTTCGGCCTCACCCCCCCCCCCCCCCCCCCCCCCCCCCGCCCCCAGCCCCAAGGCATCCACTTCCACTTAGGCAACATCTCCAGCTCTCATTTGCCACAAATAAGAGCTTCATTTCCTCTGAAGAGTCTCCTTGGGCTGGGTGCGGAGGTGCACTCCTACATCACCACGGGAGGAGCTGGAAGATGCTCCGCCGGTAAAGTCCTGTGCAAGCGTGAGGACCTGAGGCTGATTCCCAGAACCCACTGTTTAAAAAGCTGAGTTTTTCAAATAAAAGCATGGTGGCGCACACCTTTAATCCCAGCATTCAGGAGGCGGAGGCAGGTGGATCTCTGTAAATTTGAGGCCAGCCTGGTCTATGGAATGAGTTTCAGAACAGGCAGGGGCTACCCAGAGAAACCTATCTCGAAAAACCAAAAACCAAACCAAAACAAAACAAAGCTTCATTTCCCTGTTGAACCAGTGTCTCATCGGCTGCCACTTTGGTACCATGTTTTGGCCGTAGGTCCTGTTTTTCTCTGTCCCCCATCACATTGCTCTTATCCTATTTTTTCAGGATTTTTTTAGGATGGGGGGCGGGAATTCCTTATCTTGTGCTGGATTCCTGCCCAGCCCGTCGCTCCTGGGTACTTGTATGGTCTCTATTCACCTACCTCCTGCGGCAGGGAACTCACTCCTCTCTAGATGGCTTCCTTATTTGAACATCTCCTTCCCTGAAGCCATCCACCCATGGTTCAGCAATCTGGGACAGAGACCGTGGCCTGGTGACATCTTTGGCAGATGTTTGCAGATAACAGCTGGATCCTCCCTGAGAGGAAAGGGGCTTTAGTGTCTCACACCGTGTTACTGTTGTTCACACCGAAGCCAGCTCACCTCCCTGCTATCTCAGTGTGAGGAATTGGAAAACCTGGGGGAAAGTATGTATGGGAATTAGGGTGGGTTCAGATACGGAGCTGGGGAGATAGATCATCAGCGATGTGTAACTGTGCTTTCCTTATGAAGAACTAAGTTTCAGGCCCACATCTCACATAAAAAAAAAAAAAGGCAGGTGTGCAGGCATGTGCTTAGAGTCCCAGAGCCTGGAGACAAATAGATCCCTGGGGCTCACTGGCCAGTCAGCACAGCCAGATTGATGAGTTCAAGGTCAGCAAGGACCCTGTCTCAGAAAACCAAGGTGGACAGGCAGGGGATGTACTCAGTTGAGAGAGTGCTTGTCTAGCACCCTATAAATTAGTTACGGTGATTCATTCCTCTAACCCCAGCAGAGAGGGGAGATGGAGGCAGAAGGACCAGAAGTTCTAGATCATTCTTAGCTACATAGTGAATGTGAGGCCAGCCTGGACTACATTAGACTCTGTCTCAAAACAAAATGAAAATGAAGCAACCCAAGCGGTGGACATCAAAGGAATGACATCCAAAGGTATCCTCTGGCCTTCACCCTCATGCACACATATGTGTACGTGCACACACATACACACATGAGCAGGTATGCACAGAGATCACAAACACACATGAGAGAGAGAGAGAGAGAGAGAGAGAGAGAGAGAGAGAGAGAGAGAGAGAGAGAGAGAGAGACTCAGAGTCAGAAAGAATAACATGGGGGAGGGACAGGAAGATGGTCCTGGATTTCTGGGGGATCTTGGAACAGCGGATAAAGCAGAGCGTGGCCTCCTGCCTCTATGGGGCCCAGGCCTGGCTTTGCAAAAGAAAATCAAAGTTGAAGCAAACTGTCCAGAGGAGATGGAGCTGGGGAAGGTGGGGCTGGAGGAAGTGGGTCATTAAGGGTGGGTCTCCAAAAGACCTGTCTGTCCTTGGACACTCCCTGTTGCTCCTCTCTCGACTTCCTGTCTCCCAGAAGTGTGCAGTTTCCGAGTGTTTTCCACCACGGCGCTCTACCTTGCCTCTGTCCCAAGACAATGGGCCAGGTAACAATGGGCTGAGTCTGTGACTCAGGGAACAAACCTTCCCTTGTTTCAGCTGTGTGTGTCGGGCGTTTCCTTATAACAATGAAAGGACTAACAGTGTTTGGAGACTTCCTGGCCAGAGGACTGCGGACATCACTTAAGTTCCCCCATCCTGTCTCCCTTCCAAAATAACCACTCCACATTTCCTCAAAAGATTGTTTTATTTTATTTATTTTTTTATTTTTGAGACAGATTTCTCTGTGTAGTTTTGGTGCCTGTCCTGGATCTCACTCTGTAGACCAGGCTGGCCTCGAACTCACAGAGATCCGCCTGGCTCTGCCTCCCAGTGCTGGGATTAAAGGCGTGCACCACCACCGCCCCACTTGAGATTTTTTTTTTTCTATTTGTTTTTAATTTGTGGCTCTGAGTGTGGTATGTGCACATGCCTGCGGTGTCTGAGGAGGCCAGAAAAAGATGTCAGATCCCCTGGTGCTGGAGCTGCCTGATGTAGGTGCTGAGGAACTGGATCTAGGTCCTCTGGAAGACCAGCAAGCACTCTCAACCACTGATCCATCTCTTCAGCTCCAGTCCCCCACTTTTAAAGGCTCCAGAATGCCCCTAGCTTAAAGTATTAACACCGTGTTGTCTACGTCAAAGACGTCATCGCGTATTGTGTTTATGTCCACTCTCTTCCTCATGTTCCCTGTCTACATCTGCCATTTGAGCTTTTCTGTTGTGGTGGTTGGAAATATTTGCCTTTTTAACCTTAATTAAGCCTTCTTTAGCCACATCCATAGGCTGAGTAGGAAAACTGAGAATGAACGAATGGTGTGTTTGTTGCTAGGGTTATGTGAGTAATGTGGAGAACCGTTTTGTTTTGTTGTTGTGGCCTTTGAGGGGCTCTGGCAGACCCGAATCTTGGCAAGCATGGCTCTGGCAGTCCTTACCCTTCCCCGATTCCCTTTGCCTGGCTAAACTGTTAGATTTTATTTCTAAAACTGGCCGCCAAGGTCTGTTCTCTTATTTGGCCACTTCCCCTTCCTGGGGCTGACTACCAAGGTCCAGCTATCAAAGTGTTGAAGTCCAGCAACCAAAAGCCCCCTTTGGCTCACCTAATTAACACACCCAAGCAAAACAAAACAATTTGTCCTAACACAAGGTTTCCTTTTTTATCTTTATAAACTGCCATTTGCCTATGGGATACATCTGTCTCCTCTCTACCCAGAGGCAGTCCTTTGCCCCCTTCCCCCCACACCCCAGGCAAACATCCCTTCCCCTCTCCCTTGTTCCTTCATCCTCTACGTCCTGTGTTTGTCTCTTTATCCCTGCCCTTTGTTCCTCTGGAGAAAATAAATCTTTGTACTGAGAACTCAGTCTTGGTGTGTCTTGTGCCGATTCTGGTCTTTTCAGCTTTTCCTCCTGCTCTTACTTCTGTGGCAGATTCTAAATTTCTTTCACTTCTGTTTATTGCCTCTTAAGTTGTTCTAAAGCTTCAGGAAAACTATCAGATCTATGGAATCCCCCATCCTCCCTGAACTCTTTCTCACTGCTGTTTGCTCTCACCCATCCTCTTTGCTAACCTGGATCTTGTTGTCCAGGGTTACTCTTTGTTATTCCCCTGGGCTGGACCACTTTGTGTGCTTCCCACTTCTTTATCTTTCTTGAGTTATTTATACTTCCCTTCCTCTTAGAGGAACTGACAGGTGTTTTGGAAGTTTGCGAATCTCAAAAACCACCTGTGATGCTGGCTAATTTAGTTGGGTATAGAATTCAGGGTTCCTGGCTAGTTTAGCTGGATATAGAACAGGCATGTGGCTACCATGACCTGTGACTCTTCATTCTCTTTTTTCTCTCTCCTTCCAGGTGATCCATATACCTGAGCACCTGTTGGAGCCCAGGAGCCTCTACTGTGGAGGGTCTCCAAGCAAGATTCAGGTCATTTGCAGATCTTATTAGTATGTGGCTTTCAGACACAGAAAGACAAATACCATGAAAGACAAGTATCATATGTGCTTACTTGTATAGAAGCAAACGAGTTGATCTTAAAGAAGAAAAGGCAGAATAGTGATTACTAAAGATTGGAAAGCAGCTAGATAAAAGAGAGGATTGAATATCAAATTATATATCCACACATATAGTCAAATGGGAGAATAAGTTCTGGTGCCCTATAGCACAGTAGATTGACTATCATTTACAATGACTTATTATATGTTACATATGTATAATATTATATATTATCTATAAATGTTCTAAATTTGATATATAATAATTGCACAATTTTATAATGCAATACACAGGCTTGTACATGTAGGGTCTCTGTGCTTATTCTTTACTGGGACATCTTTATCTCACCAGCCCTGCAAGAGTGAAGAAGGTTTATAAAGGTGGTCTATCTTGTTTGGATGTGACAACGGAGACACACCAGAGTGTGTATGGAGGGCTGGATTAAGGAGGAAATGATGTTGGCATACATTCTAGAGCACAGGGAACTCCTGGGGCCATGGTTTGACTTCTTCAACCAAAGCCTTGCCTCGAACAAGAGTCTGGAGCTGGGAGAAAATCCTGTGTGCATAGTGGTCACCTACCCAGCCTGCAGCTGGACAGCCAACATCCCAGGGTGTGTGAACTTGCCTGGGTACCTCTATTCTGGGTTCCCAGGAGATCATGTTCTCAATATCAAGAGTCACCACGGTGGGAGCTGGGAGACGGTTCTGTCAGTAAGGTGTTTCCTGTGCAAGCACGAGGACCTGAGTTTGATCCCCAGAACTTACTGTTTAAGAAGCTGGGTTTAAAAAAATGCATGATGGTACAACACCTTTAATCCCAGCACTCAGGAGGCAGAGGCAAAGGCAGACAGATCTGTGAGTTCAAGGCCAGATTGATCTACAGAGTGAGTTCTAGGATAGCCAAGGCTACACAGAGAAATCTTGTCTTAAAATAACCACCTGCCCCCCAAAAAAGACAATTAAAAAACTAAAAAAAAAAAGTTGACTGTGATGGAGCCAATTTGTAATCCCAGGACTAGGGCAATGGAGACAGGCTTGAAAACTAGCCACCTAGCCTACTTGGAAAGTTCCAGGACTGAGCAACCTTGTCTAAAAAAAAAAATGGTGGATGGTGTCTAAGGAAAAATAATACCCAAGGTTGTCCTATGACACACACACACACACACACACACACACACACACACACACACAGTCATTATTGTATAATGGATAGGGAAGCATGGGAAGCCTTGGGTACTCCCTGGGAGTCCGGGCACCTTGGGATGTATGGGGGTTGGTCAGAGTTCTGCCCTGGTGCAGGGCTTGGGTGCAGGCAGATTCTAGACCACCTGACTCAGGGCTGTCACGTGGGCATTTATCAGAACAAACAGGTTTTGTGTGCATTTCGCGATCTTAGCGTCTTTAATTTGTTGCACAACAAATTGGAGAAGATTTAGCATGTATTTAATTAATTTGACGAAAATAGTTCAACAACCGTAAACAAGGCTGAGCAGAGACACTTGCTCATTCTCTGGAAAGCAGAACCTCGGCTCCTCCAGAGAGTAGGGGGCGGGGCCTCGAGGCTGGGCTGCTGCGCAAGTTGGCTCTCGGGGCCCAGGGAGGGGGCGCAGTCTCTAACACACTTGGGTGTGGTTAGGGAGCCGGGCAGGAGGCTTAGGTAAGTCTTAGTAGCAGGCCTCCCGACCCTCGTGGCCTCCTCATGAGTAAATGATGAGAGCCCCCGCCGTACGGCACTTCCTGGAGTCAGTAGCCTGAAATCCCTGGAGTCCATTGCACTGTTTGTCCTCCAAGGCGAAGCTGTAGTAACTGAGGATTGTGTTTGGGGCTGGGAGATGGCTCTCCATAAAGTGCCTGCCCGGCAAGCATGAGGACCTGAGTTCGAGTCCCAGAACCCACATAAAGAACTGGGCATATACTCTTGCAATCTCAATTGCTGGGAAGAAGAGACAGGATCCCGGGACTCGCTGGCCAGTCAGTCTAACTGAATTGGTGAGTTCCTAGTCTCAGTGAGAGACCCTTCTTCCAAAGCCAAGTTGGCTTAGGGACCCGGCTCAGTTAAAATGGCTGTTGCACAGGTATCAGAACGTTAGTTCAGGTCTCCAGCACCCTTGTAAACAGCTGGGCATGTGGCATGCATCTATCCCCTCAGTGGCGAGGGGTGGGAGCTGGAGGACCCTGGTGCTCGTTGGCTGCCATTCTGGGTGACTTCCAGATCCAGTGAGAGACACTTAAAAAAAAAAAAAAAAAAAAACACTCAACAGAGCTGGAGTGGTGACTCAGTGATTAAGGGCACTTGTTGCTCTGCAAGAACCCAGGTTCAGTTCCCAGCATCCACATGGTGGCTCACAACCATCCATAACTCGAGTCCTGGGGGATCCGATGCCCCCTTCTGACCTCTGCAGGCACTAGGTACACACGTAACACACACACACACACACACACACACACACACACACACACACATGCAAAATACTCATAAAAGTATAATAACTAAATCCAAAATTAAAAATAATAGTAATAATAAAGCAGAGATCAACAGGGGAGACACGTGACATTGACCTCTGCTTTCCCATGTGCCCACATGGGTGAGCACCTCTCCCCACAAAAAATAAGGTAGATGGCTCCTGAGGAACAGCACTTGAGGCTGACCTCTGGTTTGTGTGTGCATGATGTGTGTGCGTGCACACACACATACTAAATGATTGTGTTTGGCTATGAGTAGCAGAACAACCTAAGAATGGTATAAACATTATATATATAGCATATAAGAAGTCCTGAGATAGGAGATTCTCATATATATATACATACATATATATATATACATATATATGTGTGTGTGTGTGTGTGTGTGTGTGTGTGTATGTGTGTGTCTATGATGGCCTCAGTGTCTCTCTCATTTTTCCCCCTTCTCTTCACCACCTTCGGGCACTTGCCTTGTGTCTTTAAAGCCCTCACCTGGCCCCAACACAGCTGCTACAGCTCCAGGCATTACATCCACATCTCAATAGCATATACAAACAACACAAGCTTTCTAAGACGGTGCAGCGTGTGATGTCTTTTTACCCGACATAGGCAATGATAGAATCGCCTTGTCTCTGTCATCACGGAGGGTAAGGCTGTAGCACCTTTTGGGGGTCACTAGTTGCCCAGGATGACCTTGAACTCACTCAGGCCTGGAAGTCGTTCTGTAGATCAGGCCATCTTGAGCTCCGCCTGCCTCAGCCTCCGGGGTAGCTGGGATGAAAGAAAGGCTTTTGTACCACCAGGCAAGACTGCCTCAAAATAAAAAAAGAGGGCTGGGGGCGAGGCTCAGTAGTGGACCACGTGTCTAGAATCTACCAGTGAGGGGCAGGGGGTGTGGCTCGGGGGAGGGCCCTGGGAAGCGCGCTGGGGCTGGGACACCCGAGTGTCTGTGCAGTCTGCGGTTTCTCTATTAATCCAAACTGTTCCGAGGTAAAAAGCCGCGCGCTGCGGGTGCGGGCCTTCTGGAGGTCGCGCCTACTTTTGTCTCTCCCCTGTCAGGCCCCAGCTTGTGATGGGAAGCTAGGCTCAAAGAATGGCCTGAGGTCATGCTGAGGGAGGAGTCTGTACGGGGGAGAGGCGTCTCACCTGTGGGTGTGAAGGGCTGGGTGGCTGGCCGCACCCCAGGGCCGGCCCGGGCCAGTAAGCTTCCCTTACCTGGATCTTGGCTAATCGCTCAGTCAGGAGGGCGGATGTGGCTCTATATAATTATAGTTTGTTCAGTTCATAGGCTGTCAGCTGGGGGCCCCCAGGGGAGGGTGGGAGGAGGCTTTGGGCAGCCTAAAGCTCCCATTAGTAGAGCAAATTGGGCCTGTTTGGCAGTCTGTAGGCCTTGGGGAGGCCTCAGACCAGGCCCCGCCTGAGCTGCCGGGGTGGAGGGAGGATGCCGCGGGGAAGGAACTGAGGTCCTGGGTTGTTCAGCTCCCTTTTGAGATGGGCGGGCTTCATCTCCACTAGAAACACTGTGGCCCCTTGAATGCACCCGCCTGTATTCCAGGCCTCAGTTTTCCCAGCTGCCCAAGGAACGAGGTCCTCCTGGCTCTTGGGGAAAAGAAAGAGAATTAAGATCTGGGTTTGGCAGTACATGCCTGCCCTCTCAGCATTTGGGAGAATGAGGCAGGAGGTTTTCGAATTCTGGAGAATTCTGGACTATATAACATGAGTTTCAGGCTAACTGGGCTACATAATGAGACTCTGCCTCAAAAATCCCAGAACTCAAGTCTAGGGAGATGGCTCAGTTGGTACAGTGTCTGTCTCACAAGCACAGGGGCCTGGATTTGATCCCTAGCACCCACATACAAAAGCTGGCATGGTGGTGCATGCTTGAAACCCTTCAGCGAGAAGGCCGAGGTGGGGTGGGGTGGGGAATCCCTGGGGATCCCCAGAGTTCCCTGGGGCTTGTTCCAGCCAGCTTAGGCAGACGGGAAAACTCCAGGCCAAGACAAGACCCTGTCTCAAAAGACAAGGTGGACAGTCTCCTGAGAAATGACACTTGAGGTGGCCTTTTGACATTCACATGTATGTGTGCAACACACACACACACAGACACACACACACCATCTCTGTGAGTTAGAGGCCAGCCTGATCTACATGAGGAGTTCTAGGACAGCAAGGACTACATACATAATGAGACCTTGTTTCATCCATAAATAAATAAATTGGAAGAGAGAGAGAGAGAGAAGGGAGACAAGATCTCATATAACCCAAGTCACCGTGTAGGTGGAGATGAACTTCTGATCCTTCTGACTCTACTTCCTAAGTGCTGGAACTACAGGGGTACACCTGATGCTGGGTATACGTGGCGCTGGGGACCAACCAGAGTTCTGTGCATACCAGGTAAACACTCTACCCACTGAGCCACGTCCACGGGCCTGATGGGGAACATTTCCGATGGAAACCATAACAGAGCCATGCATGGTGCTTCACCGGCCTGAAGCCCCTGCACCTGGGAGGCAGAAGCAGGAGGATTATAAGTTCAAGGGCATCCTGGGTTACACAGTGACTTGATAACAGTCTAGGCAATTTAGTGAGATTCTGTCTCACAAATCAAAACCAAAACAAAACAATTAAATCATAACAGGACTAGACCCACCCCTTCCCCACTCTGGTCCCTTTACAAGCACAGTCTTTCTTGGCTGTAGAGAATGTCCCTGCCATCACACTGTCTCACAAGTGGTAGGGTTTCCTGTCCTTCCTGTGGGTAGGTCCTGAAGAAAGGCCGACTATGAGTTTCTGCTCCACAGCCTGTCAGCTCTGTGGTCCTGCACTGCTTTCTAAGGCTGTTTGAGTGCAGGCTGGCCCCAGCCTCTCTTGTTCACCCCACTGAGCAGGTTCTTGCGCTGCTTCTACCAACAAAGGAGGGCAGAAGGATCACCATGGCTTCCTGAGGTTACGTCACATAATCTGAGGCTCTTTCAACATAATTTCCTGGGACATTTTTGTTACAGCCCTGGGCTATCGCCATAGGCCAAGTCTGACTACCAAGAAAGTGGTGGCCATATCGTAATGAAGCCCAAGTCACAGCGTTCTGGTCAACCTACAGTGTCTTTGAAATCTTTCCAGTCCAGACAGCAAACATACATGACCCAGCCTGTAATTATTGATGCTGACTGTCTACTTGACAGCATCTAGAATCATCATGGGACAGGCATCTATCCTTGGGTGTCTGTAAGGAAGTTTCTAAACTGGGTTGGGGTGGGAAGACCCACCCTGAACATGGGTGACCCCATCCCATGGATTTGTGTCCTGTACTGAACAACACAGGAGAAAGTGAGCTGAGCACCAGTGTCTATCTCTCTCTCTGCTTCCTGACTGTGGATGCCATGTGACCAGCTGCCCCATGCTCCTGCAACTATGCCTTCCTTACCACAGCAGACTGTACCCTCAGCCTGCAAGCCCAAATCAATCCTTCCTTCCTTAAATTTTATCTTGTCACATCAATGGGAAAAGTAACTTGTTAATACTCCCGGATGGCCTCTGCACTGCCATCTTCCCATGGGAGGTTCTGAACTTAAGTGTGTTATCTTCTCTAAAGCCCTGTCTGACTTTCTAGTCCACAATCCCTGTAAACACCCCACTGGGCTGTGAGCTGACTCTGTCTGTCTGTCTGTCTATTTGAGATAGGCTGGCCTTGAACTCTCAATCCTCAGTGAACAGAGTGCTGGGTTGCAGGCACACACTGTGGACTGGTTCCTTACATAACCATAAACAATCGCCAAAGCAGTGATATTATATTTTCCATTTGTTTATTTGGTGTGTGTGTGTGCAGTGGAGATCAGAGGGCAACCTGTGGGGGTCAGCTCTCTCCTCTCACCATATGGGTCCCGCGATTGGAACTCAGGTCATCAGGCTTGGTGCAAGCACCAATACCTGCTGAGCCATCTCTCCACCCCCAAAGCAGTGACATTTGAGTATCTGTGAGGGGTTGGGAGGATCAGATTCCCTCCACACTCCGGGGCTCTGAGGCCCTGCATAGGTCGATCATGAAGTTGGATTCACCCATGTCCCAGTCCTTATGTGACCACATATTTTAGTTTCTTCATGTAACATGGACTGGGTCATCTGTGAGCATGTGGGTTTGCTGGAGAGTCCAGTGATGTGCCTGCCCGTGGAGGTTCCTTATAAACCATGCTGGAAGATTACTTGCCCAGCTTCCATAAAGTCCTGGGTTTGATCTCCAAGCACGAATAACCCAGGCATGGTGGCACACACCTATAATCCTTCACTCAGGAGGTGGAGGCAGGAGGATCAAGAGTTCAAGGTCATCCTTGGCTATAGAGTGAATTAGAGATCTGCTTACAGAAAGTCTGACTGTAGCTGAAGGTTTTTTGTTTTTTGTTTTGTCCTGCCTGGCTCCCGCATCCCTGCAGCCACTCGGACCCAAGTAAACACACAGAGGCTTGTATTAATTAAAACTGTTTGGCCATTAGCTCAGGCTAACTATTGACTAGCTCTTACATTTAAATTAACCAACAATTCTTATTTATTTAGCCATGTGGCTTGGTACTTTTTCTCAGCTCTACCTTCACATCTTGCTTCCTCTGTGTCTGGCTGGCGACTCCTGACTCAGCCTTCCTCTTCCCAGAATTCTCCTTGTCTGTTTATCCCACCCATACTTCCTGCCTGGCTACTGGCCAATCAGCATTTTATTTATCAACCAATGGGAACAACACATTCACAGCATGCAGAGCACCATCACCCATCACCTGACTCAAAACAAACAAACAAATAAGAAGCCATGGCTCCAAACCCTGTGTGGTGGTCATTGGTAGGAGACAAGACTGTCTACGGCATTATGACCATTACAGTTGGAATGTGACACCCCCCTTCCCCGGGGCTACATGTTTGAAGGCTTGTTCTCCACCAGGGGGCACTGCTTGGGGGGAGGTTCTCAAACTTCTAGAAGGTGGGGTTTGTCTGAAGAAAGCAGTCCTGGGAGTGGGCCTGGAAAGTTACACCATGCCCCTGCTTCTGGTTTTGCTCTCTCTGCCTCCTGGCCCACAGTCCGTGAGGACTGTTCCCATCAGCAGAATGGATGGACCCCTCTGAAGTCCTGAGCCAAAAGTTTCTGTCATGATGGCATGACACTAACCAATACAGTCTCAAACCCAGATGAACATGTCTCAGGGTTGTAGAACTTATCCCCTCCTTATATTGAGGGCAAAGCAAATGCAAAGTGAACACTGTGGCCTGCCTTTCTGGGGCAGGATGGCTGCTTGGACATCCCTGTCCACCATTCCCCAGCAATGAACCATGGTTCCCTTGGGACCACCATGGCCCAAAGGACACTGGCTCCAGAGGAAACACCCAAAGCCATGAATGGTCATTTTTCTGACTCCGTGATAGTTAGGTTTAATTGCAAACTCGACACTGCTTAGAATCATCTAGAAGGAAAACCTTGATTGAGCAATTGTCTTGATTGGGTTTGCCGTGGATGTGTCTATACGGGATTATCTTCGTTATTAATTGATGTAGGGGGGGCAGCCACTGTGGGTGGCATTATTCCTAGGCAGGTGGTTATGTGATATATAGTAAAGCTAACTGGTGTGCTGGAGAGATGGTAAAGTGGTTAAGAGCCTATACAGCTCTTCTAGAGGGCCGAGGCCAAGTTCCCCGAACCCATGTAGGTTGGTTTACAACCTCCTGGAAGTCCTGCACTCTTCTGACCTTTGTGGGTTCTAATAAACATGTCAGACACACAGGACAGGCACTACTTATCTATCTATCATCTATCATCTATCTATCTATCTATCTATCTATCTATCTATTATCTATCTATCTATCTATCTATCTATCTATCTATCTATCTATCTATCTATCTATCTATCTCCAGGTTCCTGACTTGAGTTCCTGTCCTGACCTCCCTTGATGATGGGTTGTGACCTGAAAGTATAAGATGGAATAAACTCTTTCCTCCCAAATTGGTTTTATCAGCGTATTTTTATCACAGCAACAGAAAGGAGCAGACCCCTCTCCCCAACGGTGAGCTTCAGATCTGTCATGTATTCAGGAAGGACATCTCCCATAGTCCTGTGGCCACTGATCCAGGCTGGATTAGCAAGCTACAGGCCAAGGGAGAGACCCTGTTTCAAAAAACAAGATGTAGCGCTACTGAGGAAAATTAGCTGGACTCTGGATAGGCCAGAACCTGCCTAGAGTCAAAGACTAGGTCTGGCTAGGAGCTTCTGCAAGCTCACTGTTTGTGTGCCAGGCAGAACCCCGACTTACAGTCTAGTAGTCTTCCTGTCTCCCCTGATCTTCCTCTCATCCCAAAGGAACTGGCAAATCACCTCCCTCAACTCTAATTACCAGGCAATGGTGGAGATGTTTTGAGGGCAATTAGAGGGTGCTCTGCTTTTCTCCCTAAACCCCTGGGGTCCCCTCCTTTCCAGCTGCCCCTCCATTCCCAGAAAGGGGCTTCCTCTCATTAGAAGAGGCAAGACAGCCTTTAAAACCAGAAGAATGTCTCCCCGAATGCCTCAGGCCTATTTTATAGCTGTGGCCACAGGAGGGTGGGCCAAGCCAGGGTGTACATACTATACACACACGCGAGAGGAGTCTGTTCAAAGGACCCATGGCTTCAGACGTCCTGCTGTAAAAATAGCTGTGGGTTGATGGCTTCGAAGAGAAAGGGGCAGGGGCAGTCTACCCCTCTGAGCTCCTGAGGTAGTCTAAACCAGAGGAAATGGAGGTTGATGCCAGGCCTGGACACTCTTCTCTGGGTCCTTTGTGCGAAGTTGTTAGTGTGTGTGTGTGTGTGTGTGTGTGTGTGTGTGTGTGTGTGCGCGTGCATGCGTGCGTGCGCGCGTGCACACGCACAAGTGTAGAGGTCAGAGGTCAACCTTGCGTACTTTCTTCAGTAACTCTACATCTTGTTTTTTGAGACAGGGTCTCTCCCTTGGCCTGTAGCTTGCTGATCCAGCTGGGCTACCTGACCAGCAAGTCCTAGGTTCTGCCTATCTCTGTCTTCCCAGCTGGAATTTTAAGTGTGCTCTCTTATACCTGGTTTGCTTGTGTGGGGATCAAACCCAGATTGAATCATCTCCCTGGCTATTTATTGCTGTGGTTTGTTTTTTCGAGGTAGGGTCTTACTGTGTAACCCTGGCTGGCTTTGAACTCCTGGTCCTCCAGCTTCAGCTTCCTGGGTGCTAGGATGACTGGTATACCACCACGCCCAGCTTTCTATGGACCCTGGAGGCTACTCTTTCATCATCCACGTCTCCCTGTTTGACCGTGATCTCTTGTGCTATGTGACTTCACACCTTTATGGGTGTGCTCGCACATTCAGAAACTTACCTTTTCTCTCTAGACCCACAAACAAAACTCACCATCCCCTCTGTATTCTAGGCCCAATGTGGGGACATCTGCCCACAGAAGCAAGCTCCTTTGAATGGGTGGTGGCATTCTCTGGTTCTGTTATTCTTAGAGGCACACTGGTGTTATTCACCACAGGGCATGGTGACTCAGAAAGTCCTCAACAGCTATGTAGCGCATGAATCAACTCATAGGCACTGTCTAACTAGGTCACTAAATTGTTCCCAACCTTGGGGTCACTAGTGGATCATGAGTTCTTCATCACAGTAGTCCACACAGATGCTGGTCTGAATTGCCTTGAGGACACGCTTGGGAAGTGAGCTCCCAGTCACAGGTGGTGGGCAAGGGAAAGCCGCCTGAAAGAAAGTGGCCGAGGGTGCTGTGTCAGATTCTTTTCTCATCAGGGTGACGCAGTCAGGGAGAGAAAAGATTTACTATGCCTCAGGGATTCAGGGGGCACGGGTCCATCGGGGCAGGAAGGTGTGGTGTCGGAACTAGCTCCTGTTCGTGATGGTGGAAACTTCTCTCCTGCGTGGCACCAGACAGGAATCAGAGAGCCAGACACAGTGGTGTGAGCCCAGCCCTCAGGAGGTGGAGGCAGGAGGATTCAAGGTCAAGCCATCCTTGGCTACACAGCAAATTCAAAGCCTGAGCGACATGAGGCTTTGGCTCATGGGACTGATCAGGTTTCCTTTTCTGTTTCTGCGATAAAACATCCCGACCAGGATCAACTTGGGGAGGAAAGGGCTTGTTTGGCTTACACTTCCCGGTCACAGTTTATCAATGAAGGAAGTCAGGGCAGCAAGCTGAAGCAGAAACCACGGAGGAACACTGCTTGCAGGCTTGCTCACAGGTTCACGTTCAGCTAACCTTCTTACACAGCCCAGGGTTCACCTCCCCAGGAAATGGTGCCACCTGCAGTGGGCTGGGCCCTCCTACATCATTTAATAATCAAGACCATTCACTACAGACATGCCCACACGCCGTCAATCTGATCTATGCAGTTCCTCAACTGAGACTCTAGGATGTGTCAAGTTGACAGTTAAAGGACACCAACCACACAAGCAAACAACAACAAAGAGACAGCTGGGGTGTGGCTCAGTGGTAGAGCCCCTGCCTAGAATCCTCCAGTGAGGGGCTGGGGTGTGGCTCAGTGGTAGAGCACCTGCCTAGAATCCCCCAGTAAGGGGCTGAGGTGTGGCTCAGTGGTAGAGCACCTGCTAGAATCCCCAGTGAGGGGCTGGGGGTGTGGCTCAGTGGTAGAGCACCTGCCTAGAATCCCCCAGTGAGGGGCTGGGGTGTGGCTCAGTGGTAGAGCACCTGCCTAGAATCCCCCAGTGAGGGGCTGGGGTGTGGCTCAGTAGAAGTGAGATATCTTTGTTAATATCCGTCTTCCCTCTGTCCTCGGCACACACAGCTTATCTCCAGCAGCCAGGCTCCATACCCGAGTGTTTCCACCACCTTCCAAACAGCTTTACCAGTTGACAAAACTTCACACACTGAGGCCCTGATGATGGCGAACTCAGATGGGTTCCTTAGGCTCCTTAGACCCTGCAGAGCAGAAAGTCTGTAGACAATTGACACATGGAAGGCTGTGTTGGAACAACACCCCAGGAGCCCAGCATGCTGCTACAGAGCTGTATCCCCAGCTCTTTTTCTCCTCCTTCTCTCCTCCTCTTCTTCTTCCTTTTCTTTTTTTCCCCCTTTGAAACAACATTTCACTACCTTGCCCGGCCTGGCATGGAACTCACTGTGCAGCCCAAGCTGGTCTTGAACTCCAAGCTCCCGCCTAAGTCTTCTAAGCAGCTGGGATGACAAGCCTGTGCCACCAGGGAAGGCAGGAAGAAGATTTTCAGCAGAGGGGGGCTGGCCGAGGTTGAGGGTGGGAGACAAGGGTAGCTTGTTGACTTTGGGAACTTGTAAGTTAGGAATTTAGCAGCGGGTGAGGAGCTAATTCCGTGCTCGCCATACAAACGTGAGACTTGGGTTTGATCCCCAGCACCCACGTTCGTAAACCCAGGACAGGAGGCTTCCTGGGGCTCATTGGCCATCTTGCCTAGGCCAATTGGCCAGTTCAAGGCCAATGAGAGACTCTATTTAAAAAAATAATCGGTGGCTGGACAGTAGTGGCACACGCTTTTAATCCCAGCACTCAGGAGGCAGAGGCAGGCAGATCTCTGTGAGTTCAAGGCCAGCCTGGTCTACAGAGTGAGATCCAGGGCAGGCACCAAAACTACACAGAGAAACCCTGTCTCGAAAAAATAATAAATAAATAAATAAATAAATAAATAAATAAATAAATAAATAAATAAGCAAGCAAGCAAACAAACAAACAAACAAATAAATAAAAATGGTGGCCAGCTCCTGAGGAACCTTTGCAGTTGATCTCTGGTCTACACACACACACACACACACACACACACACACACACACACACACACACGGGTTGGGGAGGGAGGGAGAGGGAGAGTTGAAAGGTGCCATCACCTGTTCTAACTGGCTTGGGTGTGGTCTGAGGGACACCTGTCACTCTTTCTGGGCAAACACTCCCCAGACACCTCACTGTACGCCCTGGCATTTGGGTGGTTTCGGCTAGGACGCAGAATCAGTTATTCCTAACGGCACTCCCCGGGCAGGCTGTGAGCACTCTGCTTGTGCAGAGCTGTCCCAGGCTTTTCAAAGTTAGAGGCTAGAGGCTTCATTGTCCCCCTCACTGAATCCAGAGCTAAGGGGAGCCAGGGTTAGGCTTATGGCCTGGCCAGGAAAGACAGTAACCCCGCAGCTGGCAGAGAAAGCGGCCACCCGCGCCCTGTGCACTCAGAAAGGAACCAGCACCTGCCACAGTCACATGGCCTGTCTACCCACCCTTCAGTCTATCAGTCTATCATGGGCTACGCTTAGATTCCTGGGCTTCTGTTCCAGCCAGGGTCACCTTCAGTGGGTGGAGCCTACTGAATATCTATGGAGTGTGTGATGGCTCTTCTGGGATTCTCTGAATGTGGCACGCAAGGACCTGGCCCCTGGCATAGGCAGAAGCCCAGAGAGGAGTTGGAAATGATGATTCAGTGTTACAGCACTTGCTTAGAGTCCCCAACCAGGGGTGAGGGCATGAATCAGCCATAGAGAACCTGCCTAGAATCCCCCAGTGAGGGGCTGGGTGTGGCTCAGTGGTAAAACACCTGCCTAGAATCCCCCAGTGAGGGCTGGGGTGTGGCTCAGTGGTAGAGCACTTGCCTAGAATCCACCAGTGAGGGGCTGGGGTGTGGCTCAGTGGTAGAGCCCCTGCCTAGAATCCCCCAGTGAGGGGCTGGGGTGTGGCTCAGTGGTAGAGCACTGCCTAGATCCCCAGTGAGGGGCTGGGGTGTGGCTCAGTGGTAGAGCACCTGCCTAGAACCCCCTAGTGAGGGGCTGGGGTGTGGCTCAGTGGTAGAGCACTTGCCTAGAATCCCCCAGTGAGGGGCTGGAGGTAGTGAAGACCAGAGAAAGTGAACAGGGTCAGCTTTAGTCCCAGAAGATTAAGACACAGGCATGAGGAGAGGGTTGTTAATATGGATAGAACCTTCTAGAAGCGTCTTTATGAACCCACTTGAAAGGGTCTCTCTCCTTAACTCCACCTCCTCTGACCAGCCATACCAGTTGTGGGGGTGTGCATATGTAACTTAGCCCACTGGTCCCTCAATTTCCTCTCCTGGATGATGAGTTAAAGTTTGACTCCGGTGGGGTAAGGTAGCACATGCCTTTAGTCCTAGCACTTGGGAGACAGACAGAAACAGGCAGTTGGTGCTCTCTGAGTTCAAGGCCAGCCTGGTCTACATAGTGAGATTCAGGATAGCCAGGGCTACACAATGAGACTCTGTTGAAAAGAAAGAAAGAAAGAAAGAAAAAGAGAGAAAGGAAAGATTAATTCTGACTCTGAGGACCTGATTTAGAGCCTGGCACGACCTCCTGGTTTATAAATATCAGCCACTCTTTGTTTGATTAGTATCAGATTCCCTCTTCTCAAGGCAGGGATCAGCTGTACCGGGCCTGCGAGCTTGAGGCCAGCTCCGGGGACAGCTAAGCTCTGCAGCTCTGGGGGACGCACAGCTGCATGGCCTGAGCCAAACCCCCTGGCCTGGCAGCCGATCACATGTGGGTTCCCTGTGCAGCAGCCAGCTCGGCTGCATGGAGTGCGGCTGCCTTTGAGGCTGAGCTGGGGCTGCCAGGGCCACACTGGACACCTGAGGAGGCTGTGGGCAGCAGGTGTGGGCTCTGCTGGCTCAGCCGGAGAATTCTTTCATGGATCCTTATCCTGGAGATGGGTTTGTAAGTGTGTGTGAATAAAGTCTTTGTGATGCTCCCTCATCAGGGTCAACTATGTGTTGTTTTTTTTTTCTCTCTTTTCACTATTCTGTGCATTTTCTTTTGTGTCTCCTTCTACCTTTCATGTGTGTGTGTGTGTGTGTGTGTGTGTTGTGTGTTTTGTGCTGGGTGTCTACCTTGTCATGTAGCAGTCTTTCATGGTCACGTGTGTGTGTGTGTGTGTGTGTGTTGTGCTGAGGATTGAATCTAGGGCCTTGTGCATGCTAAGCAAGTCTTCTACCACTGAGCTACAGCCCAGCCCCTCACTGGGGGATTCTAGGCAGGGGCTCTACCACTGAGCCATACCCCAGTCCCTCACTGGGGGATTCTAGGCAGGGGCTCTACCACTGAGTCATACCCTAGCCCCTCACTGGGGATTCTAGGCAGGAGCTCTACTAATGAAGCACATTTCTGGTTGCCCTTTTATTTATTTATTTATTTATTTATTTATTTATTTATTTATTTATTTATTTATTTTTTGGTTTCTCGAGACAGGGTTTCTCTGTGTAGCTTTGCGCCTTTCCTGGAGCTCACTTGGTAGCCCAGGCTGGCCTCGAACTCACAGAGATCCGCCTGCCTCTGCCTCCCGAGTGCTGGGATTAAAGACGTGCGCCACCAACGCCCGGCTACCCTTTTATTGTTTTGAGACAGGATTTCATGTAGCCCAGGAAGGCCTTGGATCTGCTGTAGAGCCATAATGACCTGAAACTCCTGATCTTCCCGCCTTCACCTCCCGAGTGCTGGAGTCACAGACAGGCACCAACCTTCTTGGCTTCACTTTGTGCATTTTCAAGTTCCCAAGAGGCACCTGGGCTCGGGTGGGTAAGGATGGCCTTCAACCAGAGCAACATGCAGCACAGTCTCTGCATGTGCGGAGTCAACCAAATGTACTCACAAGTATTAGGCAACGATAAAAGGTGTGGACAGCAGGAAAACCCTTGCCTGCAACCAAAGCTTGTGAGTTCCATCCCCAGGACCAGCCATTAATCAATCAATCGATAGATCACACAGAATTCCCCAGGTTTTAGGCTGATACTACATCCTCTATATAAAGGACTCGAGTATCTGCAGATTTGGGGGGTATGAGGCCCTAGAATTCCAAAGGTTGACCGCAGTCATGTGGGTTGAGGGACCCTGGTGCGTGGAGCAGACGAAAGCATAGCACAGAGTAGCAACATTGCAACCTCCTCATTGTCCCCACGAGAGGGCTGAGTATCCCAGAGGATGGTGTCCCACACGCAATCCTGAAGCTCAAGAGGTGTGGTCATCCTTTACTCTGTCTGGCACCAGCTGGCATGGTGCCTACGCTTCCAGGCGCTCTTCTGACCCTCCTGGATCCAGCGGGTTGCTGGCGTTGACTTACTCGGCATGTCCTTGTCCCTTTGTCCCCTTCCTGGTCCACGGTCCCTTGGCTTGAGAGAAAACAGTTGGCTCAGGGATGTCGGAGATCCCCACGGCTTAGACAGTCTCCACATTGGCGGCCTTTGCCGCCCACTCCCCACCGCCCCCAGGGAGATGCCTGGCCTGAATACCCCTCATCTTGTCCTTGGTCACCTTCCAAACTGTTGTCTAGACCTGGGATGGCGCCTGGCCTGGAGGAGCACTATTTAAAGAGCCACCCCGAGCTGTCCCCGGACCTGCTGCAGCACTCAAAATCACGACAGACCATGGTAGGCTGGGGCTGCCTTCCCTGCACCCCGCCCCCACCCCGGTTCCCATGGAGCTCAGTGCGGGCTTTGGTCCCCTTCCTGCTTGCCTCCCAGCCCCAACCTCAGTCCTGACCTCCTTGCTCAACCCTTGTCTCATCTCTGGGACCTCGATGTCATGCGGGTTCTGGACTTTTCCTTCTCCACTTTGACCTCGTTCCTCGCAGAGGTTCCCTCGACTGGCGGCTCCGGTGTTGACTCTGTCGGGCGTCCAGTCTCATGGGTGTCCAGTCACACCCATGTGACTTCTTTTCGTATGTGGTCTGTGTTTGCACGTGTTTCCTTGTGTGCAACTGTGTGTGCACCCATGTGTAAAGGTCAGAGGTCACCCAGTGTTGTTCCTCAGGCCCATTTACCTTGGGTTTATTTATTATCTATCTATCTATCTATCTATCTATCTATCTATCTATCTATCTATCTATCTATCTTTGAGACAGGCTCTCTTATTGTTAGCTGGAGAGTACCAACTGGGCTGGAACGGCTGCCCCATGAGGCCCAAGGATCCTGGTTCCTCTTCCCCCAGTACTTGATTATAGGCGCATGCTACCAACTTCTGCCTTTTTACGTGGGCTCTGGTTCTCATGCAAGCGAGACAATCACTCTAACAGCCTGAGCTATTTCCCAGCCTCTCATCCACGTGGGTTCTGGTTTGGTGATGTTCTTTGATCCCACGAAGGTAGAAGTTGGGGGATATGAAGGAGGAGTGTGGGGAGAGATGAGCCACCTGGTCTCACCGGCTCCGTAGATGGAGGACTGTGTTCTGACAGGAGGATGAGGGTCCTGTTGCCTGCCGGGCAGGGCATCAAATTGGAGCGTGCTGGTGGTGTGGGTCCCTCTCAGGCCCTGCAGCTGTCCCCTGCCCCTGTGACGCAGCACCTGCCCTTCTTTCTGTCGCCTTCTATTAATGACCTGTCTCCTACAAGACTATAAGCTCTTTGGAGACAAAGAAGGGGACTGAATTCTCTCAGGGTCCTGGGGACTAACCCAGGCTTTAATTGGAGGCCAGCAGGTGTCTTGTAATCATTCCGATGTTTTGAGGTGGGCATTACTCTTGATTTCATAAGTAAAGATGGTCTAGGGGTGTGGCTTAGTCAGTAGAGCCCTCGCCCAGCATCCATGGGGCCCTGCATTCCATCCTCAGTACCATATAAACCGGACATGGTGACACATACTGGTCATCTCAGCACTTGGAAGGTGGAGACACAAGGATCAGAAATTCAAGGTTATCCTTTGCTCCATAATGACTTTGAAGCCAGCCTGGGCTACATGAGACTCTGTGTTAAAAAAAAAAAAAAAAAGAAGTTAATATAATCAGGTAAATGGAGACTTAAAGAATGTAATTGTCTGTGTATGTGTGTGCACCCGTGTGCACGTGCACAGGCCAGAGAAGGATGTCAGGTGTCCTGCTCTATCAGTCTGCACCATATTCCCTTGAGACAGGGTCTCTCGCTGAACCTGGAGTTGGTCTAGCCCAGCAATCCTCCTGCCTCCATTTCCCCTAGCATTAGAGTTCCAAGTGTGTGGGCAAAAGCACCTGGAT
The DNA here is from genome assembly GCF_004664715.2 of Peromyscus leucopus. Classification (NCBI taxonomy): domain Eukaryota; kingdom Metazoa; phylum Chordata; class Mammalia; order Rodentia; family Cricetidae; genus Peromyscus; species Peromyscus leucopus. The sequence continues at coordinate 28,127,576 of NC_051082.1, forward strand.
TTTTATGTGAGTTCTGTGAATTTGAACTCAGGTCTTCCTGCGTCTCCAGGGAGTACTCTTACCCCCTAACCCATCCAGTCATGCTATCTGCCTTTCTTTATCATCACAAAAGCCGGGATGAAAACTGAGGTCTGGGTGATGCCCTTCTTCCTTGGAATGTTCTCTTTGCCGTAAATTTACCTTTCAAATGGTGCAGTATAAACTTAAACTTCCAAGCCGGATAAAAGATGGTCCCTTCCTGCCTTGCAGAGCTCTGGGCCCCAGGAGGGCCTGTGACCAGGAGGACTTGAAAGGCCAGGGTGGAGAAGGCATATGGAGGCGTGTGTGTGTGTGTGTGTGTGTGTGTGTGTGTGTGTGTGTGTGTGTGTGTTGGGGGTGGGGTTGCGGTCCCGAGAATTGGGTAGAATATCCTGCCGTCGGAAGTGATCATTTTTTATTAATCAGAGGGAAATGTATATGTAATTATGTGAGATGAACTCCGCAGGGGAGTTCTTTTCTTTATGATATCTGAAGGGATTTATAAATATTTCCTAGGCTTACAGCGTCCCATGTGTGGTCTCCTTACCAGGCACCCCCTCTTTCAAAGGATTACTAGAGATTAGCACCCAGTAAAAGCTAATTATAAGTCACTGGGTTGTTGCTCCTGACATGTGCCCAGGAGCCTAGGGAACTGAGAGTAGGGTGGGAGTTGGGGGACCACACAGGTGCTAGGGTGGCAGCAGGGAGGCTGGGGGAACCCCAGCTAGGGGGACTAGACAATACCGGGAGAGGGTTGCCGGCTGGAGCGGGAGGGGGCTGAGCCCAGACTTTCGCTCCTCTCTGACATCAAGAGTCGCTTGAAGGCGCTGGGGAGAGAACTGTGTTGACAACAGGCTTGTTCTGTAAACATGAGGTCCCAAGTTGGATCCCCAGAACCCAGGTTGGAAAAGAAGTTGGATGTGGTATCACAGGCTTGTCTTCCCAGTGTTGGAGATAACACTGGGAACACAGAGACGGCGGTGGATCCCGGGGGCTCAATGGCCAGCCAGCCTGGCTGACTAGGTAAGCTCTGGCCAATGAGAGATCCTGTCTCAAAAATATAACTGAGAGGTGGCTCAGAAGGTAAAAGGTGCTTGCTGCCAAGTCTGACGACCTGAGTTCAATCCCTGGTCCCCACACAATGGAACAAGAGAGAGAGCCAACTCCTGAAAGCTGTCCTCTGACCTCCGCACACAACATAATCACACACACACACACACACACACACACACACACACACACCATTACACACACCATTTTGAGCTGACAGGAGCAGAAGGCGGATCAGAGTGGGTTTGGGGTGAGAAAAGGACCCGGTGAGTGGATGGGGGACTCTGAGACCCTGTCCAGGGTGAATCTTGCAGGAGTAGGAGCCTCAACAGTATGCCGAGAATATTCTGGCAGCTTTTACAACCAGACAAGGCGGCCAGATCCCAGCACAGTAGAGGGTTACCAGGGTGAGCTCAGGAAGCTCCACAGAAGGTCGGAAGATAGAAAAGTGCCCATTCTGATCCCACCAGCTTTGGGAGCCTGAGCGTGAGTGGGTGACTGGGTCGGGAGCCATTGCCCCACCCTGCTTGGTAGACACTGCAGACTTCTTGCCTGAGCTGAGAAAAGTGAGACTATTGTATTAGCTACCTCTCTCATGCTAGGACAAAGCACCCGAGAAAAGCAAGGTAAATTGAACTGTTTTGGCTCACAATTCAAGGATGCAGTCCAACACTGGGTGGGGTTGTCATGGCAACGGGAGCATGCATGAGGCAGCTGGTCACATTGCATCAGCCGTCAGAAAGCAGAGAGCTGAACGCTGGTGCTCAGTTCAGGACCCCAGCCTGTGGGATGGGATGATGCCACCCGCATTTATGACAGGTCTTCCCAGCTCAGTTAACTAGTCTAGAAACTTCCCCCGCAGACATGCCCAGAGGTTTGTCTCCACAGTGACTCTAGGCCCTGTCCAGTGGACAGTCATCAGCTGTCACAAGTAGTTGTGAAACTCCGCCCACTGCTCCAGCCGGCTGCTGTGTGTGTGTGTGTGTGTGTACAAGAAGGGCGATGGTACCTGGACCGTGGTGTTCTGGGGCCCCTGGCCTGGCACTGGTGACTGCTGAGCTCTGGAAGAAGCAATGGCTAGGAGGACTCACCTCTTTCCCCCAGGCACCCAGAAGAGCCCGGAAGAGAGCAGAGGGCACAGCCAGTTCCAATGTCTTCTCGATGTTCGACCAGTCCCAGATTCAGGAGTTTAAAGAGGTTGGTTGGTGGCCCTGGGGACCTATATTAATTACTTTCCTTTTTGCTGCAACAACATCTCTGGCAAATAGTAACTTAAGGAGGGAAGGGTTTGCTCGGGCTCACAGTCTGAGGGTGCAGTCCGTCAGCGTTTGGGAAGGGGTAGCGGCAGAGCGTGAGCTGCTCACACAGCACCTGGAGTCAGGAAGAAGAGAGGGATGAATGCCGGCGCTCGGCCTGCTTCTCAGCCTAGGGGATGGATGCAGCCCTCACTTAAGGTGGGTTTTTCTACCTCAGTTAGCCCAGTCCTGAAAACCCCTCACAGATGTGCCCAGAGGTGTGTTTCCATGGTGACTCTAAATCTAGTCAGGTTGATGATAACAGCGACGAACCGTCACAAGAGGATTACCGGGATTCGCAGAGGTTGCTCAAGGAGCCCACAGTGGCTGCTCACACTGCAACCCTTCTCCAAGGTCCCCACGGCTGCCTCTGTGCCTACAGAGGTGGCTCGCTCGCCTCTACCTGAGCCTGTACTTGCTGTGTGACATATGGATAAGCCTTAATCTCCCTCTGTGAGCCTCAATTTCCCTCTCCGAGTCGCTGTGCTCTTGAAAATGAGACAATGAGTGTGGCGTCCCAAAGCACTCAGGACAGAGGCTCAAAGAGGGTGGACTACAGGGCCCAGGATGTAGCATGCACTAAGTTAAGTTGGAGCTCTGGCTTGGGATGAAGCGTTAATCTAATTAATCTTCATCAACAAAAAATCGGGTGTCAAATATTGGTGTAAGAACCTGAAAGATCAGAGAACTGGGAGCAGTCTCCAGTTGTTTCCTACCTCTTCCCTTCCTCCGTCCAAAAGAGAGAGATCCTCTCTCAGCCCCGCCTTACCACTTCCTGCCTCCTCTCTCGACAGTCCTCCAAACCTCTATGGTCAGCTAGTGGCTAGCTTGCCCCCTGATTCCTAGCGAGCTTTATTTGTCAGAACACAATCAAAATACCACACAACAGCTCCTAGTTGAGGTTCCTCCTGTGGCAGACGACCCAGGAACCCTGGAGGGAGGGGGAGGGACCAACTGGACTGGGTAGGCCCTGGTGGCTCACCGGCCCTGTCTCCATCAGGCCTTCACTATCATGGACCAGAACCGGGATGGCTTCATCGACAAGGAGGACCTGAGGGACACCTTTGCCGCGCTGGGTGGGTGAAGCAGAGGCTGGGGCAGCTTGAGACCTTGGTTTTTAGGGAGAGCTAATGACCGAGGTGGGAAGAGGGGGCAGACCAAGGCAGCCACAGCAAGGGGCTTGAGGGCTGAGGGGCGCGGTGTCCAGTGTGGCAGGAGGGCTTGGTGAATAGGGGAGGACATTTTTGACATTGTGCAAAGGCCCTGGAGTAGGAGAGGTCAGAAGGGTAGGTTAGCACATGCCTGCCATCCCAGCATTCCCATACCGAGGCGGGTGGAGTTCTGCTTCAGTGATAGCCTGGACTATGTGGCCGGACACTGTCTCAAAATCAAAGAGGAGAGAGCTGGGTATGGGAAAAACTGGAGTTGACTAGCTAAGGTACCAACATGGGTTGAGTTTTTGAGGTCCTGGGAACCTGAGTGTCCACTGGGACCAAGTAGAATCCCAGGGTTCCCATGTCCAGGGATGCATGAGACCTGGGGCCCCCCGATGTGCCCCACTTCAGTTCTTCCAGCCTCCGTTTTTTGTTTGTTTGTTGTTTTAATCCGTGAAAGGGAGATACAGAGTGGCTTGCTTTGCTTTCTAGGAAGCTAGAGAGAGAGAGGGAGGAGGGTGGAGGCAGCAGCCTGTAGACTCCAGCATTCCCCCTGAAGTATCCCCAATAGACAGACAGTGCCCAGGGGAGACAGGTGGAGCAGAAGAAGCAGGATGCTCCTTCGGATGCGTCCCCTCTCCCTCTCCAGGTCGCATAAACGTCAAGAACGAGGAGCTGGAAGCCATGGTGAAGGAAGCTCCAGGGCCCATCAACTTCACAGTCTTCTGACCATGTTTGGGGAGAAACTCAAGGGTGAGTGAGCTTCCTGGGAGCCTGGGCAAGGGCTGGGAGCAGGAAGTGGATATATACAGCTGCCTGGCCCTTCCGTTCATAACCACAGGTGGAAACACAGAAAGGCTCCCAGGTACGGATCCCCTGGCTGTGCACACTGGCCTGGACCCTGCCTCAGTTTCTGCTGTAATGATGGAATCCCTCTGCTCACTGTCAGGATAATACCCACCTCTTCCACTCCCAGTTTCTTAGGACAATACTCACCTCTTCCACTCCCAGTTTCTCTTTCCTACTGCCCACTCTGCCCTCCTCCCGACCTGCCTGTCCTGCCTGTCTGTCCTCCATTGATGCTGACGGATAGGCAGAGGGGTGCTAAAAGGGAATAGGATTTCTGAGATCCACTCATGGCTGACTCCATTGCTAGGCTGGTTACTTGCCTTGTCCTATTGTGGGGTTACTTCAGTCTCCAGGGAAAGGACCGGGGAGCTCTTCTCAGTGATGAGGAGTCAGAGGAGGCCCAGTGAGTTTGTGAAACCTGCCCCAGGTATCCCTGCAAAAGAAAACTCAAATAGACCCCGGTTCTAACTACTCTGTACTCCTGAGATATAGCCCCAGGTCTGGGGCTGGAAGATGGGTCATCTCTGACCTTAAGTGTTCTGTGGTAGAACGGGACATCCTGTGCTACAGTTGCCCCTATCCTTTAAGGTTAAGATTTCCCTCACAGAATGAGTGATAATGAGTGGGCTGATTTGCTTTCTATACTTTGGTATTTTAGTAGAAACCTTGCTTAGAATATTCTACTCAGGGTTTGAGGCGTGACTCAGTGATAGAGCAACCTGCTAGAATCCCCCAGTGAGGGGCTGGGGTGTGGCTCAGTGGTAGAGCCCCTGACTAGAATCCCTCAGTGAGGGGCTGGGGTATGGCTCAGTGGTAGAGCCCCTGCCTAGAATCCCCCAGTGAGGGGCTGGGGTGTGACTCAGTGGTAGAGCACCTGCCTAGAATCCCCAGTGAGGGGCTGGGGTGTGGCTCAGTGGTAGAGCCCTGCCTAGAATCCCCCAGTGAGGGGCTGGGGTGTGGCTCAGTGGTAGAGCCCCTGCCTAGAATCCCCCAGTGAGGGGCTGGGGTGTGGCTCAGTGGTAGAGCCCCTGCCTAGAATCCCCCAGTGAGGGGCTGGGGTATGGCTCAGTGGTAGAGCCCCTGCCTAGAATCCCCCAGTGAGGGGCTGGGGTGTGACTCAGTGGTAGAGTACCTGCCTAGAATCCCCCAGTGAGGGGCTGGGGTGTGGCTCAGTGGTAGAGCCCCTGCCTAGAATCCCCCAGTGAGGGGCTGGGGTGTGGCTCAGTGGTAGAGCCCCTGCCTAGAATCCCCAGTGAGGGGCTGGGGTATACAGCTCAGCAGTAGAGCCAGAGGATGGTGTCTGCAGCCCTGATGTGACATCTATGTTGGAGATGAACAGGAGTTCATTTAGGACTCTTTTGGGTGCTCATAGGAAGGGGCACCACTTTTAGCTGCGATGGCCTGTTTTACAGACGAGGACACTGAGGCCCGAGGCTCACTTAGTCTGTGGCTAAGTCAGAGTGGTGACGGAGGCCGGCTGGGGACCTAGAACTGCAGCTTGTTCTCATCTTTGCTGGGGTTCCAAGCCTGGGGCTCCAGCTGAGCTTGTCATGCGGGCTGCGTGAGAGGCTGGCAGCGGGGAGGGCGGTGGGCTGGGACAGGCACCATCGCGGCCGTTAATGGAGACAAGGAGGCTGCCCTTTGACTTCCCGAAATGGCAGGCGGCCACAGCACGGGCCTTTTATGGGTCTTCCAGGCCTCAGAGCAGAGGCCCTCTCTGGGGACAAGGCAGGGAGAGTGCCTGGCTGAGGTGAGTGTGCCTGGCCGAGGTGAGTGTGCCGCAGCCCGGCCAGAGCTAACTAAATCCAGGACTTGGTCCCCAGGAAGATGGTGGGGCTAACTGCAGATCTGCTCCAGCTGCCAGGACTCCTCGGAGAGACACTGGGGTCTTTAGCTAATTGAGAGGATTGGGAAGCGGTGGCCTTGGAGGCTGGGACTCTAGCCACCCCTGCACCCCTGAGCCCCTCTGCCTGAGAGCTGCCGAGCCCACCTGGGATGGATACACTGGCTCTAGTCACGTTCAGAGGGGGACGAGGCTCTCCTTCCCAGGAGACAGCAGTCTCATCGAGAAGACCACAAGGGTCTGACCCAGTCTGATAGCGACACACAGAGGCTGGGATAGTCTTACAGGGGAGACACACAGGTCCTTCGTGTAGTCTGATGGGAGAGGTACAGAGAGCCCTGACTTAGTCTGATGGAGGAGACACAGACAGACCTGATTCATCCTGATGGGGGAAATAGCGGGTCCTGCCCCCAGTCTGATGGGGAGACACGGAGAGCTCGATGTCCAAGTGGTGAAGCTGTAGGCCTGGAGCTGGGCTCAGAGCAGAGATGGATTTGTAGCTCTGATTCACTGACATTCATCAAGGCCTATCCATTAAGCTGTGTGGTGGCACATACCTGTAATCCCAGTACTTGGGAGGAGGAAGGCAGGAGGATCCGGAGTTCAAAGCCAACCTCAGCTATTCAGCAAAAGTTCTAGACCAGCCTGGGCTATAGGACAAAAAAAAAAACAACAAAACAAAACAAAAAACAAAACAACAACAAAAAACAACAACAACAACAACAACAAAACCCCAGAGCAAAACCAAACAAAATTTCAGGCCATTAGCCATCACTAGCCAGCTGGTTCTTTATATACTGTGGCGAACTCACCTTTGACCCCATGACAGTGTTGGACCCTGAAGGAAGGGAAGAGCTTTCCAGACCCCCTTCGAGCCTGGTGTGGAACAGCATGATAAGGGAAAAGGCCTGAGGAAGGGATGTCACCTGCTGTCATTCAGATGGACTGGATGCCTTCCATGAGTCCTTTTCTCTGGGCCTCAGCTTCCCCATCGGTACAAAGAGAGGGCCGGGTATTGAAACTCTCTGGTGGCCCCAGAATCCCTTTTGTCTCCTTCCTCCTCCGTTTCCCCCTCTTTCTCTCCCACAACTTCTATCTAAACTCCTTTGTTCTGAGGGGGAATCTAGGGCCTTTCACATGCTAACCAAGCACACTGTCCACAAACTTGCTGCTGGCTCCTCACTGTGGGATTCTAGGCAGGGGCTCTACCACTGAGCCACACCCCAGACCTACTGGATCCTTTCACTTCAGGTAACAACTTCCTGCTCAAAGCCACAAAAGTGCACAACTAGGCAACTATTCCAGCTGCACTGTCAACCAGCCCGTTCTCCCCGCTGCCTGCTTCTGGGTGGCCCAATCTTGAAGAGCTCTCCAGTGAGCTCCAGCCCCAGTCCCTAAGCTCGGAGCTGTTTCCTTCACTTGCAGCCTCTGTGCGTGAGTCTCACGGTGGCTGCTCCCTCACCCCCAGACTTCACTGATCATTCAATAACACCAGTTTGGAAACCTTGGACAAGTCACCTGACCTCATTTGAGCTTCAGTTCTTCATCTATGAAATGGGGACAGTCGTCAGGAGAGTGAAGAGCATAGTAAATGCTGTCAGGGAGTCTACGTATGATGGGGCAAGTTACTTGCAACTAGATGTATGCAGTCCATTTCGGTTTCTGTAAAACCTCCAAGCTCTTGAAACAGTTTCTATTGCACCACTTCTGTGGCTTTGAAGAAAGTTGTTACCAAAATAAATTAATCTGGGGTTGGAGGTGTGGCTCAGTAGTAGAGTACCTGTCTAGAATCCCCCAGTGAGGGGCTGGGGTGTGGCTCAGTGGTAGAGCCCCTGCCTAGAATCCCCCAGTGAGGGGCTGGGGTGTGGCTCAGTGGTAGAGCACCTGCCTAGAGTCCCCCAGTGAGGGGCTGGGGTGTGGATCAGTGGTAGAGCACCTGCCTAGAATCCCCTAATGAGGGGCTGGGGTGTGGCTCAGTGGGAGTTGGAGACGTTCCCCCTCTCTTAACCTTTGCCCAGCTTGGCACCACCTCTGAGAGGCCCCCACTACCCTTTCATTCTCCTTGTCCTGTGTGTGCTACCTCCAGGCACGGACCCAGAAGAGACCATCCTGCACGCCTTCAAGGTGTTTGACGCCGAAGGAAAAGGCTTCGTCAAGGCCGACTTGTAAGTTCTCGGGACTTGAGCTGAGGCGCACCAAGGTGGGTGTCAGCCTTGGCTCCTCTCCCCTCAGAACTCAGCTGAGCAGGGCGACCATCCACCCAGTGGCTAGAGGCCACGGCCGGGCCAGCACCGTTCCTCCTGACGGACCTTCCGTCTCTCCCAGGCCTTGGTGTCTCCCTCTCTCCCTGTGTGTGGAAGTGGATGGGCCGTGTGGCATGGGTCAAGGAGTGTTTCTGAGCGTTGGGGATGGAGAGGGCGGGAGTGAGCCCAGAAGGACAAGCACAGGTTGACCACTCTAGGGTGGGAATTCTAGCTGTGAGAACAGAAGATGAGTCCCGGCTTAGCAGGTTTACTGAGCTGGCCTGGGGGAGATGGGTAGCCTGGAGCCGGAAGAAGCAGGGGTTGTGGCCCATGGATATGGGGTTGGAACGGGAAGGACTGTCCAGCAAAGATCCAGAAGCCAAGGTTCGTGGAACACAGGGTTTGGGGAGAGGACAGTGTCATTGGGGGGACATCAGTGACGAGCTCCGCTTGGGATGCCTGCCAGAAAGCGGCCATCAGCAGCTCTCCTGCGGGCCGTGGGGCCGGCATCATAGAGGTGGGTTCTGCTGTGGTACACACGGGGCACGTCCTAGGGAGAGCAGAGGGACAGAGTCAAGGTCAGGGAGTACAGTCTTCTTTAGTCCCTGGAAGCTGGGCCAACCTCCAAGATGTCCCTTCCAAACCTTGCTGGGTCTTAGGTGGCCGTGGCTGGTGAGATGACCCCTCCTTATCAAGGATAGGCTGGTATTCCATGACAATTCTTCAGGAGCTCAGGCTGTCCACAGAGCTTCCACTTGTGGGGGTGGAGGAGTGGGCGGACAGGGTCTGGTGGAGACGTGCATGTCCCTTCCTTACATAGTGTCATCAAAGGCTCTGAGTCAGGCTCCCCAGAGTGCAGATGGACTACCAAAGTGATATACCAGTGGTATATCAAACCAAAATCTTGGGGTCTGTGGCCCCTTCCTGATTCTTGAAGTACCAGGAGAACCCCTGGCATGACTGAGACTCTCCCCTCGAATATGAAGATGGGGCTGAGGTAGGGGCGAGGAAGGGATGTCCCTGAGGGATTCATTCAGGGAATGGAAGGAACCGTCCTGGGCTGTGGGGACCTAGAGCACAGGGCTGCTGGCCAGATAGGCCACAGAAGTGGCTCTGGTTGAAACAGAGCCCGCAAGGTCCCCGGCTTGGGCAATCTGGAAACTGTGACTGTCCCATAGTAACAAACAACGGAAAATGTGTGTCGCCCCTAACCAGGGCCTGGTCAGGGCCTGCCGCCACTGGCGCCAGAGGATGTCCCGAGAACAGAGGCTCCACTTAGCTCTCTGATCCCATCCTTGCCCACAGAACCTCCTTAAGCTTGCAAAGCCCTTCTCAGTTGCAAGGGGTACAAGTTCTCATGCAGATCTGGGTTCAGGCCCCACCTCCAGCAATATTCTCCTGGATCCCAAGGAGACAGGCCCAACCCTGCCACATCCTCCCTCTGGGATGGCCCCCGGCAAGCCTCAGTTTCTCCCTAGATAAAGGGGATTCTTGCACTAGTGTCCCAGGTCTGTGAAGAATCAAGTTCTAAAGAAGAGACCCATGAGAAGACTGAGCTCCATCTTCCCATGATGCTCTGGCCTTGAACAGCATGATGTAGTCTGGGAAATGCTGGTCAGGTGACAGCCAAAACAGCTGGAAGAGACATCAAGGCAGCCAAGGTGGGGACAGGCTGGTCATTCCAGCTACTCTGGGCAGGAGATGAATGAGTTCAAGACCAGCCTGGGACACTTAATGAAGATGTCTCAAAACAGAAAGTAAAGAGAAGCCGGGTGGTGGTGGCGCACATCTTTAATCCCAGTTCTCAGGAGGCAGAGGCCAGCCTTGTCTACAGAGTGAGTTCCAGGATATCTAGGGCTACACAGAGAAACCCTGTCTTGAAAAACAAAACAAAACAACAAGAAAAAAAGAAAAAAGAAAGTAAAGCAGACTGGGGACATAACTTAAGGGTAGACTTCCTATCTTGAGTGACTCAGTGAGGGGCTGGGGTGTGGCTCAGTGGTAGAGCACCTGCCTAGAATCCCCCAGTGAGGGGCTGGGGTGTGACTCAGTGGTAGAGCACATGTCTAGAATCCCCCAGTGAGGGGCTGGGGTGTGACTCAGTGGTAGAGCACCGCCTAGAATCCCCAGTGAGGGGCTGGGGTGTGACTCAGTGGTAGATCACCTGCCTAGAATCCCCCAGTGAGGGGCTGGGGTGTGGCTCAGTGGTAGAGCACCTGCCTAGAATCCCCCAGTGAGGGGCTGGGGTGTGACTCAGTGGTAGAGCACCTGCCTAGAATCCCCCAGTGAGGGGCTGGGGTGTGGCTCAGTGGTGGAGCACCTGCCTAGAATCCCCTAGTGAGAGGCACTAGAGCATTCGCCTTCCATGACCCAGGCCCTGGGTTCCACTCCTAGACAAAAGACAAAGGAGCCCCAACCCCCACCCCCAGCAGTCTGAGATTGACTGTTAGTTAGCACACCCTGGGCATCTCAGTGGCCTCCGGGTCGTGTTGGAGTCTTGAGATCATTCCGTTCTGTCTCCCACGGCTGCTCGAAGGGTACAGGGCTGCAAGAGAAGCAGTTAGGACTCAAAGAGATGCCTGGGGCCTGGGAGAATCAGCCCTAGGCTGGGGTCCCCTAGGCTAGAGCTCCCCCGGGAACCTTGTGTCCACATGGCCACCAGGCACCTCTTTCCCAAGACATGATGGCTTCTCTCCACCAACAGCATTAAGGAAAAACTTATGACTCAGGCTGACCGGTTCAGTGAGGAGGAGGTAAGTGTGCGCTTTGGGGGGACATTCCCACAGATGCCCTGCCCTGTTCCTCTCTCTTCCTTCAGCCTCCATGTCACCTGACCCTCTGCTCCCTCTCCCAGGTCAAGCAGATGTTTGCAGCTTTCCCGCCAGATGTCTGTGGCAACTTAGACTACAGGAATCTGTGCTACGTCATCACACACGGCGAGGAGAAGGACTAGAAGACATGCTCCCTCTATACCTGGAGTCGGCCGGGACTGGCTGCCTTGGGGGACCCGTGCAAGGCTCCTGGTGCCAGCATGGGCAGGGGAAGCAGTCTCCATCACCCTCGGAGTCTGGAGCTGAAGCGGGAATAAATAACACAGAGATGTACATCTGGGTGATGTTTTCGTGGTTAGTGTTCTGGTTGGGGAGACAGCAAACCCTCCCCTCCTGGCTAGTTTTTCCAAAACTTTTGGTTCCCTGGTTCTGAAGCTCAGCTGTTCCTGATGAGCTAGTGTTTAGAAGTAATGGACAGTTTTAATGCCCCGCATCTGGACCACAGGGCACTGCCTTCATTGATGGGGGTTTTATTGAGCACCTAGCGTCTGTGAGTCGCCTGGAGGAGACAGGGTTGTTCATGGGCAATGGGGTCATGAGGACCATGGGAGAATGATTCTCAGATGGGCCACAGCTGGGAGGAGGGTGGGAGGGAAAGGGGGGCACTTGTAGAAGCAGCTGGGCACAGGCAAAGTTGGAGGGGAGGAGAGATGGATTCGGGGACATTTAAAGAGTGGGTACAGAACTCTTCACCCTCAAGCATGGCATTGAAGATGGACATGCCAGGGCTAAAGGGGACTTCATTGTGATTAAAAATGTCTGCCTGGGCTGGAGAGATGGCTCAGCGGTTAAGAACACTGGCTGCTCTTCCAAAAGACCAGGGTTCAATTCCCAGCACCCACATGGCAACTCACAATTGCCTGTAACTCCAGTTCCAGGGGATCTGACACCTTCACACATAGACAAAACACTAATGCACAAACAAAATAAAATGGAAAGAATGTTCTTTTTTTTTTTTTTTTTTTAATGTCTGCCCACCAAAAGACACCACCAAGAATGTGAAAAAACCAGAGGCCAGAAGATTCTGGGAGCACATAGATCTTGACAAAGGTCTCATATCTGCCTCCCTCTGTGTGTGTGTGTGTGTGTGTGTGTGTGTGTGTGTGTGTTATATTTAACCCTACAGAGTAACAATGGAAAACATGATAGTTATTTAATTTTTTTATGTAATGTATGTATGTGTGTGAACGGGAAGCATTCATGTAGAAGTCAGAGGACACATGGGAGCGTCGGTTCTCTTTCCACCATCGGGGTCCTGGCAATCAAAAGCCTTGGCAGCAAGCGCCTTTCCTCGATAAGTCATCTCGCCAGCTCCTTACTTTTTTTTTTTTTTTTTTTTTTTTTTGCCCCTGTAACAAGACAGCTGAGCAAACAACTTCGGTGGGAAGGGGAGGGGAAGGATTTATTTTGGCTCACACCTTCAGAGGGCTCAGCCCAAGAGGACTGCAAAGTTTGAGGCTGTGGGATCCTGTTGCCAGTAAACAAAACAATAGGAGAGGAAGGAAGGGAGGAGGAGGGAGGGAGGAAGAAGGGAGGGGGAGGGAGGAGGAGGAGGAAGGGAGGGAGGAAGAAGGAGGGAGGAGGGAGGGAGGGAGGAAGAAGGGAGGAGGGAGGGGAGAGGGAGGAAGGAGGAGGGAGGGGAAGGGAGGAGGGAGGAGGAGGAAGAGAGACAAGGAGGAAAAGAGAGAAGAGAGAGGGAGAGTGTGACAGATGGGCAGTCAGACAGACAGACTTAGGAAGTAGGGAGCCCTTGGCCTCCTCACCCCTCAGGGGAGGGAGCGAGAGTCCCCCATCAGCCTGCAGCTCCTGGCCTGGGTCACAGGGACTGTCCACAGCAGAGGAGGCCTGGGTCACAGGGACTGTCCACAGCAGAGGAGGCCGAGGTCTCTAGAAGGAGCCTTTCCTCCACCACGGCCCTGGCTCCTGGCTTTCTAAGACGGGCTTTCCTGGAAATCCTGAGCCGAGGCCCAGCGAGGCCACTGAAGACTTGTCAGACCCGTTTGTTCCACAGAGGG